>NW_027137827.1:6910-344418 GCF_000149305.1 Rhizopus delemar RA 99-880 | reverse complement strand
CTAAAGAGGACAAGAGAGGGTGGCGTTAAGGGCTTGAAGTTTGTACCGCAAACAGGTCTTACAAAAGTACTCATAACTAATAGCTAAGCAAGTTAAAAAGTAGTAATAAAGAAAGGGTGCTATAAAATGGCTAATTTATCTGTTGAATTTGGCTAGAGATTTCTATTTTTCAACTAAGATTGCCTCAGGAAAATGGCTAATCATACAGTTACCGAAATGGAAATTGGAGATGAGGTGGTTGCCCACCCTTCTGCTTTTAACTGAATGCCTTCGTTAATCTTTTCTTCTCTGATAGAAGCAAGAAAAAATATTTAGGACGCTTCAAATATCTGAAGAAATAGAACTTCGAAAAAGTTTTATTACATATTAAATCTGCAAATAAAGCATGGCTCAAATTTGTACAACATCAGAATTCGAAGCGAAGGAACCAAGAATTACATTAGGCACACATTGAAATCATTTTGGAACATAAAAATAAATCAAATTGAAACACAGATCGAAAATGTTTTGGAACAAATAGAATTGTCACAAATGTACCAAATCTTTATCTTTATTAGATGGGGGGTTTTTTTTTCTAAACAGTCAGAGAACTTAGCTACAGAATACTTGCAAAAGCCACACAAGTTGCTGATCAGTACATTGTTGCAAGCAGCTTTGATTCTGGAAGTCAAAGTTTTTTCTTCCAAAAAAGCTTCTCTCTTGAGCTTGCTTTTGCAAACAGACCAAAACAGTTCAATTGGATTGAGCTCGGGAGAGTATAGAGACAAATAAACGCAATCATATCCGCGGCTTTCAATTTAACTTCTGATATTTGTATGCTTATGAATTGGTGCATTATCCATTACGAGATAATGCCCTTTGAATAGCTCATGCTTATCCATAACATTTAAAGTCATTGCAATAAAATTGAAGTAATGGCCAGTAACTGTTCCACCTTTACCTTTTCCAACAACAACCGAGCCACCAGGTGCTGCCTTTCGTTTCTTTGAAGGCTCTGTTACCTTGAGAGACTTGACCTTTATGTTGACCACGCCATATGGAGATATAGCCCCAATGACGATGGTAATCTTTGCTCTTGTCTTTGGCATTACGACAACAGTACGTTCCCCTTTCTTTGGCCATGTCATAGAGCGTTTCATGCTGATATGGAAGGTAGCCTTGTCTATAAAAACGCAGTTACTCTCAAAGTCCAAATCAGTCTTCTCCCACTGCTTAACCCATTGGTATCTTTCTTCGATTTTCTGAGTGCTATTTCGCTCAATTGAATGAAAATGTGCTTTCTTCAGACTGATCCTGCACTTTTCTGTTACAAACTCGTGCAGAGAGCTTTTGGAAATCCTTAGATCAGCAAACTCAGTAGTCAAGCTCCCCATCATTTCATCCAAAACAATGCTGGGCTTCACGTTAACAAGGCTTATGAGATAATCCTTGTGAATATCATTCAAAAGTGCTGGCCTTCCCATCTTCACAGCACCACTTGCTCCACTCTTCTCAATATTCTCATCGAGCTCTAAGCTTTCCAATCCTTTCTTGTGCCAATTGTATGCAGTGCTTGAAGGAACTTTTATCTCTGCAGCAGTACCACGGATGGACATTCTCTTCTCGTTCACCAAGTAGTAAAACTTCTCCATATTCTCTTTCTTGTACTTTCTGTACGGCTTTTTGTTGCTTGCTTTTTTTCTGAAGAAGAGAGCTTCTCTTCGGGCACTTCTTTCTTATCCTGTTGCATCCTTTCAGGAGACTTCAGATCACTGTATCGATCGAAGTGAGCTTTTTTCCGCTTTCCAACACTATTACTAAATTTGGAAAGTCATTTACAACACTACACCCACATTAACTCCAACACATCTCAACAAAAACATCACGACAAGCCTACAATGACGGCAGTTAGGGGACCTTATAATAAGTCTTCACAACGTATTCCTCTTACTGACGACCAACTAGAAACTCTTGCGAAGGGTTTCATTGAACATCGCAAGACCGTTCCTTGTCCTCACTGCAAAATTCCTACGGTCTTTCGTACCAAAGGTAAAAGCAAAGCCACCAATCACGAAAAAGAACATGAATACCTATGCACTGTTTGCAGTCGTATAATGCATGCTGATGACATGCTCGCACTTGTTACCCGTCGGAATGACATGGAGGAGGATTCTCAACCCCCAACCATTGTTCCTCAACCTCAAGTTACTTCGTCTCAACCTCAACTACCTTCACCATTTCCACCCCAACTCGAAATGGGCGCTACACCAGATATGCAAACGCTATTCCAAATGCTCATGACTCTAACCACCGAACTCCAGCAAGCTCGAACTGAAATCGCAAAACTCAAGGAGCAACTCAACGTCAAGCAACAGCATCAACCACCTCCAGTTTCACCCATAAACTTGGAGGATTATTTCCCGGCCCTACCAGTATCCAAGTACCAATCAGCTCCTTGGCACCAACCCCAAAAGGTGTTGTCTCTTGCACAAATAGTTTCAAAAAACCAAGAGAAACGTGAAACTACAGCTGCTCGTTTTTTCCAAGCTCCTTCTACTACTCAAGGCTTCCGATATCTCTATCTCCCCACTAAGGCTCGCATTCCCCTTGGTAAACTTCCCACTACTTCAAGGAAACTGGGTGTTAATAATGGCCGTCTTCTGGACCTCCACTATCCCGATCGTAACGTTGTTGCTGTACTGGTACACAACGATTATGCTCCTGAATTAACAGAACTATTAACTAAAAAAGGTGTCAAACTCAACACCACCTTCGACCCATGTGCTGCAAGCGTGCTCAAAGATCCAAAATATGCTACTGACACTCTTGAACAACGTCAACAAATTGCTCAACAACTCCACAACCAACGGGTACAAAAAGCCCTGGTCCATATCCGCGGTCCCGCCAAATTTGCGGTGGCTCGTTTCTTTGCTCACAAGTCATGGATTACAAAAACACAACTTGATGAAGTCCTTGCAACTGATCCCTATTTTGCTCACTCCAAGGATCCTGATACTGAAGACATTTTTATCACTGAAGACAATGCCTCCGTTGGTTCTGCTAACTCCAGCATGGAGGAGGACGACCCCCTTACTACGAGTTCTCAATGAGTGGTATCCCATTGAGAATGTCACTTTTTAATGCTACTGGTCTCCCTAAACAATCTATTTATCCATTGATAAATATTGCTCAAAACTCATCTTTACTATTTATTACTGAAACTTGGTTACTATCTCCAAACAAATATTCACTTCCATCTTGGAAACAATTTCATACTTATGGTGTTCCCGTCAACTCTTATAATCTACATCGTGGTCAACTTGGTCTAGCTCTTCTGGTTAATCCGGATTTCAAGCTCCCGATTCATCACATTAACCATGTCAATCCTCTATTGGCTAAGTTTACTCTATCAATTATTATAAATTCTAAATTACTAATTCACTGCTTATATCTTCCTCCTTCTTTAGAATCAGCTCAAGTATCGGAAATTCTCTCACTATTACCTCTGGACTATCCTACAACAAACAAGACTATTATATGTGGTGACTTCAACTCAAGTATTGGTGAACTAGTTGGTGACAGCAGGTGGAATACCAACGGACGAATCTTTCGCAATTGGATGGAAGCTCATAATTTGATACTATGGAATCAATGCTTGGCCTTTGGACAACCAACAAGTTATACTTATCACGGCACCAGTATTATCGACTACTTTCTTAGTAATACCGACCTGGATAACCCGGACTTAGCTATTGAAGATGGACTTTCCTTGAACTCTAACCACACATTCATGACTTTATCCTTTAATCTACCTCCAGCATATGCATCTCACAATCTATCTACTGAGATCCATAGACCGCATTGGAATCTGAAGAAACTCAAAAAATTGGATTGCAGCGACAGGTATGAGTCTGCTTTCAAAAATGGCACTACTAGTCTTGTCGCTCAATCGGACGATGATACTGATGAAATTACGTTGATGGATATGGATGCTGCTAGTACTTATATTGAACAATACTCATCTGCACTATGCCAAGCGATCTACGACTCACTTGATGAAATATGCGGGAAAAAGGACACTAATGCTGACGTGTTTTTAAAACAATTCTGGACTACTGAAATGACCTCAGCTTTCAAGCGTAAACAACTTTATTTTAAAAAGTGGAGAAAGGCGAATGGATTGAACTGTCTTAAATATTGGCTAAAACACCAAGAAACAGGTGCATTATTACGACGTTTAATTCAGCAACGGCGTAGGGAGACGTGGAAACAATTTTGTAGCAAAATGGCGACTGGTGAATACAGGAAATGTTATTGCCTCTACTTCCTACGTTGGTCCCACAGCTTCTGCATCTCTTTCGTGTCTGCTGGCAATGGTCCTACACTCCCCTCTCATGGCGAGTTGCACAGGTGGTACCGATACACAAGAAAGGCTCACATATTGACCCGGGAAACTTCAGACCGATTAGCTTAACATCCACTTTTCGTAAATTGTTTGAAAAATGTTTATATCCAAGTCTCCTAGAACAAAGCCCTGCTCTTGATATTGCACAGGGTGGATTCCGTGAATCTCGCAGCTCTTTAGATCAAGTCCAATGCCTCATAGAAATTTGCTCTATTCTTAGGCGTAATCATAACTCCTCCCCTACACTGGCCTTCTTGGATATCAAATCAGCTTATGATACGGTTGATCGTTCCTACGTTTGGAGTGAATTACAATCCCATCTTTGTCCTGCTTTACTAGGTATCCTCAAAAACCTCTTTGACCATGTCCAATAGAAATTCTACTTGATAATCGTGTATCTTATCGCTTCTCCCCAGTTACTGGTGTACTTCAAGGTTCCATCCTCTCACCTTTCTTGTATTCTATATACATTAATCGACTTCCGTCTCTCTTAAGGCAACCACTTCTACTTGATAACTCGTTTTCTGGTGACATTGTGTCCGACCTGACTCCATCTATCAATTGTCTACTCTATGCAGACGACGTTGTCCTTATTGCCACTCCTGAGAACCTCACTTCTTTACTGCAAAAATGTGAAGCTCATAGTTACTCCTTAGGTTATCGATGGAACCCGTTAAAATGTGTCATAGTTGCTCCTACTAGTGATGTTAAAACTTATCAATTATATGGTACTACTATACCCAATGAATCCTCTTTCTCATACCTGGGTATACCTATCAAACCTGGTGGACTAATAGACTATCCTGCCATGATCCAACACAATATCAATAAGGCATCTCTCACAATGAACCAACTTGCTGCTATTGGTCTCAATTCTAAAGGTTTTCCACCTTTATTAGCATGTCGTTTTTACAGCCAAATGGTCCGTGCTCAATTAGATTATGGTCTTGCAATTAGTCCTCTCACAACTAAATTTATCCATCAACTTGATACTTTCCAAAACCAATGTATTAGGCGTATCTTCGGCGGTCATTCTAGGTCTTCAGCACAAGTCATGCTTCATCTGGTCAATCTCCCATCGATGCGAACTCGTGTTGCAGTCCTTCAAGCACAGTATCTTTTTCGTAGTACTCATTTGCCTGACGATACTCTTCTTGCTCACCTGCTGCCATATATTCAATCTTCAACTAGCCACTCTCACTGGTACAAACTGGCTAATACTCCAATGTGGAAACCTCTCTGCGGACCAATCCTTGATACTTTAGATAAAAAGAAATTTCTCTCTCTTCGCACCAAATTCTTAGCTGATCAATTCCAAAATCTATGTAATAACTCTGATTCCATCCTGTTATCTTCTACTCGCCCTACTATCCAAGTGGATCCTATCCTTTGGTTACCGATGACTTGTTCTGAACGTAGTCGTGTTCTTCGCTGGCGTCTTGGTTGGCTACCTGGTGGTAAACCTAAAGAATGCATCTTCCACCCTTATCATAACTGGAGTCGTCGACATGCTTTTGACTGTCTACAGATTCATCATCGTCTGTACTTGCCTCGCTCAATTGAAGATCCAATCTCTTTCCTTCTTAATTTGTTACCATTACATAAACCTCGTCCTACTGCTTCTCATAGCTGGTTTACTCTATGGCCTATCCTTTGTACGATTCTCCATGAACTGGATTATTATTTTCATGATGAATGCCCTCCTCCTCCTGTTGATCCTGGTGCCAAGCTGTTGAATTGGTTATCCAAGTAATAGTGTGAGTCTTTCTGGTACTTGATCGGGTTTGTATTAAATTTGTGTTTCTTTATACTTTTCCTTTCTTCCTCCTCTTATATTTATTCATATTTCAAATAATTTGCTCTTTTCTTTTTCCTTTTCTTTCCCTTTTTCCCTTCTTGTCCCCTAAGAAGGTTTTTATTCTCTTACATTCATAACTGGCTCGGGCAAAATTGCACACTTCGTTGCTACATGCTCATTGCCATAAAACTTTAAAAAAAAAAATAATAAACTCAGAATTTAATAGTATCGATCGAAGTTGATAACATCACCCAAGAGATAGTTGACCTCATCAACTTCCATCTTTATTTCGACAAACTGATATCCTTCTTCATCGAACATATTTCCCATACCATCTTCTTGGATAAAAAAATTCATTTTGGTTTAAAAGCGGTTATTTATATAGTTTAAAGAAAAGAGGTAATTCGAAAAATGTCCCAAAACATTTTCGATCTATGCTTCAATTTGATTTATTTTTACGTTCCGGAAATAGTTACAATTTATTTTGATTTGGAGCTTCAAAAAACCATTGACTTTTGATATCAATGAAATTTTCGTGTTAGGCAACAAGTTATTCTTGGCACTGGCGTAATGAATTCTTATGGAAAGTGGGACAAACAATTCTCTATGTCATCACCAAAATTTTTTTTGATAAGATTATTAAATGTCTTGCAACAAACTGTATTGTTCACCTTTTTGATAACAAATTGATCAGAAAAGAATGTCCTTTTTTGGATCAAACTGATCTAAAAAAAAATTATCATACAACCACATCCAGAATTGGAGTGGAGCTAACCACTATTGTTGTAGGAACGACTGACAACTTATAAATAGTGTGTTTTCAACAAAACATCAGACAGATGTTCCGAGATCAATAAAATCCTGAAATGTTAGTAACCGTATCTGTAACTACTCTACTTATGAATTTATTCAAGTTATTCACCACACTTTTGATCGGCAATTTACTCAAGCTTACCATCCTTTTCGATCATGATGGATCTACATTTATGTTACTGACAAAGTCTCTCTTTAACAGAGTCGGTGAATTTCGTCGTATGTCTCGAGGACGGAGAACTTTAGTCTCTCTCTCTTTCCTGTTATTGACCGTCGCAGCCGATATCCTACTACCCTGGACCTCAACTATTTACTTCAAGTTTGCCAGAATTAGCAGTGAACCAAAAGCAGTTCGTCCTACGTTTTTGCATCCTTCGCACTTCTCTTTGCCTACTAGCCCTAATTTCAATTACAATAGTACGACTCAGTATGGGCAAGCCGCAGCTCAATATTTACTTCCTGACCTTACAAATGACAGTTCTAAATGGGTCGATTCTACCACAACAAGGATTTATGGCCCTTTGTCTGGTCAACAATTCGATGAGAAAAAAATTAAAAAACAATTAGGATACCAACTTCCGAAACACCTTTATTGCCATCATACGATTATGTGGAGTTGCAATATTACTCAGACGGTCGAGGTCTCACAGCTAGTTAGTAAATACGGTTCATTGCTAGGTTACATAGCATATTCGGGAAATGACTCCTACACTGTATCAGACTTTGGGCATTATTTTACAGGCTATCTTAATAATTTGCAATACTATGTTAATATGGTGCTCGTTGATCTTCAACAGGGTTTTTTTTGGGACGGGACTGACATGGCCGCATATAATTACAGTCGTATAACCCTTAGTGTATGGGATGTTGAAGCACTCAACTTAGTAAAGTCTTATGAAATCTTACCTGATGTGGTTTTTATGAATCTCAAGGGACAAATTATTCAGTCAAAGTTCTCACAACATGACGATGTTGCGTACCTGGCGACTTGCATCAATGATAAACTATACTACGGCACGGTTACGTGTGTAATTGAAACACTAATGACCTACCACGTCCCTGTTGCAA
The DNA here is from genome assembly GCF_000149305.1 of Rhizopus delemar RA 99-880. Classification (NCBI taxonomy): domain Eukaryota; kingdom Fungi; phylum Mucoromycota; class Mucoromycetes; order Mucorales; family Rhizopodaceae; genus Rhizopus; species Rhizopus delemar. Next base: position 336,355 of record NW_027137827.1, on the reverse strand, counting down.
GTAACGAAATAGACATGATTCAAATTGATGAATATGATGCCTCCTTCGCTACTCATAGTCTGCATCAACTTGCAAACGATTTCACTCGGTCATCCAATCGTACAACAAAGTATGTCATAACAGATCAAGCTAGGAAATATAAGATCCCCGACGACTCTTATACCGTAGTCAGAGAATTAGAAGCTGCACTAAGCAACAGGAGCAGATTTCTAGAATTGAAAGGAGCCACAGCCTACCTATTTCAGAATGATACATTTCTGTTGGTAAATAACCAGCAATATAGGGTCGGCTACTCAATCACGGGATGGATAGTTGCTACAGCAATGACAACGTTACTAGTTATCGCCTTATATCTCTTCTCATACTATAACCGTACTATACACCTGATCTCGAGATCACCACAAGCAATTATGGCATCAGCTACCATCCCGAGCTTACAAACTCGTTCCGGTGGAATTCCTTCAGTTACACTTGCATTGTCAATGACGCACGATAGAACACAGATATCATTAGTTGATATTAGTAAATCTCCTTTGGAAGAGGATGATAAGGAGTACATTTTAAATGAGACAATATTAGCAAACTCTAAAGATTTCTCCCAGCCGGTTAGTGACGACAATCTTCATTATGAATCCGCCTATATTGTCAACAGCAGAAGACAAGCAAACTATTCTGGGAGCTATATGATGAAAAACTCTATGACTCTGACACCTAGCGACTCGGCTACGCGTTACAATCTATAGTGTGAGGCGATGCTGGACTGATTGAGCTCTATTAAATACTAACCGGCGCCCTACCTGTCGAGGAAAAGCATACCTTCTGTAATGTCTCTACACCTTGATGAATGAAGGAGACAACAATAACCAATAATAAATTTTACCTTGATTTATAATATCTACTCTTTCATTCTTCTTATCCTGCTTATATGGTTCCATCACCTCGATATATTACTTCAAACGTCTGCATAAATACAATTTCCTTGGTATCTCACTCTCCGTCATTAACTCACTGATAGCTCTTTCCCGCTGGGTCTTCAAAGGTGGATAAGCAAAATATTCGTTGACATGCTCAAAAATATGATACCATTGACGAGTGCTTCACCAAAAAGGAATCTAGAAGGAGAGTGTTACATAATGGGAACGTTCGTGAGGTATTGGCTAAACTGCACAAGGAAAATCACATTGGATAGAAAAGTTCATATTATCTAGCCCAACAACAATTTATCTACGATAAATTATCTAAAGCTGGTAAGGAATTGACTTGTGAATGTATAATGTATTAGATGATAGCTCACTCAGTCTTTAGATCGAAGCAATCTAGCAAATCCTATCAAGGCTCCTAACAAATCTTTCTTCGTGGTTGGTTGTGACTCTGTTGGACTTCTGGAAATAACTTTACTAGGGGATCGGCATATCCTCACTAGTATTTACTATCTCACTAGATGGCCCATAGCTCAAACTGTCTCGTTATACGACGTGCTCACCTATATTTTAACGGATCGAGGTTCAGTTTTCTGCTCGGTATATATTAAATCCTTCTTTATGAAACTTGGATGCAAATCTGTCACAACTACTTCGTGTCAACTACAGACAAATGGATTATGTGAAATACTAAATTAAACTCTGTGATACTATTGCCAAACTTGTCTGTGATCATAACTACATCTATGAACGGAATAAGTATGTTAGTCAAACTCTATCGACACTTAGAGCATTGTTCAATAAATCTTCTGGCTTTTCTCCCTGACAGCTATTATATGGTTGTCAAATAATCACCCAGGAACATGATAGTACCTATCTGTGAATATGTTGAAAAAGAATATAATGTAGAAGTCTCCAAACGTATGGAGTACATTTAAAAGGAAGTAGATAAAATTTATATTACTACAAGAGAACAATCTGATCGTGCAAAACTCAAGCAAGCTACAAGTTACAACAAAGCTGTGCATCTAAAACAAATTAAGTTGGTGAGCAAGTGCTCTAAAGCAAGATGTCCTCTCGAGCAAGCTTGTAGATAAATGGCCAGATCCCTTCATGGTTGTTGAAGTGTTACGCAACGAAACTTATATAGTCGATGGTTCTCGTCTAGGCCGTATCAAAGGTGCAATAAATGTTAATTCACTTCAACCATTTATCAAAAGTAAATACATAGCGCCCGATGCCACAACACAAAATACGCTGAAATACTTGCGCGTAGACCGATGCAAGAAGAATTTCTGCTTTATCCCGCCCAAATCGAATGTAAGGGGACTCTGATATTATCCAATGTAGAAATAATTGTAAACTCGATTTGTGTGGTAGAAAGAGTTTTTTTCTTGCATATTTATTAAAGTAAATCATTAGAAGAACATGTTGTGTTTGAAGACAAATAGAAAGAAAACAACTCTGTGTTGGGAGCGTCATCATAGCATTCTACTAATCTCGACTTATAGTTATTGTGAATAATTATAACAATAAGATAATAAATATGAAAATAGGCTCAACCGATAACAGGACATTTTGCAAAAGCAACAATTTACAACACACCAATAGCTTTATTCAACACCTAAGACAATTACAACTAAATACATTGTTATGCCAAGAAACAAATATACATTTCCGTTCATTCGATAAATAACTCAATCAGCCAATATGGAACTTCAAGCTTATCAAACATTATGGACCAAGTATTGTGGAATCATCAACTTCAGTCAGTCCTAAAATACGGAATTGATTTAAAAAAATATATGTATTTAAATTCAAAGGATGTTACTATAATATATAAAATATTTATTTGCAATTAAATACTTTCTTAGACAAGTAATAGTCAATAAAAAATCATTCTGAAAAAATAAGTGTATAGGTTCATTGCAAAGTATGTGAGGATAAGGGTTATTGTTACATACATACATAATATGAACAAAACTAAATATTTCGTCCTTGAATACAAGGTTTGTACATGAATAACTGTTATTTAAAAGCCCAAATCTCATGGGACATGTCACAACACTAGAAGAAAGAGAAATTATACATGTTGGGGAAAAGATGAAGGAGGAATAGTTTGAAAGAAACTACTAATGATAAGCTTTACTAACTAGTAAATTAATGGATTTATGATAGCATTAGCATTTCATCGAAAAGACTAGGGCAAATAACATTAAATGCTTTTATTATGTAAGCCAGAGGAACAATAAAATTGTTTATATTCTTGACTTGCTCAATACTCATCAAATACGTGCAATTTAGACATCTTAGTTACTTTTAAATATAACTGGAAACCAAAATAATAGTAGATAGTAGATATTTGATTAATTGAAGCAAGTACAGTCACTGCTATCTTGTACACCGAGTTTCATATAAAATCTAGTTGATATTTACAAAATTGATTTTGATTGATCAGCGACATCAATTTTGACTGACAAGCAGCATCAACTTTGGTTGGCTGCGACATTGATTATTGGAAGCACTGTATACCGAGTATTAAATTAATAAATGTTTGCTTACAGTGTACGTCTAAAGATGGCACTTGAATAAAATCCTCATACAAAAAAAATTAAATTAAAATTTGAAGTCTAGACTGTGGTTCTAGAGTGTACCTAGGTAACGCGGATCGAACAAATCCGGACCGGAAATATTAGACGACTTATATTTTTCAAAAAAAACAGTCACTCGAAGCAACGTACTTTTATTCTGAATTGTGCAAGGACTGTTTTCCTAAACAGGTTGTGCAATCGATTCAGTGTCTCTGCTCTATATATGGTATATGGTGTAACAAATGTGCACCCAAATGAATGTGATGATCAATTTTCAAGTTATCCCTGGCTGAAAGGTTGTAGCCTCTTAGGACGCTATACCGATGTTGATAACTTTGTATCTGATAAAAATATATTAGAGTTTTCCATTTTTCTTGTACATTATTTCCGGAAACTATTGCGACACTGTAGTTATTGTTGTGACGAAGCAAATAATAATATTGATGCCAATGATGATTGTGTCTTGTGAATCCCTATATTGAATCTATTTAATTTTTTGAACCTTATTTCAAAAATCAAATCTTATTTCAAAAGTCGAACCTTACTTCAAAAGATCAAACTTTATTTTCCTTTGTCTATAAAATAGACAAGTTTTAACTTCTCTTATCTTTACTTCTCTTTGTTATATTATTTTTATATAAATAACCAATAAATCAAGTATTTTTATCTCTGAATCTGTTGGTATAACACTCTTAAAACACAAGCAAGACAAGTCCCTTGAAGCAAATTATCTTCATTGTAAACATTTTCAAACCTTTTATTAAACTACTACAAACAAGTCTGATCTACTTAACAAGATCTGGTGGTCACTCACAACAAGCGAATCTATTATCAATACTTTAACTCAAATCTTATATTCTTTTTATTCTTTTATCAACTTTATTCTATTTCAAAACCGTAAACTCTTACAGGCCATTAAAGCAAGAAAAATTACATTGTAACACAATGCAGCAAACTTTGGCAGCATTTGACTTTTCTCTCTCCAACTAGTTCAAACCCAGAAACATACAAACAAATACGTATGAATACAGATAAATCCAGAAAAATACAAAAAAATATAGAATATCCATAAATCATCAAAAACAGCATATAATCAGAAAAACCAAAAACATATAAATAACTTCAATATTTCTTATACTTTACCTACATACCTTGTTTCTACTTACTTTTTACTTACTTTTGTTTTTACTTACTTCATTTTACTTAACATCAAGAACAAGAAGTCCCTTGAAGTATATATACTTCATTGTAATCCCTTTTATTTTATCTTTTTATTTTATTTTACTCAACAGTTTGACCTACTTAACAAGATCTGGTGGTCACTTATTACAAGCGAACTTATATTCAATCTATTACTCTTTTTGGAATCAAATCCTATCTAAACCTTTGATCTTATATCAAGACTTATTCAGTACAAACCTATTTATACTATAAAAACCTTACAAACTCCAATTATCACAACATCGAGTTCCTTTTTATTAAAACTCTTTGATCTTTACTTTATAACTCAAGCAAGTCAAGTCCTTTGAAGTCAAATTATCTTCATCGTATCATTTTTATATTCTCTTATCAAGAAAACTCTTTATTACTTTTTACTGTTTGATCTACAATACAAGATCTGGTGGTCACTTACTACAAGCAAACCAAATTTATTCATTTAAACACAAAGCAAAATGTTACCGAAGCGAAGGCTGAAAATGTGGTAAATGCTCTCAGAGCCGCGCTTTATTTTTCATATATATAATAATAATAAACTTTCAAACCCCTTTCTTCCTTATATCTTTCAAAGTAGCTAATAATAATAATGTTTAATTTTTTTAGGGGTGGTATATTTAACTAAAATAGGTTTCGCAGATTTGAAAACCAAGATGTAGGGTGGGCATTTACCACATTTTCAGCCTTCGCTTCGGCAACATTTTGATTGTTAGTCGTTCCTAGAACAATCTCAGTTGCCTCCGCTCCGGCTTCCAATGTGGCAAGGTTCTCCGTAGAAAAAATTGAATTGGTGATTTGTGAGCCCAAAGTGAGTGTTGTAGTTGGTTTGTAATAAAATCTTTCAAAAGTTTGAGTATTTCTACTCCAGTTGGCATGTTGTTTGACGTTTTCAATGGAGTGACCCTTTTCGACTGCTTTGGTGCTAGCTGCTGAACGGATTGGGTGTGGGCTGTATTTTTCGGTGTCAATACCAGCTTGTTTCATGATGTCTTTAACCTAATTGGCTACGGTTGTTCCCTTGGCTGAACAAGTCTTTTTAGGGTCTTCAATATAAGCTAAGAATAACTTGTGTTCCACCGGCAAGTTAATTCTTAAAGGTAACGTTCTTTCCAGGAAGATATGTAGTGTAAATACAGGACAAATGCTTTGATCTTGAACGATGCCAATAGTACATGTTTTCAATTGAGTTTCTTTGGGAAGCCTGAAATAGATTCTGGCGCCTGCTAAAGTATCTTGACCATCATATTCCAACCGTGTATCCCTATATTGCATATTGCCTATGTCTGATCTTGGCCTAGCCATGGTAGAAATGCATAGTAGGATAATGGTCTTTTGTTAAAGACTTTTGAGTGAGATAGCCTGGTTATTACCCAAGTTGGCCTTGATATACTGAATGACCACGTCGACATCCCATGTTTGCAATTTATGATCTGCTGGTACAGGTACTGGTTGGTTACGTTTAGAGCTGAAGAAATCTTGAATCAATGGTTAGTAAGCAATAGGTTCTTTGTCAGGATGTGTGTGCTTGAAAACTGAAGCAATGGCCGATCGAATAGTATTTAAATGTTGGGTGCTGAACTGCTTGTTATCAGTTAAAAACGCTAAAATGTTGTTGATATTGTATTCTGTAAAATCCAGGTTTTTCTTCTGACACCAAGCTACCCAAATTTTCCAGCCATTGTCGTATGTCTTCCGCGTGCTTGCTCTTTGAGCGTCTTCTAAGAATCTCATTGTTTCCTCCGATACTCCCGTTGTGCTTTGCGCTTGCCGGATAACAGCCATGCGACTAAAGTTGTCTTTGGATTCAATTGGTAAAATATTGGCTTGCTCAACTTCTTCATCCCCAGTATCATGGGATGCCAAAATTGTGTTGGCCACCATGGAGTTATCAGTACTATTCTCTTGATTTTCTTCCTTTTTATCATTTGCAGTACTGGTGGAATCAGTTTCCACGGAGGGTAAGCATATAGTCCCATCATTGGCCAATGTTGTAAGAATGCATCCGTTGCTGCTGCTTGTGGGTCTGGTCGCAGACTCCAGTAAGTTGGTAGTTGTGTATTATGCCTGGTAGCAAACATGTCGATGGTTAGAGGTCTCCATCTTTTCATGATGGTTTTGAAAAATTTTCTTGGAATCGTGCTTTCGTATAGAGGTTTCTTGATTCGGGATAATCTGTCCGCTTCCACATTGTTGATCCCCTTGATATGTTGGTATATTACTTGGAGGTTTTAGTTGTTGCACACATCCTGGATCTGTACTGCTATATTCTGTAAGTGTACTGATGCTGTGCCACCAGCCTTGGTTGTATATTTGATGGACGTCTTGTTGTCCGTCAGAATCTTGATGGTGGAGTTTCGGAATCTTTCTGCGTGTAACTTCAGCGCAAACAGGATACTCTGTAGTTCTCTTACGTTTATTGACATTTGTGCTTCCTCCTTCGTCCAGAATCCATACGTCTGTATGATCGGTGAGTTTACTCCCCAACCCGTGTCGGAACTGTCCGTCGTGATGGTTATTTGAGGTTTTTTCAAGGCAATCCTCTGTATTGGTAGGCCATTCTTCTTGGTTAGAAATGTCTTCCACCATTGTAATTCCTCCACCGATTGTTGATCCAGATGACAAGGACCTTCCCAATTGTACGCCTGTGTCGACAAACTTCTCGATAAACTTCTCTGGATATGACGTATGTGCAATAACGCCTCTCCTACTGCTGGAATCATCGCTGTGATCTTGCCTATTAGACCCGTCATCCATCGACATGTCCTTACTGTAGGTGTCATCACCTGCTTGATTCGTTGCATCAGTTTGTTGATCTTCAAGTTTGGAACTCTGATTGTCATCTTCTTGGTGTTGAACTCAAACCCTAAATACTCCTGGATATGAGATGGTGTTAATAAACTCTCTCTTCTGTTGATAATGAAGCCTAGTGATTCTAGATGTGTGATTACCCTTTGAGCCTTTTGTTGTAGGTCTTGAGGGTCTTGTGACAAAATACAAATATCGTCTAAATAATATACCATTCTTATGCCTTCTCTTCTTAAAGACTCGATTGCATATTGAAGTATTTTTGAAAAAATTCTTGGAGCGACATTTAGTCCAAAGTTCAGCGCTTTGTACTGGTAGACTGTGCCAAGGTTTTCGAACACTAAAAATGGACTTGAATTTGGATGGATTGGTACTACGGTATATGCATCTTGTAAATCGAGTTTCACCATGTAATCGTTTGGCTCGATTAGGTCTCTCAAGGCTGATACTCCTTCCATCTTGAAGTGCTCGACCTGGATAAATTGGTTGAACCTGCGACAGTCCAGAATTGGTCTTCTCTTGGTGGCTTCCTGAAGGGTGAAAAACCTGGAAAGGTAACCTCTTGCTCTTGGATCTGTACACTTTTCTATTATTCCTGCAGTTTGGAATTTTTCGACGGCAATATTTATTTCCTTTTGTTCTTCTGCGGGGATAGATCTTCTTGGCGAGTACCATGGCTTTGGAGTCTTTGCAAATTGAATCTGGCATCCCTCCTGGATTAGTTTCAATGGCCATGGGTGTTTGATTATTTTCTTCCAATTGTTGTAGAATCTGGTCAGGCGACCCCCTGGAAGGATGCCATCTGCTGGAATCGAGTAATTCTGTTGAATAGGTTGTATCTGTAGTTGCTGTGGTTGTCGTTGTATTTGTGGTCGTAGTTGTTGTAGTTGTGATGGTGGTGGTAACGTTGTTACTGTTGATTGTTGTCAGTGGGAGCGTTTGTATTGCTGGCTGGAGAGGTGAAACGATTCCCACTGCTGTTCCTTCTCTGGTGAAAATTCCCAGCGAAAGATCTTGTGTTGAATCTAGTGTAACCTCTGTTTGCTCCCCTATATCCTCCTCTTCCATAAGGACGTCCATGTTGCTGATTGTTGTTAGTGTTGTTGTAGAGTAAACATTGTTGGAATCTTGCTTGGTGGAGGTCTGCCATAAATCCTTGGTCAAAGGTGTTTTCTGCTCTATCCTCTTCAGGGAACTTTCCCTTGTATTGCATGCTGGCTGGTAATTTAAGGGTTTTTGTGGCATAGTCTCTAGCATCATTGTCTTGGAACTTAGCCTGTCCAAACCCGAACGTTGCAAGCTTGGCAGCTTGATCAATGGTTTCATCGAAGATCTCTTTATCTTCGAGATTCTCGAATTGAATTTTTCCTTGTAAATAGCGAAGTTATTCATAGATTTCTGTCGTTGCTCTTGCTTGTATTCTAGTGTTCTCTGAGTATTTATAGATAGAGGTGACAACTTGGTGGGTGTCTGTCTTCCACTTCTTAAGTTCAGGAATAATTTCCTTGTTGATTTGATGTTGCTTGTTCTAGTTGTCGTTTCTGTACCTGGCGACCTGTTTTTTAAATCTTGTGAACTTTTCTTTGAGTTCATATGTTGGCGTGCTATCCAGATACTCTGATATTTCCAGTGGTAATTCTGAACCATGTCGTTCTTCGTCTTTCCTGATTCGTTCTTCGATTTGTAGTCTTTTGAAAAGTTCAAGTGCGTCTGCTGCAGTGAGAAATCTTTCTGGTTCATTGTTATTGATATCACCCATAATTTATTCCACGGTGCGCGGCTTTGAAAGATATAAGGAAGAAAGGGTTTTGAAAGTTTATTATTATTATATATATGAGATTGTTCTAGGAGCGACTAACAATCTTTGATCTCAAATTCTTTTACACTCTAAAGAAAAGTCAAATTTACTTCCAAACTCTTAAGGCCATAACGAGAAAAACGTTAAAATTACAATACTCTCAAAAATTTTTGACAACTCAATGAAATTGAAAAACTCAACAAGATTCACAATTCAAAGGAAAAACACAAAAACCCAAAAACAACACAAAATCAAGAAAATTAAAAACATATAAATATCAACAATTTATCAAGCATCATTATGATTATTATTATTATCTTACCTTATCCAAATAAATCTCCTTTGAAACAAAATACTTCTTTTATTTTATAAACAGGAAGAACCAATAATCCCTTGAATCATATACTTCATTGTAATCTCTTTTTTTATTTTATTTTTTACCTACTACTTTTACTTTTATTCAAATCAGTTTGATCTACTTAACAAGATCTGGTGGTCACTCACAACAAGCGAATCTATTATCAATACTTTAACTCAAGTCTTATTTTTTATTCCTTTTATCAACTTTATTCTATTTCAAAACCGTAAACTCTTACAAGCCATTAAAAGCAAGAAAAATTACAATGTGAACTCTAAAACACCTTTTAAGTTTTAATTTTTTTTTGTAGTGTTGTAGCACAAATGATGATATTTTAGATCAAAAGAACAATGCTGATCACAAGAACAATTTTGATGTCCAGCGACATTGATGTCGGTCGACATAGATTGCAAACAACACAAACAATAAGCCATGCCTTTTTTTTTATATAAATAAGATGAATATTTTTAACAAAATAACAGACATCCAATAAATGGAATAAATTCAAAAAATCAAATCTCCTTGCGCTTAAAAAGCAATCTTTTCTTATTGGGTCACAATTACCTTTTCTTTTCTTTCTATTCTTTCTGATCTGATACTCGAGTTATCACGAATTAAGAAAGATCCCTTTTATTTTTTTATATTTTATCAAACAATCTTACTCTTAACCTTATTGATCTATAAAGATCTAGTGGTCACTACTCAAAATAAAAAAAAAATTAGAATATACAAAAACAGAATACTACAGTATTTCACAAGACGGTATCACTCCAGGTGGTTGTTTCAATTGGTTCCCAAAGGTTGACAAAAGCTCACAAAATAACCCTTATCAGTTCTCGAACAAGGCCACAGATTTCAACTGCAAAAGAAGTCAGTTTCATGAAGACAAAAACCGTTCAAGTTGTCAGTAGATGACCAACAAACGGTAGGCAAATTTATAGGAAAACTTTGTTGGACTTAGGTTATATAGAAATCATGAACACAAAACGATTGGTATCTTTCACAATTTTTTACGAACAAGATACATCTTACTCTCAATTGCAAAAAAATCAACGAGCATCACCAATTCTGCCACTTCAAAATGAAAGGTGTTCCAGCTTTACGAGAATGGGTAGTGTAGAAGAATTTCATAACCAAGGATGGCTATGCTCGGATACCAATACGTCCCGAATCCAGACAATCTCTATCGTTCCAACATGAGGAGGATGTTTCTCAATGCCATTATCTTCCGTTTAGAATGGGCATTGCCACTAGACTATTTTCCAAACTTATGCGATTTGCACTCACTCCGTTGCGAGAGAAATGAATAGGAATCATATACAACCTCGACGGTATTTGCGTCTTGGTTAAGACGAAGAAGGAATCCAAATAGGCCATCCATACGATTATTACCCACTTACAAGGAATATGGAAAACTGAAAGTGGATGCGCTCGCAACAAGGATCAGCTTTCAACTACAGGTGTTTTAGAGCCATTAACTAGATCTAGAGGCAGTAGTAACGGATGCATTCAACTAAATATGGTCAAACATAGGTTTTTATCTTCATTCGTCATAGAGATTGATACCATCGGTACTATGGAAGTTCAAAATCGATCGATCAAAAAAAGCAGTTCTCACAACGCCAAATCGACCAACATAATTTTGGTGGTCTCTTCTTACACAAACCATCAGAATAACGCCAGCCATAATAAGATTGAACAAATATTGGAGTCAGGCCGCCTAGTTGATATACAACAGTATCAGAGCTCACAAGAAATAAATGTAAAAGTTATGGAGTTTACCAAGGACGCGAACCATTTTTCTACAAGAAAGCACTATAATTAAAAATGGTCCAATGGTGCAGGAAAAAACCATTATCGCACTCATCACTGGATTATGCCCTTGAACTCTTGGTAGAATATTTAGTTGTCTGTCAACGTATGTCATATTCAGCATTAAATGGACATCTAACAACGATCACATCAACTTTCAGAATTATTGACCCACAACAACCCTTAATCACTTCATGTTCACCAGTTTTGCAATCGTTTGTGGCGAAAAGATGCTGAGAGACAGAAATCCCAAACACTTCAAAAGAGATATTTGATGTCATGATTCTTATTAGTCATATTGTCAGGTGAGATGCCACTGCTTCACTGGAACTCTATGCTTTGCAGTTGAAGACTATTTTGTTAATCACACTTGCGACCACGTTCAGACATAAGTAATATTCAACTCAGAGACGTAGAATTCATAATGGACAATAGAGAAATACACCAACGGGAGCCACTTTCATCGCTAGACATCCAAAGAAATTAACACAAAGACATCGAAATTGATAACCAAGAATGGTGTCCTATTTTTTCGCTTTGGATATTCTACAACTTTATCAAGGATTGAATATAACAGATGTCAAAAGATCACATGTTCTTGGTGAATTTGACTAACAACGACAATTCCACATGGCAATCAGCACAGCTTGACGCAACTGCGACATGATTGAAGAAGAAAATGAAAGAAAGGGAGTATCGACACCAACATTTCTTCTGTTTATTTACTGAGATCAGCTTCAAGCTCAAAGGCTGTCCAAATGGGTGCTCACATTAATCAAGTAAACGACATCATAGAAGGAAGAGGAAACCACATCTAGAGTTGGAGTGGAGCCAACTACTATTGTTGTAGAAACGACCGAGAACAAAAGTAAAAAGTGCATAAGCACATAGATGACAGAAAGTCTTGGATTTTATTCATAAAAATAATTATTTTAGCAAAAATAAAATCAGGAAGATAGGTCTAACTAATCACTATCACTGTCGCTATCGCTCTCTTCTTCGCTTTCAGAATATTCTTCAATAATAGTTGCTTCTTTTTGTACAGTTACTTTCTTCTTATTTCTTGATTTTTCTTCTTTTTCTTTTAATTTCTTCATAATAAGTCCACTGCGAGCACCAAATGATTTTTCCCATTCTGTCTTCACATTTTTATATAATTCTATAGTAAATCTAGCATCTTCTACCTAGTAATAGGCAATCAGCTTCTTTTTACATGTTTTTACGCTACTATTTCACTTACAGATGAGTGACTTCCTGCTTGAATAGAAATACCCAGTACTTCTTTGACTAACATTTTCAAACCAGGGCTTCTGCCTTTTGCTAATTTACGAAAAGGTTTATAGCGAGACGTATCACGTATTAAGAGAGTAGGATGGGATAACATCAAAACTTTCAAATCATTATATACAGCATGTCCTACTAAAATACGGTTTTTGATTATGGTTGCCACTTTTTCTTGAGCTTCTTTAAATGTGATTGCTAGCTTATGCCAGTTATTATTGGGAAAAATGTAATCTTTTAAAAAGTTATTTACCTTCGTCACTTTCCAAATGTTTTGGTTGAATGCCACTTACGTGTGTACGGTAGTCTGTTACTTTTTCCAAAGGCTTCACGTAGGCGTCTAACAACACAGCACCGTTGAAGTTAACGATGGATACTCTGGCCAATGCTGAGTCCAAACCACCGGGCCCAACACCCACCATTTCACAATCAATAGCTACAAATTTCCCCAGTCTACAAGTATAAAGTGTTAAATATTGTCAACAGCTGTATAGTCATTTCTTCTTTTACTTTGAATCAGCCGTATTCATCTTCTCTACTAAGATCTCTTTACTTATCGTTTTTTTGGTTTTGTTTCCGTAAACGTTTTTCAATACTTCTTCTTCAATATCATCGCCAAACCACAGGTCATCTTTTTTGGGTATCTCGGCCTCTTTCTTTGTCTCTTTCTTTAAAGCCTTTAATTCTCTATAAATAAAATACAGCTGAACAATTGTAACTAAATCAATTTTGCAATGCACTCTTACTCTAATTTTCTTTTTTTGTTCCCTTTGTAATTTGGACTTATTTCGAATTCATTCGTCTTTCTCTTTTTTGATTCATTTTTGGGGGCAATCGTCTAAGATCAAAAATAATGTGAATATCAATTGCAGCATCCTATAATCTTTTATTAACTTACAGGTAAAAGCTTTTTCCAGTTAGAAGAAGGAGCAATTGCTAGTGATTTCTTTGCTTTGTTTCCACTTTTTGCCATTTCTATTTTTGATCAAGAAAGAAAAAGTATAATTGACCGTGGCTTATCAGTGGTGTAACTTGGATTATTTCATATCCCGATCCTAACACAGTAAACAATTATGCAGTACAGATTCTCGTTCGTGGCCTTTTTGAACTATCCTTTTCTGTTGTTTTTGTTTTTCTTCATATTCTGTCAATTTCTCACATTAAAGAATAGCAGAAGAAATGTTTATAGGGTATCTGTTACTAACAATAACAACTTTTTTCTTTTATCATGCTGTTCAGCAAACCCATATTTTTGATATTGTGCTTAAACGAAATAATGGCTTGGACGAATGGATATCGAAGCAAATGCGTATTAGCTTTAAAACTATTCTTAAAAATATTCATCCCCCAGGTACCACTCGAGGTTTTCTTGCAGCCTCCCTCTCTACCTCTCATCCAGATTATTTTTATACTTGGACCAGAGACGCGGCTTTAGTAGTACGAGTTCTTTGCGATTTGCCCGAGACGGAGGATAACCTATTAAAAGACTATGTTGAATTTCAAGCTGATACCCAAAACATTCCTACTGTATGCCAATGTTTAGGTGAACCCAAGTTCAACCCTGACGGTTCTGCTTTTTCCGGTCCCTGGGGAAGGCCACAAAATGATGGTCCAGCAGAAAGAGCCATTACATTCATGAAGATTATCAATCGATTCAAAGGAAAGCATGATGATTTTATAAGAAAAACTATCATGACAGCTCTTGAAAAAGATCTTGATTATATCGTCCGCGTTTGGGAAGAGCCGTGTTTTGACCTTTGGGAGGAAGTAAATGGCATACATTTTTATACTTTAATGGTGATGCGCATAGCTCTCATGGACGGCTATCACTTTTTTAACAATAAAAATTATCAATCTACTGCTAATGACATTCAAAAAAGACTGGAAACATTCTGGTCGCCAGAGGAGAATTACATCAGGGTTACACAAGATGAGCAATCGGGCGTAAACAAGACTTCTGGTTTAGATGTTTCTGTTTTGTTAGCAGCAAGTACATTTTCTAGTATTAGTGAAGGTAAGTTTTTCATCCTCAAGGTAATTTGGTAAAGTCAAGATATTGAGTATGATTCTTTTGCTTAGGTTTCTTTACTCCTGCTTCTGATAAGGTTATACATATATTTTGTTTTAGATATCCCGATTATTAACACATGTCTGTATAGATCCTTGCTACTGCAGCAGCCATAGAAAGTGCGTTTTTAAAAGTTTATTCAATCAACAAAGACTTGAAAACAGACTTAGGAACTGCTATTGGTCGTTATCCTGAGGATGTCTATGATGGATACGAAAAATCCGAGGGGAATCCTTGGTTTTTAGCAACAGCTGCCTATGCTGAACTTTACTACCTAGCCATTGAAGAGTGGAAACAGAAAGGCATTGAAATCAACAAAGTAAACAAGCCATTTTTTGAACGCATTGCTCCTTTTGACTATGGTACTTATGCTCCCAACAGCGATCAATGGCAACAAATCATATCTAAAGTGTCTACGGAAGCAGACAAGTTCTTGGCTACAGTTCAGTTCCATCAACAGGCGAATGGATCTATGTCTGAGCAATTTAATCGTAATACGGGTCGTATGCAAGGTGCTAGAGATTTAACTTGGTCTCATGCTGCGTTTATTTCGGCTGTAAAAGCCAAAGAAGGATTACCCATTACTCCTGTGATCACATCTACTTAATAAATCAATTCAAAGCATAAATTGTGTTACCATTCCTAACACCCTTTTCTCAACATCCTACACAAAATGTATCAAGCAAGTTGAAAGCTGTGATTGAGACATGACGAAATAAAATTAAGGGTGCTTGTAGTGTGAAGCTGTGTTTGTCTTTTTTTCTGCTTTCTTTAAATTTTGTTAAATCATGAATTTCTCGATTGCAGATGTTTTTGAAGATTACATAGAAAGTAAATAAAAAATTTATAGAGATTAAGAATGTAGTCTAAAAAATAAAGCCTAGGTTTACAAAATCTACCTTTTGAAGTAGATCAAAATATGCAAGAATTAAGAAATATGGATGACGACTTGCAAAGTACAGCAAATTAGATGGAAATCAACTTTGAAATGTATACTCATAATCTAATTTATTAGAACATAAAGAAGCTTATACAAAAAATAAGAAACTTTATATAAAACAATGCCGGTTATTGAACCCTGTCGATTTAGCACCTGCTCGTACGCAGCTGGAAAAAGAGTTCAAGACAGCAATGCAGAAACAGGATCAGAAAATTGAATTGGCGATGAAAATGTACGATCTTGTATCACGGCATATTGAACGCCTTGATTCACAAGTATTAAAAACTGGGATCAGTGAAGCAGACTGGGTACGATCGAGTGCAATGAGACAAAGTTCTTTAAACAATAGGAAGAGATCATTATTTACAAATATAACAGATGGACATAGAAAAAGGTAAGAGAGAGGAGGATTATGGGTTTAAAAGTTGAAACAAATACCAACGTGTACTACAAATAGAATTCACCACTCTTCTCGACCCAATCCATCTATGATGGGTCAATCAGCAGCCTCAAATGAATCAGAAGTGGATCCAAATGAACCTATCTATTGCTATTGTAATCAAGTATCATTTGGTGATATGATTGCTTGTGACGGAGAAAATGTAAGTTGTGAAAAAGTATTTGCATACGCCATCAGCAATTAACCACTTTTCAATAGTGCGAGAAAGAGTGGTTTCATTATGCCTGTGTTGGTCTAGTAGAACCACCTGTGGGAAAATGGTATTGCGATTATTGCAAATCAGAACAATATCAAGACAGCAGTAATAGTAGTAGCAGCAGTAGTGAAGAAGATTAGATATACATACAAAAATACCCCCGTTCTCTCACTTTTATTATTATCTTTAATAACTCATTATAAAATATTATCAGCGAACCAGTGTTCTTTTGGTCTTTCTCTTTCAACGGTAGGCAATCTTTCAATAGCCTTTGCAATTCTGCATAGCAAAGCTTCATTCCACCAAGAAGCCATGAATTGCAAGCCAATAGGCAAATCATCGTGATAGCCAACTGGGATGTTAACGGCCGGTATGCCTGTTAAATTGGCTAATACAGCATATACCATTGAAGAAACGGTCAATTTTGAGTTCATCATACCATAAGACATTGCCTTTTCTGGAATTATGGGTGACAATACAGCTGTTGTAGGCGTTAGTATCAAGTCAATTCCTTGATCTTTAAAATATCTAGACAAATGATTCATCATTCTAGTACGCACTTGTTGAGCGCGTATATAATCTCTTGCTTCAAGTGTACCTGCAACAACAGACATAATTCTTGTGTAGGCAAGGAACGAAGAACGTTTATGCGAAAATTTTGAAGCAAAATTAGACATCTCACTGCAGATGGTAACAGTGTGAGCTTTGAGATACAATTTGAAAAAGAATAAATGAGTATTAAGAATAAAACATGTAAGCCATAGTTTACCAGTGTGAGCAAGTTCTAGATCAGGTATGTCAATCTCAACAATTCGTGCTCCTAGTTGCTTTAAATACGTCTGCACTTGATCAAACTTTTCTAAAATAGCCACTTCGTTAGATAGTTTATTCCATTCAGGAACGATCGCTATCGTAAGATCCGATAAATCGCTGCATTTTTCATAATCTGCTAGAGATACAGAGGGCTGCTGGAGAGTGTAAGGGTCTTTTGGATCTGGTCCGGCGATAGCACTGTAAGCAATAGTCATATCATCTGCAGTGGCAGCAATCGGACCATAGGATCCTAGCGAGGGATCAAGTGTTGCTCCACCATATGCAGAAACACGACCCCAGGTTGTTTTTAAACCATATAAACCACAAAATGCAGAAGGAATTCGAATAGATCCACCTCCATCTGCACCAATCGTAAAAGGAAATAGTCCAGCTGCTACAGATCCGCTACAGCCACCGCTAGACCCTCCGCATGAATGAAGGACTTTCTTGTAGGGATTCTTTGGAACACCTGTGTTTGGGTTGACAGTAAATGTATCCCATCCAAGTTCATTCATGACAGTAGAACCAACGACAATGGCACCAGCCTTTTTTAGCTTTGCTACTATTGTCGAGTCTTGCAGAGCAGGTTTTCCGTCATTAATAAAGCTAGTACCTGACTTAGTTTCCAAGCCTTGAATGTCCACTTCCTCCTTCACTGCAACAAAAACACCATCTAGCTGACTCAATGGATTTTTTGACTTGTATCTCAAAGTCGATTGTTCAGCTTGTTGTAATATATCGCTTGATAAGAAGCGCATATAGTTCATTGACTTGCTTGCCTCAAGTTTAACAAGCAAAGATTCAGCAACTTTTGTAGGCGTCGTTTCAAAATTCGTGTAAGCATTGTGAAAATCCCAGAAGGATAAGAAGGGTGACACACTCTTATGTTCAGGATTTAGTTTGACTAAAGGCTAAATAAATGGTTTTAGTCATAGTGCTTATTTATAGTCTCTATTAAAAACTATACTTCATCTAAGTTTGTATTCCGATGTATCTCATCAAGAGCTATAGGCACCATAGTAGGATGATCTTCAATATCATCATATTTTCTCAATTTTAATAAACCAGCATCAGCAGCAAGTTTTTGATTCAACAAAGGCGTGTACTCGACTGCATTTGCAGCTGCTAATAAATTCCAACCATATAGCTCAGGTGCTTTTATATCTACACGATCCTTTTAAAAAAAACATATTAAATTAAACTAGATTAAATACAATTAAATTAGTTGCTTACTGCTTTATTTTGATGCATTTTATAAATAAAAAGAATAGAAAAAAAGGTTTACACACGGACTCATGCGCTTTTTTTTTCTTTTTTTTACTCCGAAAATTGCTTACTCAAAATCAAATAAAGTGGGATTGTTATTGCTTTATGATATGGTGTATAGCTAATGGACTATCCAATATTTCAGGAATAGTCTCTAATTGACTAAAATAAACAGGCAAAGATCCTTTTCTTTGTCTGCCTTCTGTTTGTGGTGAATTTGGTGTTTGAATCATTGAAATACTACGTTTGTACCTAATAGCAGGTTGCAAAGACAAGGTAGTTTCAATACATTGGGCTAATAAATTCTGTGAAGCAATATGATTTCTTTCATCTTGCTGCGGTTGTTTCAAATTCTTCTTGTTTTTCTTATTTATCAAGGACCACTGAAAACACAAATATTTATTGTTTCTTCTTTCTTGTGTATCTTCTTTATTTGAATCCTTCTTCTTGAATAAAGCAAGATTTCTAAAGTACATAAATGTATAAAAGAAAAATGAAAGAGAGAACAAAACACATTGTTGTCAAAATAAAAGAAAGTTACTTCTTTGTCAAAAGGCCTCTTTTCAAATACCGATAGCCATTTCCAAACAGGCAAAGAAAAAAAAAATTATTGCTCTCAGGTAAAAATGTAAGAATAAACTTGATGTTAGATTTAACTTCAGTGATCACTGTTCTTATATTTACTAAATAGCGAAAGTGTGCAAAAGCTAGTTTTAAAAAAGCTTATTCTATACAAATGTATACCGGACATTTAAATTAGCAAGGGCTTTTTTAATGTAGTACTAAAGTATGAGTAAGGATAGCATATACAATGAATATATGCATGCATATGTTATGGAAGATACTTGGTATATTTACTATCCAAAGAATAATCTTAAAAGTATCAAAGTCTACTTAAGATATTTTGGTAAAAAATGAAAGAAACAACTGTCTTTTATAAACGATGTTATATTTGTTGAATTTGAACAAATTCTTTTGCTCTATTTTCCTTTTTCGAATAATGAAGACTTTTAAAAAAATTAAAACAGTGGCAATATATCTAATGCCATTCTATTGCTTTTACCCTTCTTGAATAGTATTGATTTTTTATCACTTTTATTTACAAATGGATTGTATTGTGGAATGAAAGTAGAAGAAAGGGAGAGAAAACTTTAAATACACATTCTCTAGAGTTCTAAAAAAGGTAAAATCTTGATTGTTTTTACTAAAATGTTCTTGTCTATTTGATCTCTCACTGAATATTCTCTTACGGTTCCAATTCTAATAATAATTTGAAACCAGTTACAAACCCTTTTGACATTGTTGTACACATTTATTAGATGTGCTTAGTACAAATGAAGTCTTAAAGTCACTATAAAATTAAGGAGACGGGTTCGATCATTTAATCGATCTATTGTACTCACAGCTTACTTATCTTTTCAGTCTTTGTGTTCAGATAGCCAATGAGGTTTTAGGTATGAGGCATTTAAACTAGATTCAAGTCTAATAACAATAACAATAACAATAATCATAAAGGATGCCATATGCTCATTAGAAGTGGCTTATAAACCAATCAGACATGAAGAGTTTCATTTTCGGGAGAATAAAAAAAAGGCTATAAAAGGTGTGTGCATGAGACAAAGAGGAAGAGGAAGAGAGATAAAAAGGCAACAGTTGTTCTTTCCCTCTTTTTTTTATTGTTGCTCTTTTAATAAATAAAAAAGAAAGTAAAAAATTTCTTATTTATATACGGCAAAGCAACAGTATGCTATATGCCTTTGATCCACTTCCAGCATGTAATGACCCTATGACATTACAAGAACAGTTTTTATCAAATAACTTGACATTAGACGATTGCTTGGTTCAAAGAAGAAAATTCATTTCTGGTAGAATTTACTTTGCTGCGACAATCTTTAACGCTTTTTTTATTATAATCACAACACTCTTATATATTTTTTGTGCGTTAGATCCTTCAAAAAATCGTGGATCTTCATCATCTATTGAATTGCATTCCAAAGGTCGTCTACAGCTGGTATGGAAAAGATATTCTTTGCAGAAAAAGTCAATCGCCTGTGCAACTTTGGGAGCAGTTGGACATTTAATATTCAGTACATGTGTACTTGCAGCTCAGGCATTCAATCCACTTTTTGCTTGTTATTTTATGTTGTATGGTACAGTCATTGGTTTTTATACTTGGATGTTTGCTTTTTGTACAAGAGCTTATCGACTTCGATATCTTTATCGAATCAATCAATTCAAAGTCAAATATTCACGAATGTCAGATGAAGAAAAGCTATCGCACCTGAAGGATAAGACATATAGGTGGTACGTGACACATAATCAAAAGGACCTTGGGAAAGTATTACGAAATCCATTTCTGATTTATGCCATGTCTTTAATACTCATTCTTGCAATCACTATTCCATCACAACAGCACGCAATTCAAGTATTGCATCGATGTGATCCTAGTTGGGGTGCATGTATTTTGCTTGGTATGTTTGGTTTCTTTATTGCTATCCTCACACCTTTCATCACCTATCTTCTCAGAGATAATCCAGATGCTCATGGTATTCGAACAGAGCTTTGGATCATTGCTTTCATTGGATTTCCACTATTTTTGCTTTATACCATCTTCTTCTTCAAACTATCTCCTTTACAATCAAATGCGAAGTTATATATGCATAGAGTCTTTGCACCCGCCAATTGTGTCTTATTTTTCACTGCTTTCGCTCATGTGATATCTATCGTAGTCCCTTTACTACAATATATTCCTATTCGTATCCGCGTACCAAAGTATTTTTTCAAAAAACGCAATTTTCGTACAAATAGCTCCACTGAAAATTTCGACATTGGAAGATTGGCGCCTAGACAAGTATCATCTTTATCAGCACCGCTCGAGTTAACAATGGAATGTTTGGAACGTACCTTGATGGACCCTTACATGATGAGTCAACTTCAAGAATACGCTATTCGAGACTTTAGTTCTGAAAATTTGTTGTTTTATGAAAAACTTTTGCAATTAGAAGAAAAAGTGAAGAATGAAGCTTGGCGGTCAAATAACCAAATGGGCACTTGGACCAACTCACGTTCAATAGCCAGTAGTCAGTCTGACACACATTCAATACCAGAAAAGGATATTCTAACATATCCCATTCCAGAGAAGTTATTAACAGAGAGCGTCGAATTATATGAAAGCTTCATTCGAGAAAATGCATCATTTCAGGTGAACATATCTTATAAGGCCCGCACCACCATAGACCAAGCCTTCCAAGAACTCTATAGAAAATACCCACGTCTAATACCCCACAAAAATCGTTCCCATAAACAGCCTGATCGCTTATATAATACAATGATACCCCTTTGGGATGAAATTGGGAATCCATCTCGTAATGGAAACTGTGAACAAGTAAAAGATCTGAATGGTGATATACCAATGAATATAACCCTTGGGCTCTTTGAAACGGCCCGAGTGGAAGTATGTTGGAATGTATTCAATAGTGTCTATCCAAAATTAATAGAACAGAACAGCTAAGTAATTGCTTGTTCTTTTGTACTATTCTTTTTGCTTTTGTATTTTATAAAAGTGTGACATTGGCTATTCTCCAGCCTATCAGCTAGGATATTGAATCCTCTTTAAGAATGATGACTTTTTAATTCACTAACGCAGTAACAATAACGAGTATTAAAAAACTGGAATTGCTATACACTCTTTTCACAAAAAAAATTATCAGGGTTTATAAGATTGTAATGCCATATAATCTTACAATTTGTCGAATTTGAGGATACATTCTGCTAGAAACGTCTAAAACTCCATAGGCTGTTGTTGCTTTAATTTGCTAATAGCGTTAAAACCTATCAAACATGATTAAAAACAGTAGTAACCGTTATCCAAAGTATAAAGTTTCCAAAGACGTATCTAAATAAACATTTATATAATATTTGAACGAAAGTAACCAGTTATAAAAAAAAGTAAGTTTTTTCTTCTATGAAACCAAGCTCTTGAAGTTAGAGCCAGGGACTTCAAAGTAACAGACATAAAACGAACGTGAAGTTATTTGGTTAACGAACAAAAAAAAAAGTTGTACCAATCAACTATCAAAAACATTCCATGTAAGAGTGTTTTGCTTAGGATTTAAATTTCATAAAGCTCAAAATAATTAGAAATCACAAAACTTTGCTTTACTATTTTCATAAATTCCTTGAATCAGAAATTAACGATGAATAGTTCAAAGATAATTGAGCAAAATCACTAAGAATAAATTGACAAAATGAATGCACGAAATTCTAAGCAGCCGAGTGATGTTAATTTTTGCTTCCAAAATAAATCTGATCTCTATTGTATGATTCTATGTTCTAAACAAGACTTATGTGTCCAATCGTGACAAAATTTGTGTCGAGTATTTACACTTTTATTTCAAACGAACCATTTGGCAAAACTGTAGCATTTTTAGATTTCGGCGAGTTCACGAAGACGACGAACAGTGGAGCGAACAGTGGCAGCAGCAGTAGTGCTATTTAAAAAATTAGTTAAATTTATACATTGCACATCAGTAAAACTTACGAGACAGTATAAGCACCACCAGCCAAGGTCTTCTTACAGCCCTTACACTTCCAGATACCAACAGCAGTACGCTTAACGGCATCCTTACCACAGAAGGTACAAGTGTATGTGGCGTGTTGAGTGATTTCCATCTTCTTTACAGTCTTTCTGAGAGATGCACCATAACGAGTACCGTATTTACCGGTGATTCCGACCTTCTTAGTACGCTTGGCCTTTTATAAAATGTTAGACGGATTACTTTTTTAGATGGATGTATTTTACTATACCATATTAAATGGATTATATGGAAAAAGGAGGGGGAATGCTTGATTATGCTGCCATACTGTTCATTACTTTTTCCAACCGAGACCTCAATAGAGCCACTGTTTCATCCTGTGGACCGGACAATGACGTATTAAAAAAATTGAATGCATATGATTGGCCCAATGTGAGCTTTCAAAAAAAAATAGCTTTTTATGGTTTGTCTTTCTTTTCTTGCACGAATATTTAAAGTATTAAAAATATATTTTATTAAACCTGCCAAGTAATAAGCAAAGAATCACTACTCTTTTGGAGATTTTTTTGTGCTATATTTGATCAAGCATTTTTTATCTTTGCATAAAACTATTAAAATGAACAGTCCTCATCCAAACTCACCTCATGTAACCATTCCTTCAAGAGATCGTACACCTTCTTCAAATGGTTCACCTATGATAGAGTATTCTCAACCTATTCGAACCACTGGCGAAAGGCTTGCTTCTCTTGTTGGGGCTTCTCTTACAACAGTTGGTGATACTGTTTATGTCTTTGGTGGTTTTGATCAATATAGTGATGACATTTTTAATAAGTTATACAAACTTGAGTATAAAGAAACATGTCACTGGACACAAGTAATTTATACAAAAGGCGAACCACCTTCTAAACGTCATGATCATTCAGCCACTTTATGGAATGGTGACAAATTGATAATTTTTGGTGGAAATTCCGAAGAAGACAAATATTTTAATGACATTGTAATCCTGGACTTGAACACCATGACCTGGCACCACCCAGAGACTCATGGGCTACTTCCAGAAGGAAGAATTAGACATTCAGCCACAATTTTCGAAGACAAACTCTATATTGCAGGAGGAATCTATGCAGGCTCTTCGGCTTCTTTTACCGATACATTGCTTATTTTAAACCTGTTTACATGGGAATGGGAGCAACCACTGCCATTTGCTCGAAGGGTACAGCATATGAGTTTTGTATATAACAAGAAACTATATGTTTATGGAGGATTGCGAGAAGATATGAGCCGATCGAATGATTTGACATTTATTGATTTATGCAAACCAGAAAATATTACACAGTTGGATATTACCTCGAGTGCTTCACCTTCACTTTTATTTGGTCAACGCTTTGCACAATTATGTGATGACCAGTTGGTCGTCCTAGTAACTGTACCTTTTAGAGAAGCTGTTATTAATGTTCCGACGACGGGTTTGTGGACATTGGATTTATCATGTATGCAGTGGCAGTGTCGGGAATTAGGCGCACGCTACGAAACCTGCAGCTGGCACTGTTTCTCTATGACAGAAAATGATAAGCACTTTTATTTGTTTGGTACAAATGAAGATGAGCCTGAGGAATTTTACTCGATGGTATTACGAGTTGATTTAGAAGAGGTTGGTGTCATTCCTGTGCCTCCTCCACTGTTAGGAAAAGACCTATTAAGATTATTAGACGAAAAAAAGAAAGGACAAGAAGCCAACTTTACCATTTGCTCATCCATTGATCCCGATGATCCTGGCATTCCTGTACATCGTCTAATATTGTTAGCACGCTGGCCCTATTTTGTAAACCTGTGGGATTCGGGTATGTCAGAAACGGTAAATAATAAAATTGCTATAGCCGAACCCATTTCAACACTCAGAGGATTTGTGAAATACTTGTATTCAGACTCAATAGAAAATGAAAACGATTTTTCAACAGAACTGGTTTCTGATTTATTAGTAATGGCCCATGTATATATGGCACCAAGACTATCTGCGTTGTGTATCAGAAGATTATTCAAAGAAATAGATATTGAAACAGCAAGTAAAATATATCACAGTGCAAGTTTATCAGAACAAAAAGGATTACAACAAGCTGCCCTGAATTATATTTTTCAGCATTTTGGAGCTGTTTCTCATACAACAGGATTTCGTCTACTCCCAAGACCAATTTTATTCCAAATATGGGATTATATGCCTGAAAACGCATCGATTGTCGATAGAGGACAAGATTCACAACATAGTAATATAATTAATAATGAACAAAGAAATGAGGAAGATGAAGAAGATTTTGATATGGAAGACTAATGCAAATACTAATACAATAAAGATTGCACATACGCACAATTACCAACTATGTAACTCAAAGAATATTCTTTTTTTTTCCAGTTACCCAATGAGGCAATTTTTTTTATTGTATAGAACAAATATTTTAAAGTCAGATTTCTGGCAGGTTCGAGTGAATACGAGGGGACGAGCAGTGAATTGGATATATAAAGGCACCTCTCTTTCCTTCTCTTCCTTCTTTCTTCTTTGTTTATTTACATCTTTTTCATTTACATACGCCATCAAGATGACTACTGAGACTGAAACCTTTTCATTCCAAGCTGAAATTTCACAGTTGATGAGTTTAATCATCAATACCTTTTATTCAAACAAGGTAAAACAATAAAAAAACATCCGAATTAAAAAGTTGTCGATCTCTAATAAGAAAGCTGTTTAGGAAATTTTCTTGCGTGAATTAATCTCTAATGCTTCTGATGCTTTGGACAAGATCCGTTACCAGTCCTTGACTGATCCCTCTGTTCTTGACTCTGAAAAGGAGCTTTACATTCGTGTGACTCCTGATAAGCAAAACAACATTTTGTCTATTCGTGATACTGGTATTGGTATGACCAAGGCTGATTTAGTCAATAATCTGGGTACTATTGCCAAGTCTGGTACCAAGTCTTTTATGGAAGCTCTCTCCTCCGGTGCTGATATTTCCATGATTGGTCAATTTGGTGTTGGTTTCTACTCTGCTTACCTTGTTGCTGATAAGGTTCAAGTCATTACCAAACACAATGACGATGAACAATATATTTGGGAATCTTCTGCTGGTGGTTCCTTCACCATCACTCGTGATGAAGTCAATCCTTCTCTTGGCCGTGGTACTGAGATGCGACTTTTCTTGAAGGAAGATCAACTTGAATACCTTGAAGAAAGAAGAATTAAAGACATTGTCAAGAAGCATTCTGAATTCATCTCTTATCCCATCCAACTTGTTGTTGAAAAGGAAGTTGAAAAGGAAGTCTCTGATGATGAAGAAGAACCCGTTACTGAATCCAAGATCGAAGAAGTAACTGATGATGATGACAAGAAAGACAAGAAGAAGAAGACAATTAAAGAGACAGTGACCGAGAACCAAGAACTCAACAAGACCAAGCCTCTTTGGACTCGTACCCCAGAGGATGTTAAGCCCGAAGAATATGCTGAATTTTACAAGGCTCTTACCAATGATTGGGAAGACCATCTGGCTGTCAAGCATTTTTCTGTCGAAGGCCAATTGGAATTCCGTGCCATCTTGTTTGTTCCTAAGCGTGCTCCTTTTGACATGTTTGAAACCAAGAAGAAGAGAAACAATATTAAACTCTACGTTCGCCGTGTATTCATCATGGATGACTGTGAAGAATTGATTCCTGAATGGCTCAGCTTCATTAAGGGTGTTGTTGATTCTGAAGACTTGCCACTCAATATCTCTCGTGAAATGTTACAGCAAAACAAGATTTTGAAGGTCATTCGCAAGAATTTAGTCAAGAAGTGTCTTGAGATGTTCCAAGAAATTGCTGAAGATAAGGAACAATTTGATAAATTCTATGAGGCCTTCAGCAAGAACATCAAACTTGGTATTCATGAAGACTCTCAAAACCGCAGCAAACTTGCTGATTTACTTCGTTATCACTCTACCAAGTCTGGTGATGAAATGACCTCTCTTAAAGATTACGTTACTCGTATGTCCGAGAAACAAAAGAATATTTACTACATCACTGGTGAATCTCGAGCTGCTGTTGAACATTCTCCTTTCTTGGAAGGTTTCAAGAAGAAGAACATTGAAGTCTTGTTGATGACTGATCCTATTGATGAATACTCCACAACTCAATTAAAGGAATATGACGGTAAGAAGTTGGTCTGTATCACAAAGGAAGGTGCCGAACTCCTTGAAGAGGATGAAGAAGAAAAGAAGAAGCGCGAAGAAGAAAAGAAGGAGTTTGAAAACCTTTGCAAGACTGTAAAAGAAATCCTTGGTGATAAGGTTGAAAGAGTAGTTCTTTCTGCTATTTTGACTGACTCTCCTTGTGTCTTGACTACTGGTCAGTTTGGCTGGTCTGCCAATATGGAACGTATCATGAAAGCTCAAGCACTCAGAGATTCTACTATGTCTAGTTACATGGCTTCCAAGAAGACTTTGGAAATTAACCCACATCATCCTATCATCAAGGCACTCAAGACAAAGGCTGAAGCAGACTCTGCTGATCGTACTGTGAAAGATCTTGTTACACTGCTATATGAAACCTCTCTTTTAACATCTGGTTTCTCCCTTGATAACCCTAGCTCTTTTGCTTCCCGTATTAACCGTATGGTTGCTCTTGGTCTTAGTATTGATGAAGAAGATACACCAATTGAAGAAGCGGATAAAGAAGAAACTCCTGCCGAAGAGAGCACCGAAGCTTCCAAGATGGAAGAAGTTGATTAAATAATTTTACCATATATTTCCATATCTTTTTTTTCTTTATAATTCATTCTTTATTGCATAGTTGTTTTTTAATAAAAGTATCAAACATAACTTTCGTGTTTTTTTATCCTGCTTGATTTTCGGTTTTTAAACCTCTGCTTGCGTCACCAATAGGGTCTCGAGGCTCAACTAACCCTAGCTTCCCTCTATAATTTTCTTTTCTCCATTCGAACTCCACATTTTCTTTTTTTGTTTAAACATGTCTATTGCCATTAACGCCATTCGCTCCGTTGCTATCAAGGTAAGAAACAACAATAATAGTTATTTATTAGAAAAAGGGGAAAAGGAAGCGAAAAAAATTAATAAATGTGGAATCATTCAAAACTTTTATAATAATTAAAATTCTGCTTAATAGTCTGCTCAAGCTTCTGTTCCCGCTATGGCTGCTCGCAGCTTCTCTGCTGCTGCTGTTGTAAAGAAGGGTAAAAATAGTTGAATTAGAATAATTAGATTAACGGGGATATTGATTACTTGTACATGTATAGATGTCCTTCAAGACTTATTTTTAAAGGAATTGAAGGTCTACAAGCCCCAACCTGCTGTAGGTTTTTTTTTTATAAAACACACATAAAAGAAATTAATGGACTGTATTAAAATAGGCCGCCTCTGACGAATCTATCGCTAAGGACTTCAAGCTCCCTCCTGCTCCTGCTGTAAGTGGAATGATGTAAATAATTGAATGGGAATATTAATGAAAGACTAGGTTCCCGAAGTTGATGCTGATATTTCTCAACAATTGGCTGCTTATGATGCTGAACCTGAGGAAATTGCCCACTAAGTTATTTGTATAAAAAAAGAAAAAACAGATCACAGCAATTTCTAAAGAAGAACAATGGCTTTTTTTTTAAATTTACAAAATAAAGGAAAAAAGTGTGTGTATAATAAATACTGTCATTATGTATTTGTATTCATCAGGATATATACTACCAAACTATGCTTATTTTAAGGTGGCACCGAACTCTTTTGTAGAAGTTTTTTAATTAAAAATCCGACATAACATTGCAGTCACTTTTTGTCTTTTTTTTTTTTTTTCTTTTTTTTTTCTTTGCTTTATCGTTGTCAACCATGGAAAGCAAAACAGGGTTACCGTCTTCTATGACTCCTGAAAGCATTGCTAGTACAACACAGACTCAATTCGAAGCCTATCCACCTGTTGAAGCACCCAATTTATGGCAATTGTTTAAATCCCAAGTGGGTAGTAAAGAAGGATGGTGGGGAAGTTTTGATTGGAAAAATATGTGTATGCCATCCATTTTACAGAAAGAAAAAAAGAATGCTCCATTTTGGGGCTTAAATAGTCGATTACCATTGGGTTTAGCTATCATTATGGGCTTTCAGCACTCTTTGGCTATGGTAAAGAACAATTTCCTAATATTGAATTAAAGATTGAACAAATCTGACAGGTCAGTGGAGTGGTTACACCAGTTCTAATTATGGTGGGATCAGGACCAACTGCCTTGAACTTGAAAACAGAAGATCAACAATACCTTTTATCAGCCGCTTTAATTGTATCTGCTCTTTTATCACTTATTCAAATTACCCGCTTTAAGATTTGGAGAACAGGTAAAAATAAGAAAGAAGGAGAAGATGATTACTTTAACAATTTGTTTAGGTTATTATGTTGGAACTGGTTTATTAAGTGTAGTGGGACCCAACTTTGCTAGTATCCCAGCAGCAAGCGCTGTTATTAAAAATATGTATTCAACAGGTTATTGTCCCACTCAAATATTACCAGATGGAACCACCGAGTATTTGCCATGTCCTCGAGCCTGGGGTGCTATTCTTGGAACATGTAAGTAAAAAAAGGGGGAGGAGACAGTGAAGATTGAGACGAAAACACAAGACTAAATGCTGAATTAATACAAAGCCATGGTTTGTTCGTTTTTTGAAATTGGTATGAGCTTCTTACCACCAAAAACTATTCGTCGATTATTTCCACCTATCGTAAGTGGTAGTACGATCTTGTTGATTGGTTGTTCAGTTATCAGCAATGCCTTAAAAGATTGGGCTGGTGGATCAGGTAATATACAAAAAGAATTTTTTTTAGTCTATTAACAAGAGTGATACAGGTTCATGTGCTTCCATGCCTGATACTGGTTTATATTCAAAATGTCCAAATATTAATGCTCCTCATGCACTTCCCTGGGGAAGCCCACAATTCCTTGGTCTAGGTCTTCTCGTCTTCCTTACTATCATTCTGATTGAAAATATAGGCTCACCGTTCATGAAGAGTTCACAGGTATGAAAAAAGAACTTTAAACAACAAGTATTAGCTATTGATTTTTTTTTCTAGATTGTTATCGGTTTAATTGTTGGCTTAATTGTTGCAGCTGCTTGTGGCTATGTTGACCACAGTACGATTGATACTGCTCCTCCCATCACATTCCTCTGGGTGAGAACATTTCCTATTACAGTCTATGGTCCAGCAGTGATACCATTTTTAATTGTTTATTTGGACAACATACTCGAAAGTATTGGGGATATTACTGCCTCTTGTGATGTATCTGGTGTTGAAGTCGAGGGTGAAATTTTCCAGAGCCGTATTCAAGGAGGCTTATTGGCAGATGGCATCAACTCGTTTTTATCTGCCTGCATGACTATTTCACCTCTTGTGACCTTTGCACAAAACAATGGTGTGGTAGCAATGACTCGCTGTGCAAACCGGTTAGCCGGCTACTGCTGCTGTTTCTTTATCTTGCTTTATGGCATCTTTGGTAAAGTGTCAGCTGTCTTTTTGGCGATCCCTGCTCCTGTGCTTGGTGGGATGAACGCGTTTCTTTTTGCTTCTGTCACTGTCTCTGGTATTCGTATCCTTGCTTATCTTCAGTGGACGCGTCGTGATCGATTTATTGTGACATGCTCCTTGGCGCTTGGTTTAGGTGTCACTTTGGTGCCCAGTTGGTTTACACACGTATTCCAATACTCTGGAGACAATGCGGCACTTAAAGGGTTTTTAAGCGCTATTGAAACCATTGTAGATACTGGATATTGTATTGGATCATTGATGGCCATCTTCTTAAACTTAATTGTACCTGCAGAATGGGGACCGGAAACAATGAAAGAAATTGAAGACAAAAAGCGTATGGAAAGAGAAGCTATTAGAAATGGTTTTATTAATGACTCTATTCAAGAAGATAATCCTCTTGAACGTATTTAACTCTCTTTTTTTTTGTAAATAATAAATCATGCCCTTCTTAGATGACTCGGGGTAGCTTTGTATTACAATTTTGGTTGGTGTAACTGCAAATTGAGTATAAAACGACTTGACTTTTTTTTGTTTTTAACTTTTTTTATTAACTAAAACTTAACCATGCCTTCTCAAGTAAGTTTTAATTTTTTTTTTAAAAAAAAAATAGAAAGCAATGAAGCAAACAAGGAATGGAAATACTAAATGGGTACACCTTTAGCAATTCACTACTGCTGCTGAAGAAGTTCAAAAGCTTTCTACAAAGCCTTCTAATGACGAACTCTTGGAATTATATGGTTTGTTCAAGCAAGCTACTGTTGGTGACAACGAAACCTGTAAGTAACATTTAATGGTATGTAATAACGCGTTTTAAACTAAATTGTTGATATTATTTCAGCCAAGCCTACTTTCGATATCAAGGGACGTTACAAGTGGGATGCTTGGACCAAGCTTAAGGGTAAGGGATAAAAATAAAAACAGTACAAAAATTGGGGTAAATAAAAACTCATTATTTATCAATAGGCATGT
Organism: Rhizopus delemar RA 99-880; assembly: GCF_000149305.1. Classification (NCBI taxonomy): domain Eukaryota; kingdom Fungi; phylum Mucoromycota; class Mucoromycetes; order Mucorales; family Rhizopodaceae; genus Rhizopus; species Rhizopus delemar. The sequence continues at coordinate 304,792 of NW_027137827.1, read as the reverse complement.
CACAAGAAGAAGCTGAACAAAAATACATTGAATTGGTTGAAAAGCTTAAGGCCAGCCAATAAATATCCCCAAAAGAACATGATTCTTTACGTGTGAATACAATAATTGCCTCTTTTTTTTTTTTTTTCTGTAAACGGGAGGATCACATGAATATTTGTTATTACAAGCTAAAGTTCAACTTGTTTGTGTTTTAAACAGCGAGAAAGCGGGAGAAGAAAAAAAAAAGGGAGAACTTTTGTGCCAAATAAGTTTATTGAATATGGTGCAGTTCAGTTATAGTCTTCATTAATCAAAACGCGAAATATTCAATCATTTTACTTTATTATACATGCTTATCCATTATGAGTATATATCGCTCACTTTAATTGGTGCCCTTGACCGCTTTAATACACCCCCTTATCTTGTTCTTTTCAGATGAACACTTGCATCTGTTCTCTTTTAATGATTTACTCTATTCTGTCTTTAAGTTGACTTGGCTCTCTAAAACTTGTTTAGGTTATTATATGAAATTATCACTAAACTTAAAAATCAGTTGATAAAATTATTGTTAAAAATTAATAAAAAACTGTATATGCTTTTGTCGTATGTCATTTTAAAAAAAATTACAAAAAATGCAGAAAGCACAGACTAACGTTTACATTTTAAAGCCTTTCATAGTTGTGCCTTTATATATTTTATCATTTTATTTTTGTATTAAGCATTGATTTGCTCTGTTTGTCTTTTGTGGCGTCTCAGGGGTTTTACACTCCACGAAAAACGCCAAAAAAAAAAAAGTTCGTGGCACTTCTTTTCTGTCGTAAAAAAAAAAATGCCTTTTTTACCGCAGGAGCTGAAAGGATCTTGCTGCATATTACATATCGATTTGGGTAATTAAAACACAAAAGACTAACGAGTTAAAATAAGAAAACATTTCTGAATTTTGAATTAGATTGCTTTTACTGTCAAGTTGGTAACGGCATATGAAAAGAAACATTCCGCAGCTGACAAAACATGTTGAATATAGAACAAGTGAGATTAGGTATACCTTCTGATGTTCCTGCCGCAGTTCAACAGTGGAATACATTAATTGCAGGTTTAATAAGGAACATGATTTGAACAATGAAGAAAAGCTAAATTTCTTATTTAAATATAGTAAACTATCCAGCTAGAAAAGCTGGCGTTGCAAGGCATAGTACTACAGAAGAAGCAAAAGAATTATGCCCAGAAATAAAATTCATGCATGTCCCAACTTACGCAGCCGATGAAAGAGAACCTTGCTACCGCGAAAATCCAGATCGCTCAACACAAAAAGTATCATTAGATCCTTATCGAACCGCCTCAAGAAAGATATTTCTTATATTTTACAAGTATTGCAGCAAGCTCCAAAAGATTGGTTTAGATGAAGCGTTTATGGATGTGACAGAGACTGTAAATAAACGCTTGATGACAGAATATATGGATCGATGGCCACAATTATTGGAAAGAGTTAACGATAAAGAGTGTGGAGTTGAACTTGATTGGGACGAAGTCGGTATTACGATGGAATCCAAAGAAGAAGAGCAAAAAAAGGAAACGTTTAAGGACAAAAGATGGTCCAAGGCAACTTGGAAGGATTTACAATTATACATTGGTGCAAAATTAGCAGCTGAGATCCGTAACGAAATATTCGAGACATTAAAATTTACATGCTCAGCAGGTAAAAAGAAAGAGAAAGGATTCAGGTTCATTATTAGATTTTCTGATATGACAAACAGGTATTGCGCATTACAAGTCAGTCGCTAAACTTTGCTCTAGCAGAAATAAGCCGAATAAGCAGGTAAATAAGAAAGGAAATGTATTGAATAGTTCAAAATTGATGCGAATAGTGTATAATTGAAAGACTATTTTAAGGCTTTCAGCTACATCTGATTTCATGGAAACCATTCCTTTTACAAAAATTAGAAATTTGGGCGGTAAATTAGGAAGCGAAATAGAATCAGATTTATCAATTGGTAAAGCAAGTGATTTATGGTATGAGTCATTGTATAAATAAAGCATCTTACAAACCCTGTAATGCTGTAATATTAGGCCATATAGTATGGAAGATCTTCAAAAGAGATTTGGAACATCAACTGGACGTTATTTATATCATATTTGTAGAGGAATGGACCATGAAGAAAGTGAGGAAAATAAAAAAAGCAAAAAGCAGATGCACAGTGCTAATGAACCTTTAATAGTTATTCCTTCAAAGGCACCCAAATCAATCATGGCTTCCAAGTCATTTAATCCTGTTGTTGAAGACCTAAATGAAATGAATAGATGGTTTTCTATTCTCGCTATCGAGCTACATAACAGAATCATGCAAAATCTTGAAGAATATAATACATGGCCCAAAACATTCAGCGTACTTAAAGGCTCTTTCTCTGCATGTTTGCATATACTTATTTCGTCATTAGTTACACTACGCTTCAATACCGTATCTTTCATATCGTTCAAAAGTGATAGGATCAATTACAAAAGATGAAATGAAAAACACGGGTAAATAAATAAAAACAAAAAAATACAAAGAGCAAGAGCGACTAAAATAGTACAAATTTAAGAAAATGTAGCAAAAAAGTTAGAAAAGGTATTTAAATCATTAAAAGGCACCATGCCTTGCTCAGGTATTCAGTTCCAGGCCAGCGGTATGGGACAAGCACCTTCAAGCTCGCATTCGATACAGCACTTTTTTACAAAGGCAGCAAATAACACAGCAGCAAATAATACAGTAGCAATAAACGATCGAAAATCCCAGGAGACCAGCAAAATAGTGGTTGAGACAAAGAAAAAGAAAAATGATTTGAATTCTTTTTGGAAATCACCGCCTGCAAAATCAACTAGTAGCACTGAATGGGTGTGTGACAAATGTAGTAAAAAGATTTTATTGAAAAATGTAGATGAACATACAGATTTTCATTTTGCTTTGGAACTCCAAGAGCAACACCAGCGAGATGAAGATGTGAATATGCACAGGTCAGTGAGTACAAGTGATTTGACAAACAAGCGAGAAAATAGTGATAATGAAGGAAGCAAGAATAAAAAGAAAAAACTATTCTTTTCTTCATAAATTGCTTGTATTACATGCTGCGCAAGTCGTATTTCATTTTAAAAATATTAAAATTCAGGCAAGCGAGAAGAATAAGAAAGAGAGAGGATGTGATGATGAGGAATAAAATGATGTCAGTGATATGCACCCCATTGTTTTTAGCCAAGGTACATGTTTTGTTCTTGGTCCTGTTTGTTTAAAAGAGACGTTTTGCATAATTCTAAATTTGTTTGACTAAAAAGATCAATACAATAAGCTCTGAAGCCACAATTATAAAATAAGCCAACTGTCAGTTTTGAATCCTTTCTTTTTTGTAACACAGTTTTCATATAAAAAGGTACAGATAACTTTATTTTTAGTATCGAAAACAATTATAGGGTAAAAGCAAGGGTGGTTTTGTTCCTGCCAACTGCCGTGGGTATTTTTATCCCGTAAAATCTGTGAGTATTAAACTTAAAGCAAGAATGTACAACCTCACATGTGTTTCCGTATATGTAAGCCTTAAGACCCATTTGACTGAGCATGAGAAAAAAAAAAGAAACCGGATTGAAAGATGATGAGCACTCTATTGTGAGTATCTTTCTTCTTGCGATGTATTCATAATGTCGCATTATAGTGAACAATGATCATTAAAGGAATATGTCATGAACGAGATCATAAAAAAAAAGGAACCGTGGCTCATAGAATGGATATTTAAAAAAAAAGGGTGATCGTTTCAATAAAATGCACATTTAAATTGAATCGATTACATCTTTTCTCTTTCTTTTTTTCTTTCTTGCTATCATCTTTATATCCTACTTATTCTTTGATAAGCATGACTCTCTTAAAAAGCGCAGTTATTCTAAACATTTTTTTTGGTCAAAAGAAAACATCTCGATACACTTTGGTGACAGACTTCAATGATGAACCAAATGGGCCATTCAATCGCTTACCTGATGAACTAATCATTTATATCCTTTCACAATCTGCCTTAAGTATACATACCCTCCATCACATGATGAAAATATCCAAGCGAATGTTTCATCTTTGCCTTCATGTACTCGTTCAGCACAAGTTCCCGTTATATGTTGTAGAAGCAACCATCGATCAAGAAGGTCACAGTCGCTCACTTACTCATTTTATATTCCAAGGCATTCAAGCAGACACGCTGTCTTTTGCTGTAAGAGCACCTTTAGCCAGAAGATATTATACAAACAGAGAGGTCCCCAAGATCCGACGTATGGTGATAAAAGACTGCTATGACTCACAAAGCACCAAAGAAAATGCGAAACTGTGTTTGCCTATGGGACAGGTCGAAGAGAAATTACCAGTGACTGATAAAGAAGACTACAAGACATCATCTTCATCTGTGAACACATTCAATGTAACGGCGATGGCTGATACAAGAAATAAAAGAATTCATAAAGTAAAAATGGAAGGAATCCATTATGTACAAGTTTTTCAACCCCTTTTACAAAAATGCTATTTTGCAATTCAAAATCGATTGGCATGGAAATTTGGATATCGTATTGACAGAAAAACAAAAAAGGAATACTCCCTTACACCTCTTTCTGTGGATATTCAATTTAGCTATTTTATAGAATTAATAAAAGACAAAGGAGCAAAGAAAAAATTCCTGTGAAAAAAAAAAAAAATTCTATGTAATTTAACAGTGTATCTGCTTCTTATTAAATATTTATTGTGTTTCTAGTTACAAAACAAACAAAAGGAAAAGCAAGGTTCAATTAGCAATCACTTTTCATAAATTTGAGTCTAAACAATGATAAGCCAGTATATAACCCAATAGGGAACAGATCATGTTTGACAAAAGCAAACTGCTAACTTCTGAAACAGGCTTCACTGCACTTTACACCAATGATCTATTAATCTGATCTTTACAGCATTCATTAGGTTACACTACGTGTCTCTTTATCTTTAGCTGTAAACCAGCATTATACATGTGTATTTTGCAGCAAATGATAGGTCATGACAAGTATACTTGTAGCATTGTTTATTTGGATTTACTTGTACAAATGTCTTGGCAACTGCTTACACGGAGAAAACACAAATAGTTTTAAACAATTAGAAAAGATAACTGCCCGTGTCAGCTTTTACTGTTTTCCTTTCTCTATCAAATCATTAAATTTACACGTAATCATCAGAACGTTTTTATGTTCATTTAATAATATTTCATATTCGCCTTTAACATTCATCCTCTGATTACTCATTTGGGTTCTTTCTTCCCTGTATAATATAATTAATATACATCACGTCATCTTTTTGCTATTTTCAGATTGAAAACTACATTTCAAGCTTACATCCTTTCTATTAAGGAAAGTTCAGCATTTCTTTATTTCTCTTCATAGAGCAAAAGATAAGGAGCATTACTGCAGAAAGAGAGAACCACAAATCCCTACAACCACTCTCATTTTACCGACAACGCATTCCTTTGTTGTATAAAAATGTACATTTGAACCCCCTTTCAGATGTCTGTTCGTTGTTTCCTTCATTTCTTTTAATAAATAGGTTTTTAATCCTCGCTGTTGTGCGTTATATTTTTTTTCGTCAATAAGAGATGTGTCCTAATTGCACATTTTATAACAAAGAAAGGTTATCTCCTTAGTAAAATATAAAAGAATGATTGAAGCAAAAGAAGAAAAAAAAAAGATTTTTCAAGCTTTATTGACTGAGACTGAAATTATTTGGAGATGAGGGAATTCTAAGGAACATCATGAAATATTGCTCATACTTTTCAAAGAACAGTAAGATCGATTCTTAAGATACATGCAATTTATAATTTACGAAATAACCACTGATTAAATAGGCAGAATAAATCAAAGCTAAACCTTTGATGATGAATCACAATGAATCAACAGCAAAGAAATCCTTTCAAGTGACAGTGAATTAAATATCTGGAGATATAATTAATACTAAACGTAATATGTCAAGCACTTGATACCCACAGTTATCAACTTCTTGTAAGCGAGAAAGTATTTATGTTATTAATATTAAAAATTGGTATCAATCTAGAATATTGAATATTGTATCCTAACATGTTCTCCATAGCACTGAAAGAAAACAGAGCGTTACAGATAAAAAGAAACCCCCATTCGCAAAAAGGTGGTCACCGTGTTTTTTAGTTCCAGCAAGGAAAAAAGGTAACATTCCATTAAATGAATAAGCTATTTGTTTTGCGCAGAGATTAATACTATACATGACTTATTTTTGAATTCATATATGTTTTTTAATGAAGAAGCAAAAACACACGTGTTTTCAAGTAGTCAAATGAAGGATATGCTAAGCAGAAAAATAAATAATTTACAAAGATGATAAAGACGCAGCACAAATGCCAAAAAGAGGCCTTCTATGCCTTCTTTTCTGAGAGTCTTGGCATACAAAAATAGCTCACACAAAAACAGTAGTCCAGTTATAAACAAGAATGGTGAAGGAATAAGGAGAAAAAAAAAACCAGAACTTTTGGACAGGGCATTTCAGTATTATTACTTTGAAAGGTTGGCAGAAAAGCACAGAGGCATGTCTGCATTTTTTATCAGTGTTTTTTTGGTTATTTCCTTTTATAGTATACTAACGATAGAGTCTTTGTCCATTGGCAAATAAAAATGAAAGCTCACTATTTGCAATCATTTTCTCAACCAATGAAGCATTTCAGCGTTCAATCATCGTTTACAAAGTACGCAGTATCAGCTTACACTTGCACATCTAAAGTGGAGCACAAGCAAAGCTTGGCTGATTAATCGGGCTTAGTGTAAAAGCTAAGCAGTAGTCAGGTACTTTCTTATTTGAAACACCCCTTATGATCTCATTTGTGAACGCAAAAATTTTTGGTAAAAATAAAAAACTTTAAACTACAATTGCCCTATGCTTCGGAGCAAAATATAGATAACTAAAAAAAGTCTTTTTTTTTTTTTTTTTTTTTTTTGCCAAATGTAATTGTTCAGTTACATCCACAGACTATAAATAAAAATGTCTTTTTGACTATTTTCGAATTTCTGTTCTTTATGTTTTCAAAAGAAAAAATGCTATTTTTGAAATACATATTAGCAACATGTAATGTTTCAAGTCAATTTATGATTTAGCACGTTCTAATCGATTTCTATTAACCATTATAGGGTTGCTGTTTGCAGCTGTTACTAATGCACAATCAGATCAAGGTTCTATGATAAGCTACAACGCCATTGCTCTTTTAAATCAAACCACCTTCAAATCAATGGCTGTCATAGTGGACAGTATTAGTTATCCTTTAGAGGCCAACAAGACATTCCCGATCCTTTTCTCTGGAAAGGCTCCTTCTGCTAAATCAGGTTATCATTATGCAAAGGTGTATGCCAGTGATAACAGTACGCTTGCAGAATCATTTGAACGTCAGCCTGTCAACCAAAGCACACCTCACGAGTTCTTCAACCGTACCTGGAACACACATAACAATGCCCAGTTACCACAGGTCTATCCTCCTTTGAGTTCTATTCATCGCATCAAGTCTGATTTGCACAGAGACAACGAGATCCCCACAATTCACATTATCGGAAATCAAACAGAATTAGACAAGATAAAAGGCAACACCACTGCAGATGTATCTGTCAAGACTACTGTTTCCTACCTCTCACTTCATGATGCTTTCCAGTTTGAAAACGTAGAACTCTCTCTATCTGGCAACAGTGCCAGACTGTTACCCAAGTCATCGTACAACCTCAAGCTACACAAGAAGGATAGATTGTATGGCTATAGAAATCTTAAACTTCGCTCTTTAGGTTTTGATCCTTCTTATATTCGTGAACAATTGGGTTACGACATCCTTAAATCAGCTGGCTTAATCTCATCCGAGTTTTCCTTTGTGCGTGTTTTCATGAACGATCAAGAGCTTGGCTTGTATGGTATTATTGACACCTTCAAGGGCCCCTGGTTTTCTGATGTGTTTGCAGATGGAGACTCTTCCTATAAAAATGGATATCTTTATCAATCCAAGGCTGTTGGTGCCAATAATCACACTGCTGATCTTTCTTACTATGAAAATATTACGGCATATGCCGATGGGCAATACAAGATCAAGGAAGAAGCCACTGGTGGTGAAAAAGATAATTATAAGCCCTTGATGGACTTGACTAAATTTATTGCTGAAGCACCTACGAATAGCTCAGATGCTGTCAACGAATGGAACAAAAAGTTTGATATGGATTCTGTTGTTCGATCGTAAGTGACAGTGATTGTTTTATAGCCAAACATGCTTATAAACTTTTCTTTAGATTGGTAATTGAAATCTTGGGCGGTTACTCTGATGGTTACCTTGCAAACTTAAACAACTATTACCTTTATCAATATCCTGACAGTGGTCAATATCTTTATATCGCTGCCGATCTCGATTTCTGTCTGGGTGCGACTGTCGTAAATATTACAAACCTGTGGACTGGCAACTACAACACATTCCCTGGATGGGGTGAACGCCCATTGGCGGATCAAATGATGCGTGTGCCAGAGTTCAATCAGAAATTTAAGCAATTGCTTCAAGAGTTAAACACCAAACTATTTAATCCTGATATAATGAATCCTCGTATCAATGACCTTGCTAATATGATTAGAGAAGATGTTGTATGGGATCACGCATTGAATGACCCTCTTCTCAGATCTTTCTTTGATATTATGGGGGCATCTGATGGACCAGATGGTTTAAAGGTGCCTGGATTTACAGTAGCCTTAAGTAGCGATCCTACAGTATCGGATATAATCAGACGATTGTTTCATGGAGTTTCGTTTGATGTCGCATTGAATGGCCCAACAGGACACATTTCCTTGTCAGGTCTTAAGGAATGGTTTAGCGTCGTTTATCAAAACACAGCAAATTTCTTTTCCCAACAGTAAAGTCTTTTTTTTTTCTCCTCATCAAACTATGCTTATATTGTATCAATAAATATTTTTGATTTTTAAGGAAATTGTCTTACATTGTCATTATGTACTTATCGACAATATAACCATTACTGTAATCCTTCTTTTCACAAACGAGGATTGAAGGTATATTCCTGTGAAAGGGCTATCGATAGTTACTTCTTTTTTTTCATGACCCAGAATACCTGTATATTTCAATGGTATTTATTGGAAACTCGTGATACTTGAAGCGAAACAACAGATTCCTTGGCTGCGTCATTTACCTCAGATCAACGTTGAACAATAATAAAATGAGTGCACAAGAAGTCGTAAGACAAGAATTTTTTTTTTAAAAGTAGAGTTGAATGATTTTTTTTTTAAAAAAAAAGAAAATAACCTTTTGTTCTGTTTTCACAAAATCATAAGAAGAACAATAGAATTTCAAACTGTTGCTGTCATTCATGTACTCTTCACTTCTTTATAAGATCCAAGTAAACAGTTAATAGTTCAGAAGCATACATCATACAAAAGGATTTGCTTTCCATATTTTTGCCTATCCTATCAAAAGGACACACATAACCTTTAGTTGAAAAGTATTGACAATTCAATCATTTGCTTTATAAAACTATTCCCCCCCTCTAATTAATGGGATGATCAAAGCGCTCCGAGTACAAAAGAAGTTTTGGTGTTTCAAATCATTTTAATGAAGTGTACAACGTTTTACTATGCTACCTGGGCTCTATCCATTTGTAATCAAACAAATTCTCCTTTATTTTTTTCCTATTTTGTATCTTTTACAGTCTTTATGAATTATTCCACAAGTTCCCAACCTTTCTGGTGGACCCTGTGGAAAAAAATAGAAAAAAAAAAAATTGTTGGAGCCCTTACGCAGCTTGTATTCAAAATCATGTTGGGAGGCAACAAAATAGTTTCATTTAGTGTCAAACTATATTTGTTAAAATAGCCAATGATATGAGCAATGATGAATATTGTAATCTCTATTCATTGATATTCATCAGCAAATACTATTTTATATTCTATCCATCAAACAGGAACAAATAAGACTTTTTTCTTTTCTTTATTTTGCTTCTTGAATAGGAATGAATACAAAGAAGAAGAAAGCATATTTAATATAAACTGTACCAGTTCAAAGTCCATAAAGTATCCTTTCATGTAAGTAGAGGATGGTTTCATCGGCTCATTGTCGGATGGTCTCAAGCATCAGCACATGATCATGCCACTGATATGAATTACACAGTGTTTTCTTATTGTCTTATTTAAACTGTATTGTTTCCTTCTTTTTTAATTAGAATTTATAAAATTCAATTGATTTATCACAAGATTATTTTTTTCACACACACACACACACATTTATCCTCTTTCTATTGTAAAAATATAAACATTCGTGTCCCACTAATCAATGGTACTAAATTTATTTTAATATTCCGCCCATCTTCATTCAAATTTAAGCACGAGTATCCATGACTTTGATGCATAAAAAAGCAAAAAATATATAAAACAAGGGTATATGTCTTTTAATTGTACCGTGTCTTGATTCATAAAGGATATGATTCATCTCTTTCTGTTTACTGTTCAAAATAAGGTGAGTTCCTTAAAGAGGTAAATATGAAAGGTTGTGAGGGAGGGGGTAAGCAAAAAAAAAAAAAAAAAAAAACATGGAGTTTTAAAAACCATGTTACAATTTTAACTTATTTTCCTTCTTTTTCATATTTATTTATTTTTTTCTCATACGAAAAAAGATGTACAATAACAGCAATCATAACTGGACATTTCATAGAAACAATGAGAGTAATAATAGTGAATTTAACGAACCACTACAAGAACCAGTGGCATTTGAAGGTAAGAAGATAACGGTTTATTTTATTCTTGTAATTTATATTTGATGTATAGATTTTCAGTTTAGTTTAGGACTCGATCCTAATTTCGCAATGCCCATTCAACTCGATATACCACCCACCTCTATGGACCCCTTTTCATACATACCACCACCTGAAACCTTTTCATCACAAAATACCAGTGTTTTAAACGAACAAGACCAAAAGGCCTTTAGTGAATTTTTGGATCAACTTTATGTGAACCCAAACATGCAAATCGATCCTCAGCCATTTTCCTTGTATTCTTTTGAAGAAGAGCAAGAAGAACAAGTGCGCCAATCCACTATACTCCATTCACTAGACGAACAAAAGAAATCGTTTAAAGAAAAACCAAATGCTGTTTATCTTCAACAAAGTAATGCAATCAGTGCACCTTATATTATTCGCGAAAATAACAAAGAAAAGCAAAAGACAAGTACAAGTTCAAGTAGTGCTAGTAGTAGCAGTAGCAGCAGTAGTAGCAATAATAATAGTAACCATGTCAAGAGTGGCAGTGGTGGTGGAAGTGGTGGAGGAGGAGGAGCGATGAGAAGAGGAAAATCAAATAAAGAGCTACTGACAGAAGAAGAAAAGAGAAGCAACCATATCGCATCAGAACAAAAGAGACGAGGCATGATTCGATCAGGGTTCAAGGACTTGACAGAGATCGTGCCTACTTTAAAGAACATAAACAACTCGAAAAGCACAGTTCTTTTTAAAGCGGTGGATTATATTAAATATCTTGAAAAACGAAATAGAAATTTAAGAGAAAAGATTAAAAACTTGGAAGTAAGAGCAGAAGTAGAAGGACGTATGGGCGTATTGGGCAGGACCCCACACCATCATCACCCATCATCATCAACACAAGCTGCTTTATTACAACATAAAACACAACAAAGACAATTATATGAGCTACAAGAAAAGTTACAGCATCATCAAAAACTAATAGCTCAGCAAAAACTATATAGTCCTTCTAGTAATTCATTATGGCATAACGAAAAAACAAAAAATGAATATGAAGATACTGTTTCAGCATAAATTAGTTTTTATAAATAAAAAACATTTAATTCATAACATTCGATGAGTCCATTTTTAAATAGGTTTATTATTATTTACAATCTACTTGTCCCCCTCTCCCTTTCATGACAAGTACTTTAGCAGCTTATTAAAATATCCAAAAATCATTTTACACCCCATTCGTATCACTTCAAAAGCACAAACAAGGTTTGTCCTGTATTTAAAGAGAACCCGTCAAATACAAAATGGTAACAATGGAAACATGTGATTTTTTAAAAATATAAGCCACAAATATATTTATTTAAAAATAGAAAATTGTTCAACTATTAAAATAAGATGTTAATACAAGGATTTAACAAGCTTTTTTTTTTTTTCAGAAAATCGACATTCGACATTCCATAGTGAGCAAAAAAGTACACAGATGCTCTAGTCCGTCCGCCCGTCGATAGGTTTTCATCATTAAAAAAATAGTATTTTTTATTACTTACATCAAACAAGACACCATCAGCTTTAGAGGGAGAAAGAGTACAGTACTCTTCTTTCATTATCAATAAGCCATTGTATAAAATAACTTTGATAACAAAACAAAGAAAATGTTCTTTTCAACCTAAGATTAAATAAATGAGTACAAGTACAATACAATAGATTGAATGAGAGAAAGAGTCAGACAAGGCTGATAACTTGTATGTCTTTTAAGGCAACATAATTGTAATTCAGTTGATAAAATAATAATTGGACATTTTATCTTCATTCTCCTTCTCCCCTTTTTATACTTTTGAATATTTACCCTTTTGTCTGTTTACAGAACAAAGAGAGAAAAAAAAAAAGAATGAATGACAGAGAGTGATTTATAAGGAAATCCACTGAAAAAATTTTTTCTATTTTAGTGACTGTCGATCAAAGCGTTTCTGGTAGAGCTTTGAAAAAAAAAAAAAAATTCTAATGTCAAGGTTGCTGAAAAAAAAAAAAAAGAATCTGATGGCTAGAATAGTTGGATTAATTTGAATTTATTAAATCATTAAAAATCAAAGACAATAAAACGAGTGATACTGTTTAATCAATCTTCTATTTGTTTGTGGCTCATATTTCGCGTACATAAATAAAAAGGGAGTTAAAAAATTTCAAAGGCTACATCATTGTGCTGTATAACACATCATTTCCATTATAATACAAAAAGACAATGACCCTAGTTCTCAAAGGGATCATTCCATAATTATTCTGTATTATCAGCTTATCAATCCATCAAAACAAATTTAGCTCACCATTTTTTTTTTCATCTACCGCTCCCCCCTTTCTTCATCTCATCCTAAAGAAGTTCAAATAAATACTATGCAGGGGGGGAAAGAGAGAGAGAGAGAGAGAGAAAGGGAAAAAGTTGGTTTTTTTTTATATTTCTTTTTTATGAATAATAATAATAATAATTGTACAGAAGAATCAAGATTGTTGTATCGTTTACATACAAATGAAAGTCAATTACGTATATTGGCTGTCGTATTAAGTTTAACAGGTGGATTAGTACTTTCATTTGCTTTGGGTGTGAGTATCTTAATTTATTGGCATACACGTAAATCAAAGAAAGAAAATCAACAAATAACACCACCACTTTTATTTTCACAAACTATTCCAGAACCTTCAGCACCTTCAGCTAATGATATACCCCCACCTGAATACACTTTAAAAAAGAATTAAATTTAAAATATCGTTTAATATAAAACAATTCTAACAATAATAATAAATTTAATTCATCAACTGGGATTCAAGTCAACTGTGATAAAGTATTATTCGATTTACTGTTGCTACTCCCTCCGAGTTTAAACATACGACCAAGAGAGGATCGAAGTGAATAATTGGAAGTGGATGATTTAGGTTTCAATATACGTTTATAGGAATCCTATTTAATCATTAGTCAATTATACACCGTTTATCATCATGATTTACCAAATAAGCAATCTGAGGTTTGTTGAATGCTCCTCTTCTTTTACTTCTAATAAATTCAATTGCATCCAATGGTTTCATTCCCATTTCAATCAAAGCAATAGCTACCAAAACAGGTGCTCTACCTAATCCCGCAACACAATGAACAGCAATCATCGGTATAGGTCCATCATCTTTTATGCTATCAGCTATTTCCTTGTTCTTTTCTACCAATTGTAACCATTCACGCACAACTTGAGGCGGAGGCTGTATCATATTTAGTAAAAATGCGTCATGATATAATAATGTCAACTTACTACACCACCGTCTTTGAAAGGTAGATCCATGACTTGGATACTCCTCTCGTTCAATCTATTAGCACTGTATGTTGGTTGACAACATCGAGCTACTGCAACCACATGAAGTCGCATAAATTCTTCCATATAAAAATCCAATGTGGATTCAGTTGGACAATCCAATATCAAAAAGCGCAGTGAAGAGTTGGGACAATCAATAACAGTCAGCATACGTCCTAAAGGTGAGTTGTTTCGAGACATTTTGAAAGTGAAGGGGGAGATGAATAAAAAAAACAGAAAAAAAAATATGAAAAGGGAATAAAAACAAATAAATAATAGTGTACGTGCGTTCTTTTTTTTTTCTTGCAAAGTAAAGAAGAGGAAAATTTATAATTTATGGGAGTGACCACAAAGTAGGAGAATAGTTGTGAATGAGAACAAGTTGATCAATCTTGAGATCAAGAATACAAGTGAACATAAAAAAACTAAGAGAAAAAAAAAAAAAGAAATCAGAAACAAATCCTCAAAAAAAAAAAAAATTTATTCCGCTCAGCCCCGACACACACACACACTCACACTTGCAAAGAAAAAAAGAAAAAAAAAAAAAAAACCTCAAAACCGGTTGCTTATTTTGGTAAACCTGCTTCGTACAATGTTCGGAAATAGAATTTAGAAAGGGATTTGTTTTCCTTTTTGCATTTGATCTAAACTGTAAAAGCATCTTGCACTCCCCCCAAGATTAGGACTTTTATATACGATACTCATGATACCTGTTTGAGGCTTTGGTTAAGTTACAATCTACGGCTTAGATCTATAAAATGAATGAATACAACTTACTTGTCTGGTAGTAAACCAAAGTCATCTTAACACTATCCACCATCTATTTCACATAAAAAGCATGTTACACACTGTCTCCAGATCCACAGAAACTTAAATAAGCCAAAATATCAACAACTCCCTTTTGATTCCCACTGATCAATAAAGAAAGCCAGTAGTACAAACCTATTGTCTTCTAGAAATCATCTGTAACTTATCGTTTACAAAGTCTTGTCTGATTGAACTGCTTGTATGATCAAAGACAAATCATAAATAATGACAATATCCTTTTTTCAATGCTTTCTCTATACAAAGTGGATAAGACTCAAATCAAGCAGTCTTATTCTCTCTCTCTCTCTCTCTCCTGTCTCGTATTTTATATGTTTAAAAGAAATTCTTTATAGATTAATTAGAATCAGTTCACACAATCAGTTTATTCATTCTTTAAAGAAATAAAAGCTCAATTCATCTCTAGTCTCATCAAATGCTTTCTTTTATATTTTTATACAGTAAGGATACCCATGCTTCCCTCTCCCTTTTTTTTTTTCTCACAAGGACAGACAAAAAAAGATAGTAGATGAAGATACGATGATGTAATGGGGGTAGGCTATTATCCCATTTCATAGTCTAAAAAGTTGAAATGAATAGTAAAAGGTTTATTTGCTAAAGAAAAGTATATCACTAAATATTTACTGGTGTTTGATCAATCGGTGCCATTTCCTGTATTCGCAACGTGAAGATTGATGGCTGTGTATAGAATGGAAAAAAAAAATTACGTGATCTTTCAAACCTCTTTGATCAAATCATGATAGAGTCAATATCAAGATTATAAGGTCAATTTGTTTTTAGCTCTTGCTGGCGAATGAAGCTTTAATTATTAATGTTGCTCCTAGGTGCTCTATCAAACTAATACTCAAGCTGTACCTGAATTCAAATACAGGATAAAACCATGTGTTCTCTTGGATTATTTCTGCTTTTGATAAAGGCCAAAGAAAAGTTTAGCGGGCCATTAATATTTTTTAAAGGGCGCGTACTCAAGTTGTTTTATGTGAAATTGAGTGGGATATTATTGAATAAAGGATGGACCTATGATCGCCAAAGCATGTTTTTAGAATAGCTCAGAAAGTCAGTATAGCCAACGAAATCGATAAAAACCCACTGCCCTTTTCTCCCAGCCTTTCTTTTGAAACTATAGATGACTGGTCTATGCATTAGAGCATTTTCAACAAGGCCGCCTAACCTTATGATATCCAACTTTTTTATTCATACTCTTGTCAGATGTAAAAGGTACAATAGAACTCTGACTTTAGGGTGCACAACTTGATTCACCCAACATTCATATGAATTGATTGTGATTTTTACCAGATTTAGAATAATCTCCTCCGTTTGCTATCATTAATCCTCTTGTACTTTTAAGTTATAATGTTATCATCTCTTCATCAGAATAACTCTGCCTTGTTTATTATCAACACAAATATCACATAGATGCTTATTTTCATCTATAGTTTCTTTTGATAAAAAAAAACGATTTTTATAGGATACATAGGATAATCTTCTGTGAACAGATCAAGCGATTCTGCAAAAGACTTTGCTAATTTCTTTTGATCATTGGCATTCTTGTGGAATTTCTCCAGACTTTTTATCTAAAATCAGCTTGTCTGTCTTTTTTAATAGAAACATATGCTCAACTCTTTCAAACAACCAATACCCTGGTCGTACTCAACATTATACTCGATTCATGGTACATTGGGTGATTAAAGCAGATAAATTTCAAAAAGAGAGGGTTGCTTTTTTATAGCTTTTTGAAGTTCGCGTCAATTGTCAGATAAGCTCAATTTCTGTTCACTTGGTGCTTTTTATTTTTATTACAAATCTATAATGGCTGCTATAGTATTCCTTTAGCAATCATACAAACAAATGCTGGCATTCACTTCCAAGGCAGAAAGGCTCGGTGAGTTGAAAAAAAAACCCCCCAATGAGACTCATGCAAATTCTTTTTAATAGCCTCCATAAAAACAAAGGGCTTTTTTAGCTGCTCATTTGATTGCAATTTTTGTTTTGTTTTGGTTAACAATGTTGGTTTGTATTACATGAATCAAAACATCTACTGCTGCAGTTACGTCAGTAGAAGAAGAAAAACAATATGATTATTGCAATTAAAAATAATACAAGTGAACAAGCGTGAATATCTCTTGTAAGTTTATCACAGCCCATCTATTCTGTATAATTGAATCATCAGCATCCTCTAATACGGATATAAACAATACTAAGCTTTGTTATTATTAAAATATCATGTGATCGCTTCAAGTTATTCATCGCAGTTTATATTCCCTACAGTCTCTGTTGCTGACAAATGATTCTTTTACAAGTGCAAAAAGAACGTCATGATTAGATAACTATAGAATTCGCGTTGAGTACTTGAAGGAGTGTTCAAGATAAAACGCCTTTCTTGCTAATAAGTTCATTCTAGAAAATAATGTCATTATACTGCACGTCAAGTAGGTCATGCATAAAGATAAGGAGCATTTATCTCTCACGCCTGAAACAAGTAATTTTTTTTTATTTAATTTTCTTGTTTTCATTTTACTTTTTTTTTAATATCTTTATTTTTTTTTTATTTGATTTCTTGACTTATCAATGCTTAAATCACTTAAATCTCGACTATTTGGTAAAAGTGTAGAAGACGAAGCGAGTACACGGTTGCTAGGTGACCGGAGTTTAGATCAATGGAAGCAAGAACCGATAGACAAGTACAATTTGGTATATTGGGTCAGTTTGGAACAAGAAAGATTTCGTACGGGAATGAGTTGAAGAAATTAACAAAGTGCTTATAGATTTACTTTATTTATGGAGTAGCTATGCTACTGCCTTGGAATGGTAAGAGAAACAAAAGAATGACAAAAGGCCAATCTCACTCATAAAAAACAATTGTCCTAGTGTTCATTACCGCTTCCGAATTTTTTGCTAAACGGTTTGCAGGAACGGTCTATGAAGAAAGATTTCAAAACTATTTCTCGACTTATTCGACTCTTACAAATCTGCTCACGTTTGTATTAGTATTATGGCTACAAAGCAAGGTAAGAAAGAATGGTATGTACGTATAGAGTGATAGATTGACATTGTTTAGTCACTGTTTAAAATGAATTCGTTTATACCAATTGTTATCAACACAATCGTGTTTGGTACCATGGCAATCACGGTTGAAATAGATTTTCAAGGAGAAGATTATTTTTGGTTTGTGCTGTTCTTCATGGTCTTGACGGGAGGAACCACAAGTTTTTTCCAAAACGCCGTGTTTAGTGAAGCAAGCCGATTGCCCCCAGTTTATGTTCAAGCTGTACTCAGGTATGCGCATTAAAAAAAATAAAATAAAACTCGACTGTTGATATCATTCTTAGTGGCCAAGGTATTAAGCATATGAAATGTTGAAAGTAAGGGGGGGAAACTAACATTCTTTGAATGGGAGTGTAGGTATTGCAGGAGTCGTAGTTGCAGTTTCATCCATCTTGAGCGCACTTGCAGGTAGTAGTGATAGCGCTCCTGATGATACCTCGATTGCCCGATCAGCCTTTTTATATTTTTTGTCTGCACTTTTGATTACTTTGACTGCTTTGGTCGGTCGTGTGTTGGTTACTCAACTTCCTTTTTATAATTACCACATACATTCACAATATGAAGACAATGAATCCGGAGAACAAGACAGAGTAGAGAACGAGCCGGTGACAGTCATAGATGTCGTACGTAAATCATACGGACTTATTTTTTCGGTTGCCTATGTGTTTGTGATCACTTTGATCCTTTTCCCATCTCTTACAGCTCTCATCAAATCCGTTCATCGATCAAACAACCGTGGTAGATTTTTTGACGACGACATTTTTGTTGCCTTTCATTTTCTTTTGTTCAACGTAGGTGACTGGGTAGGTCGCGTGATGCCTCTTTCGGAACGCTTTCAAGTCTTTCGTGTGAAATCTCTTGTCAGTATGTCCTTACTTCGTACAATCTTTATTCCTTTATTTTTGGTATGCAATGTCGTTGTCTCTAGCGAGCGAAGTCTTCCTGTACTTGTCCGAAATGATTTTGTTTACTTTTTAATTGTCTGGATTTTTGCGGTCAGTAACGGTTGGATTGGTAGCTTGTGTATGATGGCTGCTCCTCAGCAGAAGGCAATCAAGTCTGGTAAAGAGAAATCCATGGTAGGAAGCGTGATGAGTTTTTCACTTGTACTCGGCCTGGCTATAGGTGGTCTATTAAGTTTTCCTCTTAGACAATTGATTTAATGTCATTCTTGAAATAAACATACACTGCTTATTTGCTAGCTTTTGAACTTGCTTTCCTTTTTTATTTTTAAAAAATACAAAAATGCTACAACTATATTTGTTTATTCAGACACATGCTTAATTTGGCCACTGTCAACAACTTCTTCTACCAATCGTTCACTAGTGAAAAGATTTAAATGTAAACCACGAAATGACAATAGATACAAATTACTTACTGGGGCAAATAGGCTCTGTTTGGATAGAATACATAGTCCAACGAAAGTTCATCCAAATTAGTTACGTTGGCCATGTAAATGTCTGCAAATTTTTGAATTTTGCTGGCAAAAAAGGAAGGGTTTTGATAAGTTCTAAACATACTTCCAAACGATCTGTTAAACGCAGTCTTTAGTTCTATCCTAACTTGTTTTCTTTCAGATTGCCATTCGGATAACAATGTATTCAATTCATCCGTATAATGGTCTTTACTCCAAGATTGAGCTTCATTTAACAACCGTTCAAGACACAATAACCATGATAATTTATGACGATAGGATGCTTGGTTTCTAATTTCAATCTCTTTAGCAAGTTCATGAATGATTGCGCCCTGTTGTTTTTGATAATAGAAAAAATTAAACATCTTGTTGCTATAATCATGCTTTGATATACTAACTGTATGCCAACCATGCTGAAAAGATGCATCTACCAAATCAGAATAGACATGATCACCAAAATACAATACCATTTGCCTTTTATATATACATACAATTCATTAATCTACATTGATAGTATCCTGTTCTTCCTCTTACCCTTTCCTACATCAACAGATCAGAATTAAGTATTTAAAAATTATTTATATGCGTCTACATTTACCAATCAGTCAATATTTCAAAATCCTTTATATTTCCACCTTGGTAAATTTGTCCAGGCGCAAAAGAATTAACCATGTCCCAATTTGGTTCATTTGCATTTCTAAAAGGTCGGCAAGATCGATAAAATTCAGGCTTCCTAGCGTTTACAATCACACAATCAAAGAGATCTTTCCAATCATCGGTTGAGGTTAGGTAACTCATGCCTCTGGATATAAAAGGCAAGGAGCTATTGGTGAGTAAAAAAGTCTTTTTCCCATTTTTTCTCAATTTTTCAATATATCCGACGAGTTTGGGTGATCTTTCAAGGTATTTTGATATGTCCTTCATTACTTCCATATGAAGCGTACCTCCAATTCTGTACTCGCTCGTGTGTAAGATACGAGCAGCGTGCTTTACATCGTCTGACAGATAGCGTGGATGAAAGCTCATGCTGTGGTCTTTAAAGTATTGAACCAAGTCGCTTAATAATGTAGCCTAACGTTAGAAGGGAAAGCAATGTCAGCATACATAAGATAGCAACTGATAGTAGCTTACTTGAGGTACGGAAAACAAGTCACTTAATTGGAACATGTTTGTATTTAGATATTCTGGTGGTATATGTCTTCCTTTGTGGTATTCTATTATTTCATTTACGTCTTTGATAGGCTCTCTTCCAACTAAAAGACATGTTTAATAAAATGATTGTATGCAAAAAAAAAAAAAAAAAAAATTAGAGTCGGTCTGAATTATAGCATTTACCGTGAACGGTATTTAACTGGATATTTGCCATATTATCTATCTTCATGAGCCAACCGTTATTAAAATCTAAATAAACAGTTTAATATATTTCTGTATGTACTTGAAGTTTCATTTTTCTTTCTTTACCATAATGAAGCCCTCTGATTGCAAAGTTGGGATCAAACTTGAAGTCTACTACATAAAACATTAGCTATAATCTATATTTACAATGAAGGAAATGAACTCATTTTTGCCTTTGATTTGCCTTGGGTACTTGAACATGTCAACCAATATATCACATAAGAAATTATAGATCGTGAGAGATAGACTATCTGTGTAATTTGCTAGTGTGTACTAAAGTATAATGAGTTACTCTATCTTTTCGTTTGTTGCTCAAGCCTACATCATAATCGAATCCGTAAACTTCAATATTCTTCAAGTTCAATTCATTATTAATAAACCTACGAATATCTTATCTGTCTTAAAACTTCATCTTTAAATCATACAGATATATAATACTACACTCGATCAGGAGAGGTGTGTCCTAAACTCTCCAATGATTTAAGACTCTCATCTGGTAAACGGGAAATTTTTTTTGAAAGTAAGGATACTTGACCTTCTTTTTCGGCAGAACGCATGTGTTGAAACTTTTTAATTTCGTACTCGTTCCTTAAAATATCTGTTGTGCGTCGATTGGTATTAGACAATCGATTATAATATCGTTTAGCGACCCATCGGAACATTTTCATGCAAATCAAGAATAACAATAATAAAAAAAAAGAGGAAAAAAGAAAAAAGAAAAATAACTTTACCCACGAATCAAAAAAGCAACCAAGAATTAATCGTTACAAATGATTGAGCAACAAAAGCTAGACCCCATTTCTAACTCTATAAAAAGCTAAAGGCAATATGTTACTATGCGCTGTAGTATTGACCAATGGATAATTTTTTTTATCAAAAATTTATCTTTTTCAATTAAACTAGTGGTTTTATTGATGTTTTTTGGTTTGTATAATAACACTTAAAGAGCTAAGCGACCAATGTTCACCTTTGGTAAATTATTCACGTCACTATGCCGTTCTATCAATTGGTGCATGATTTATAATTCTCTTTTCGGATTTGCTTTGATCCAAAAAAATACAACTCAGAATTCATCAGTCACAAACACAGTCCTATCATTTAAACTTTTTTTGATTTCTTTTTAAAACCTTTTTTTCTCTCTCTTCAAGTTTACTCAATGAGACAAGCTGAACAAAGATCAGGTGAAGCCCTTATTAAGCCAGAGTAAGAGTTTATATCGTCCAAAAAATAAGAAGCTCATTTAATTTTTTATTATTACAGGTACCGAAAGGAACGTTGGTTTAATGACTCCGAAGTGACAGAAACAGCCGCCAACGACGATGAAGCAGAAGGTGGAGCAACTTTTGAAAACAAAAAACAAAAAGTAGGAGAAAAAAAAAAGCTTCTTTATAGGAATTTATGTACCTTAAAAACTAAACTCAGACAATAGAATGCTCGAGGTGCTAATAAAGGACAAAGGGGAAAAAAGCGTATTGAAGATAGCATTAGGATATGTAAACACGTTGCTGTTGATGAATCATGTCCTATTATTGAAAAGTAAAAAAGAAAAAAGATATATGAATGCTTTATCTTTAACATTAGTATTTGTATAGGTGCAGATTTTCCCATGATCTTGAAGCTTACTTGGCTGCTAAACCTGCAGACATTGGAACTCGATGTGTACAATTTGATTTATTTGGAAAGTAAGAGAGAGTAAAAAAAATGCTTATTATGTTTATTTAACATTCTCCAAGATGTCCTTATGGCTACAAGTGTCGTTATCTTGGTGCGCATATTGACGAAAACAAAAAATTGGTTGTAAATGAGGCAAAGGTAGCAGAGAAAAATGTTTACACTACCAATGGCATCTCTCACAAAACTCAAGTTGCCCTCAATCGTTCAAGAGTAAAAGAATATCAATTTTTTGTTATTATTATTAGGGTTAACTGTTTCTGTTTAGTACGAGTTCCCAAGAACCAAGGCTTATATGGCTATTGTGAAAGAACAAATAGAGGATGAACAAGCCATGAAGGATGCGAATACAGCAAAGAGAAAGCTAGGTGCAGAGGCGGCTATCAAAGAAGCGGTGAAAAAGCAAAAAGCGGAAGAAGAAGAAAGTGAGGATGAATTCTTTGATGCACCTAGCGAGTTTACCAATGTTACTATTGAACCGGTCGAAACAAAAAAAGAAGAAAAGCCTATTGGACCTATTGATCTTAAGTACAAGAAGGTAAGACATTAAAAAGAAAAAGCAAAGAGGAATGCTAATAAAAGTGTTTAGATTATCGATTTTAGAGACAAAACATACCTTGCACCCCTTACGACCGTTGGTAATTTACCATTCCGAAGAATCTGTAAGGAATATGGAGTTGACATCACTTGCGGTGAAATGGCCTTGGCTTTCAATTTGCTTCAGGGCCAACAATCAGAATGGGCTTTAACAAAGCGTCATAAATCAGAAGATATTTTTGGTATTCAAATCTGTGGTTCTAAAGTAGAACAAGTGACCAAAGCTTGTGAAGTATTGAATAACGAAGTCGATGTTGATTTTATTGATCTCAACATGGGATGTCCTATTGATTTAGTATTCAAACAGGTAATAAATCTGAAGAGATAGTGCCTTCAAAGACTAACAGCAAAGCATTATAGGGGGCTGGTTCAGCGCTGTTGGATGCTAGAGGCAGAATGTTTAAAATATTAAAAGGTATGCAGACAGTGACCGATATTCCTATCACTGCAAAATTCAGAATGGGTATTAAAGATAATATGCCTGTTGCTGACAGGGTTGTTCCCAAACTTGAAGAACTGGTAGGGTATAACAATCATGATATCAGCTTGATAACTTACTTTTCTTTTTTTTATAAATTAGGGAATTGCATTAGGCTCTGTAAGTTTTTTTATACATGTAACCAACATGATAATTAATCTTGTTATATTTTAGCTTCACGGCCGTTCTCGTGCTCAAAGATATACTAAAAAAGCAGACTGGGAGTACATTGGAGCCATGAAGAATTTGACCAGCAGCATGCCATTTTACGGTAATGGTGATATTATGAGTTTTGATGATTATAATACTTTTAAAAACATCAGTGGTGTTGATGGGGTAATGATTGGCAGAGGCGCATTGATCAAACCCTGGATCTTTGATGAAATTAAGAACCAAAGAGATTACGACATTTCAGCTAATGAACGATTTGATATGTTGAAGCGTTTTTGTGATTATGGTCTGGAGCACTGGGGATCTGATAGCCAAGGTGTTAATATTACTAGACGATTCTTGTGTGAGTGGCAGTCCTTTTTGTATAGATATATTCCTGTTGGTATATTAGAAAAACCTCCTCAGCGTATGAATGAAAGACCTCCTCCTTTCCAGGGCCGTAATGACTTGGAAACCTTAATGGCTAGTCCACTCGCCTCTGATTGGGTTAAGCTTAGTGAACTTATCCTTGGCCCTGCGCCAGAAGACTTTAAATTTTTACCAAAACATAAAGCCAACTCATTTGAATCAATTCAGGTACAAAAAATAATTTATCTATTTAGTAGAAAACGAATCTTAATGCTTTACAATAGGGTTAAACACACATTTGTATAAATATGTATAAATAAAAGTAAAAAAAAAAAAAAAAAAAGAAAAAAAAAAAAAAAGAAAGAAAGAAAGATTGTAAGTACAAAATAAAAAAAGATTAATGATTATTACAACAAAATTCTATATCAACAACTTCCTTGGG
Source organism: Rhizopus delemar RA 99-880 (assembly GCF_000149305.1). NCBI lineage: Eukaryota > Fungi > Mucoromycota > Mucoromycetes > Mucorales > Rhizopodaceae > Rhizopus > Rhizopus delemar. The sequence continues at coordinate 280,346 of NW_027137827.1, read as the reverse complement.
TGTATTTGATGTGAGCACATAAGGTTCCTCTTTACCAATGACTACGTTATCTTCAATACGAATACCAATTCCTTGATATTTGCTTGGAAATTTGTCATCATATGGAACATATATTCCAGGTTCAATTGTAATCACCATGTTTTGCTTTAATTTACGGGATCTATCCAAGCCATGTAAATCGTGTACATCTAAGCCTAAGTAATGCCCAACATGATGAGGATAAAGTACCCTTTCCAAATCCTATACAAAGTCAATATGTCATCCTCTTTTGACAACGTACTTACCCATCCTGTTACGTTAAATCCAATTTCTTCAAGTTCTTCTTTCATAAATCTGACGGATTCTGAGTGAATGCCATGAAGAGAAAGATTGCTGGATTCGGTACATAATTTGATACACTTTTTGTTTACATTTAAAACGGCCTGGTAGAGCTCCTTTTGTGCGTCACTAAATCTGCCATTCACAGGCCAAGTACGAGTGATATCACTTGCATACCCATTGTATTCTCCACCACAGTCGACTAACACTAAATCATTGTCCCTGGTGAATTGTTAGTTCTTAATGACATAATAAAAGAGGATGTCTTACTTTAGTTCCATATCATTTCTAACATAATGTAAAGATAAAGCATTAGGCCCACCAGCAATGACAGGTACATAGGCCAACATACTTGAACCTCTCATTCTGGTCTCATAATCAAACTTTGCCCAAAGTTGAGCTTCTGTCAAACCAGGCTTTGTCCATTTCATTGCCTCAACAAAGGCCTTTGCACTGATTAACCCAGATTTTTTCATGGCCTCTATTTCACTTGGACTTTTAATCATTCTCAACTCTTGCACTTTTTTACTTAGCGGTAATATGCTTTGAATCTTTAGTCCTATACATAATTCAGTTTTAGTATTCTTTTTCGCTTCTTAATTAGATCAAAGAAAAGGGGAACTGAACTGAACCATTTTTTATATTAGACCAGAGCCTCCCCAAAAACGTACCAGTCTGGATGAGTTTTGCAGATTCATCAGAGAGTAACGTAGGCATCTTTTCGGGACTATCCATAAAGATGTTTTTATATGAGCCAATGATGTGCTTTAAATAAGCAGTAAACTTTGTGCTTTCATAAGCTTCATCTGCTCCAAATATTTCTTTGGCACCTTGTATACCCGTACGAGGACCATCCCATAATTCTGCATGAGCGTTCTTTGGTGGGACAAACATGGTTTGCTTATAGCCTCTTTTCGATTTATCTTTTTCTATATATTGCAAATGAAGATGAATATCTAAATTTACCTTATCTTCAAAAGAGTTTCTCTTTTTTACTTACCTAAAATTAGAGCTGAATCCGGTTCATTAAATCCACACAAATACCAAAAATCAGTGTTTTGATGAAAAGGATAAAATATGTTATTTGTCATATAACGAGTTCCATAACCCAAGCATACTACAACGCTGTCTTCGGGTAAGGTGCTCATCAAATTAGATCTTCGTTTTTCGTATTCAATAGCAGTGAATCCAGGTGTCACTTTGTTGTCATTGTTATTCCCAAGCATGTTTTTAAAGGGAACAAAAAAAGTATTGCAATCTTACCTTCACCCTTTTTCATTAGATTAGAATGAGTTATAAATGTTGGTTGACCAAAAGATCTTTTGTGTGTTGCTGGTATGTTGACATTAGAAGTAACATAGGATCGCGTAGAGTTAACGATCAATCGTGATTTAAGTGCATGTCTAGAAGCTGAAAAATAAAATGCTCAGTGTTGATTGATACAAATACTATTTTTCTTATGTACCAGTAATTAATAATGTTTTTGCTAATGAAGAACGAAACATGATTTTATTATGTAAAAGAAAAGAAAAAAAATTGACAGGTACATTTTCGTGTATGGGTGAGGGCGGGGAGCAGGGATTTTAGACTTGTGTTACTCGAAATACAATAAGCAGAGTTACACAAATGTATTCTCTTTTCCGAGCCTTGCGGTTCGCAGCTGCTTTGATCTAAACTTTTTATTTTCGTCATACATATACCGTCTATCTACATTACTTAAAATCTCTTCATCTTCTCCAGAATCATCTGAATCTATTACTTGTCGAGAATAGCCAATTGAATAGTGGAATATTTGTTTAAGCATCATATTGGTCTAATAAAAAAAGTTGAACAATCATATTCTTATTATCTATTCTTACTTACCTTTAAATGATGTTGTAGTCCTTGACCAAGAACCCTTCTGAATGCATTCAGAATTAATATTTTCCCCCAACCTCTAAATAAAATGATCTTCCCACCAATTTTGAGCTCTTCTACAGGTTTAATATTTTCTTCAACACTCTTTACAATATCTCTAAACACCGACTTCTGTTCTGCTCTATCACTTTTGGCTCTGCGCTTGCTGCTTTCTACAGATAAATCCTTAAGTGTACGTACAAGTTCATACATATTGTCATATTCAGGTTTTTCAATTTCATCTTCATCTTCGCTGTATTCTTCACCATTTTCATCAGTTGATGTAAAAATGTGAACAATCTCAAATATTAAAGCTATATTTTCTCCGGCAGCAATACGAATATCTTTATCGGATGATTCAAGTAACATTTCATGAACAGGCATCACCCTATTTTTTTTTTTTTTTTTGTAAAAATTAATAATTTTGAGATTCTGTAATTGTAAGCCTTACTTACTTTTCTACTTCATCCCATAATACATTAAAATCGACCAATCCTTCTGAAAATGATGCAGAAAACAATATGCCATATGATTTGAGCGCTTCAGTCATCAGGCTGTCTTTTTCATTGGTTGATAATCCATCCACATTAAAGTCTGCTCCGTCTGTTTCAATAAAATCAAAGACATAATCTCGAACCAATCGTATGTCTATTTCTGATGCTGAAGTGTATGTAATTAATGCTAATGTTTGAAGGCACTATGTAGAAATATAATTTTAGTATTTCATAAATCATACACTCTTTTTCATTGCTCACATTCATTTTAATCTCTACTTCTTCACTGTCTTTGATAGAATTTCTTAAGGTGGGTAATATTCTTCTATATAAATCATCCCCATCGCCTTCTGATATGTCATCCAAGTTTACAAATGTCAACGCAGTAGCTTTCGCAGCCAAACATGCTTCTTTTACACTGCCATGCTTACTTGTCGACTTCTTTAATAAACCTAATATCTCTTCAAGTCTATTTTCTATATGAGATGATACATGATGACAAGAGAATAGGTTGACTATAGTTTCAAGGTTCTCTTCTCGAGTACTACATTGTAATTTTAGTTATGCAACATGAATATAACCAGACCTTTTACCTTGTTCTATTTTCTGAAAGATTATCTAAAGCTTGATTCATTTTTTCGAACCAAGTGACTGGTTGACTAGATTCATCATCATTATCTGTCTTTTTATTATTGCTACGCTTTGATATAGCCATTGTTTTATATAGAAAAGCTAAAAATAAAAATGAAAAAAAAAAGACCAAACAATCTTTTACTAAACTTTTTTTTTCCTGTGTTGCATGACGAACAGTCACACAGACTATGTGCGTTTATGGACAAATGACAAAAACTTGTCGCAGACAAATTCAATATGACCTCATTAAATAGAACAAGGGAGTACTGAAGAATATTTAATGTTCAATTTTGAATGAGAAAAAGATTACATCAGAGGCTATTTTAAAGGTAATGACAATAAAAATTGTTTATATTTTGAGTGCATGGTTTTATCTGTAATATAATTCCAAGTTCATTCCGTTATGTATTTCATCTATAAGATATAAGTTATAATCAGCATAAAATAAAGAAAATAGACTTACAATCTTCTAAAGTGATATGGTCCTTATATTCCTTATACCACTTTTTTAATATAATCTTATCTGGCTCAGTACCAATTTGCGCTGCAACCAATTTTTTAAAGTCTCCCACAAGATCATTAGGTGCACACTTGACGCGAACTTTTTTACCTAATCGATCATTGACCTCTACTTCAATTAAATTATAACTAGGCTTCTTTTTTGAGACTTTCTTTGGCTGGTACATAACAAGAATTTAGTCTACTATTATGCTTTTTAAACTATTCCTTTCAATTTACCTTTTCACTAGACCTTTCTTCTCGAGGCTTTCTGGTGTCTTCTATAGACCTTGACCTACGACGAGATCGTGCTTCCTCTCCTCGACGAGGCGAGCGATCTCTTTCACGGGATCTGTTGCGGCGTCTGTTTTCAGGAGATCTTTCACGTCGTCTATCATCATGTCTGCGTGGTGAGCGGCTTCTACGTCTTTCAGGTGAGCGGCGACGAGGTGAACGGGATCTGTTGCTTCTTGATCGCTCTTCCTTTCGCGAGGTTTCCTCTTTATCTATTTTGAATACTGTTGATTAGATGAAAGTAACAAAAGGCCTGCTTTTTTTATTTATACTAGAATCGTGCTTCTTGAATTTCAACATTCGTTAATAATAAAAAAGAGAAAAAAAATGCGGAGATTATCAAAGCTGTAGAAAAATCTTTTCTTCATCCTGCAATGGTGTCAAAGAAGAGAGCTCTGCAACCCTTTAGTTAGTGACATTAATTTGTACTGCTTTTCAAGATATAATAAGTTTTTCTGTTCAATTTACTTTTATATTAGTATTAAAAAAACCTTTCTCAGATAAAGCTAGAAGGGATAGGACGATTGCTAACAGTGATGATAACAATCAAAAATAACATCAATCCATTAATAACTTATAAAGCACTTTTGGCTTTAATACACTAACAAAATAGTAGTAGCTTAACGTGTTATATGTTTTATTGGTGAGTATTAATTTAAACAGCGTAATTAAAATAATTTTTGCATTTACTTTAAATATATTATCTTTTTTCTATTTACGTGTTAAAGTATGATGTTCATAAGTACTCTACTTCCCTCCGTCTTTTTGGGCCTACTACTTGCACTAGTTTCTTTCCCATCCTTTACTAATGCCACTGCAATGACATATAACGTTGCTGCAAACGAAAAGGCTTGTTTTTATGTCATGACAGACAAGCCCAGTAAGAAGATTGGCTTCTATTTTGCTGTAAGTTTCCTTTTTCTCCCCCCCTTTAACTTTTGTATTAAAACTCTTTTTGATATGTAAAAGGTCCAGGAAGGTGGTTCTTTTGATATAGATTACGAAGTAACAGGGCCCAGGGACAATGTCATTTTGAGCGGAGAGTCAGAAAAACAAGCCGATTATGTTTTTACTGCTAACGATGTTGGAGAATACTCATTCTGCTTTAACAATGAAATGTCTACATTTGCCGAAAAACTCATTGACTTTGAAATTCTTGTAGAAAACGAAGTGCGTCCTGAATTCCAAAAGGACAGTTCCGGAAAAGAGCAACCTGCAGCTTTGACTGAAATGGAAGAAACCATCTTTAGATTATCCGGTTCCTTAAATAATGTTGCTCGAACTCAAAGATACTTTCGCACAAGAGAACATCGCAATGCAGTTACCGTTTCTTCAACAAAAGATAGAATTTTTTGGTTTTCTCTCTTGGAAAGTATTGCTATTATCTCCATTGCTGCTTTACAAACATTAGTTGTCAAGGGCTTCTTTAATGTAAAGAAGGGTGGCGTATAAATATCAATAAAATATACGTTTGTATAGAAAAGAGAAAAAAAGAAGAAAGGGGAAATAGATACAGTTTCTGACATAATTGTGTGATCCGTTTATCCATAAATCTACATCTAAATTGGATATGGACAAGAAAAGAAAGGAAAGGAAAGGAAAGGAGGAAAGGCTTTTACCCTCTATTTTAGCAGACTTTTTTTGTGTCTTATGTACTAAACATAAACAAACATTCAATGGTAAACAAGTACAGGAAGCATAAGCCCTTTTGAGGTGATGTGATATTTCATATCCCGAACATTAAATCAAATTAAGCATTTTTCTATATTTTTATTTCTCTATTTAAAGGGATTTGCTTTATCAACATTGTTGGCAATCCACAATAAACGCCACATATATAAATGTCTCAGGAAGATCAAAACGACTTAGTCAAAAATTATAAAGAAGAAAGTTCTCAAGATGCCACGTTAGACAAACAATATAAAAAAAAGACAAAGCATTTTTCTGCTTGGGACAAGCTTCGTGAAAATGTTAGTGAATATAGCAGCGACACTTTATACCATGCCACGTCCGATCCATCTCGTCCCAATATGTCAAAAATGTCTAGTCCAATGCACAAAAAGCAAATGTACAACCCATTTTTACGCAATCAGCATACTACAACAGCCGAAAATCCTCTTCATGATAAAATAAATCTCACCAATACCACACTAGTGGCTGCTCAAGCCGCAGGCATGTCAAGCTTTGTCCGCAATTTCAAATCAAAGGTGGGAGCTGGGCGTCATAATGGCGCTATTTATGCGACCTCAACAGCCGTTCAGCAAGATATTTATAGACTTGAACGAGATCTAGAAAAGTTGTTGAGTCACATGAACAATCGATCTCAAAACGCTAGTTTTACAGAATCAGAAAGTTCAAACCACAATACTGTATATAGTAGTGACAGCCTTGCTTTGAACAACTTTTCTGTAAAATCAGCGAGTAAAAAGACTATATTTCACAGGCATTCACAAGCAGTTCTTGATCCTTCTACACAACACAATGAAAAACATTTAGATGTGACAAGAATATCAGCAAACATCACATCAATTATGGATATCGTGAACAAACACAAATCAGCTACACGTTTACCTTTTACAAGCGAAATATTGGCTGTCCTGTCTATTCCTTTTGATAGAAAGCCGCAAAAAAGTAAGACACATAGGATAGATCGCCTTTGTCTATTTCTTTATTGTATTAACAATTTATAGCTGAAGATTGTACACAAGCATTGGATGCGTTTGATCACATTAGGAGTCGTTTTACCCTTCTAGAATCCTCAGTAATTTTGCTTTTTCATTATCTTGTACAAATTTCTAATCTTTATGTTTCTCTTAGGAACATTTTGAGCAAGTTTTATTTTGTTGTAGTATTTTAGGATCAAGTGGCATTGACTTAAAAGTACTGTACATCATATATATCTCCTCTTTTTCCTGCTCTTCTAAACATTTTATTATATTTAGGAAAAGATACTTGATATACTAAAAAAACTGGTTGAACCTTGTTTTACATACCCTAACTATTTACCTTCCACACCTACAGCCTTCCATGCACTAGCGTACGCACTTGCCACTTCATTTGCTAAGCAAACACAAAACATAGAATTACAAGAAAAGAAGACAACGTATGACTTGGTACGTTCTGGAATGCTATCTTTGTTAGACAACTTAGCAAATGGGAAATTGATTTCCGTCCAAGGTGACCAATGGATTACTTATTTTCATACTACACAAGCTGCATCAGCCTCCTTGGCCAAAATATGTATGGTTGAATCGCTATGCAAATGTCTGATGGTCAGTATATGCAGACAAACATCTTTTCATGAAAGAAATGCAGAGCTATTTTTAAATAATTTAATACAAAAGGATCAAGACATACCAACTTTATTGGAGCTCCTACAACGATACTGGACTGAACCGGATACAGAAATACTGCCCGCTTACTTTAAGAGCTTAGGTTTATTAACAGAGCTTGCTAGTGAGATATCATTGGCATTATCCATAGAAAAACTCAAGTCATCAGCCATACCTTTACTGTTTAACTTCATCCTTGAAAAATCAGCACCTTCTAATGTCTATAATTACCTTAACCAAGCAATTTCTGGCAAAATACAAAAGTCTGTCATTTTCAATATCATTACCATGTTACTATGCTTCCTATCTGTAGATTTATTAACTGCTCCTTCTCGATCTGCACCATCATCTAACACGCCACGTACACCGCCTAACCTTACCCCTCAGTCTTCCTTAAATGATATGTTTATCAGTTCACCTGTCTTAGATGATTCTGGAAGCGAAGCACCGCATATTGTTGTTTCACCAGAGGAGGCATTTCTATCGCAACTATTAGAGACAGCTAAGGCTTATTTGATTGAGATGTGGAATTATGGATATAAAAGCCATATCTGCAAATGTATAGAAATCATGCTGCAAGATACCAGCGAAAACCAACTCGCTCATACTTATCAAAATCTTTTGTTCCATATTGATATTGCCATAGGAGAAGAAATAGCAAAAGTGACAATACCCATATTATTCAAACGAATATTAGATACCTCTCCCGCACCCACACCTGACTTTTGCAGTATGTTATATCAATTATCCCAGCGCTTTAGACCTCTATTCTATAAACCTGTGGTATCATGTGTTGCCTCAAACGATAATGATAAAGTGGCCAGCTTATTAAAGCTGATGACGAGCCTTCGTCAGTATCTTTCTGGGGTTCAGTTTTGGATGCAAGATGCAGAAATGATCAATGTTTTACTGCTGAGTGATGTAGGACCCAAGAAACTACAAAGAGAAACAAGTTCTCTACAGCAGAATCATACTAGTTCGACTAATTTACTCACATGGGGAAGCACAACTCTGGGTCAATGCATAATTGCTACTGAACTCGTATGGGTATTGAAGGAGTTAAGAGAAAAACAAAAGGATCCAGATAGAAACATGGAAGAAGACGAAGTGGCAAAAAAATTTTTGATTGATCTAGAAAGAAGATTAGCTTTGTTTTTAACTGCAAAGGAAAAGAAAGTCCTTGTACCATTGCCGTTGCGTATTATTCTTTGTAATTTATTTGCAGATGCCCGCTTCTTTTGTTATACTACACATAGGCCAGGATGGCTGACATGCACTATCAATTGGGCCACACAACCCAGAACGAATGACATTGGTTCCCAAGCTATATCAGAAACTTTTTTGGATGAAAATCTGTCCGAAACTGGCTTTTGCTCTAATGACATGTCTTTACCTGTACTTAACGCGAATCACATAGAAGAGGCTTTAATCATGTTTCAAAGGATGCAGAACACATATTTGGATGTGGTTGAATATTTTCGTGATGAATCAAGTACTTCACATGGCGATTCACATGGAACGAGACAAGCGGCTTCATCTCTCCTATTTAGCAATACTCAAATGACCGAGAATCTAAAATACGGGCGTCGACATTTAGCAGAGACTATGTATCCAATCAATCAGTCTTCCTCTGTCGCGCTTAATCTGAATCCTCCCGAATTTGATCATTTGGAAAATAATGAGGGAGAAAGTAATAGTATTATGCTAGATCTAGCAAAGCACAAATTTGATGGTATCGAAGAAATCAATCAGGACCCTTTTGGCTCGGTTTTTTCACTATTAGCGGCTGTATACTCAACCCTGTCTTCACATGAACTTGGACGTCTTCTCAAACCCTTATGGAAAACTTATATGGATGATAAAAAGGCAGCATCTTTCACACCTGCTGCGTTTTTATTAATGGAATGTGGCGAAAAAATTCCAAAGCTCACAACTGAAATGTTTTCGCAAGCTCTTCAAAGGTATATACGGATTTCTGGTATCTATTTTAAAACTAACTTTTTAACAAAAAAATAAAAAACTTAGCAAAGATCCTTCAAGCCGTTTAATAGCAATTCAAAAAATATTGTCGCTTACTGGCTTTAGGCTGAATATTCTCAATCAAAGCTATATTCAAATTTCTTCACGCAATAAGCCTTTCCGTGGCGATGGCGGAGCTTTTGCAACTCCTTTTTTGCCTACTGACCTTGGAAGTAACGAGTTTTCGCTGGACGAACCTCGCTGGATGTCCAAGTTAAAAAATACGAGTAATTTGCCTATTGAACTCAAAAGACAGATCCAAGAACTTGGATGGAATGAAGATGATAATGCAGAAGAACAGGAGGCGTTCAAAAAAGCATTAACACCACTTGGTCTACTCCCTTCTTTGTTTCTAAAAGACGACAATGAAGATACAAATGATGCTGATAACCCAAACATTGTTGTGATTCGTGAACGTGGTAAAATAGTCGATATCAGCAAAATCATCACCAGGAGAAAAAGAACAGCCACAGTGCATTCCTTTACTGCGATGTTTTTGACGACAGTGGATCTCTTGATGGATGATTTTGCAGGTGTAAATAACGTTTTACGAGAATTGATAGAGCAGTTTTTGAAAGACGATCCTGCCTTGTTTTTACGAGCTTTTTTGAACAATTTGGGAAAACACAAAGCAGACTCTCTCAAGGATACATTGACACGTATACGCTATATTATCAGCATGCAAAGAAAACTACCTCCTGGATTGACACATATTTTGTTTAACTATCTGGCAGGGATGCTAAAGTGGATTGTTAGAGAGAATCAGCCCGATGGACTCAAGTTTATGACACTAGTGCATCCAATTTTGGCTGAATTGACCCTTTCAACCAACGACCTATCTGTTCGAGACCTGCGCAAAAACAAAATTGAACATTTGCTGGTTAGTACAGGCAAATTCTGGTTTACGCATGAGCAGCCTGCTGATATGTTTCCTCGGTATTTATCAAGTGAGCGGCATTCTTTTGCTGTGCTCAATATTCCTCAGCAAATATTCTTTGTTGCTTGTCTTCGTATTAGTCATATTCAGTTCCTTATCAATTATTTAGCCCGATTTCCTAGGGAGGTTTATGCTGTAAAGAAAACACTGCAAGATTATGAGCCTATGCCAGTACCAGGCTCAAAATGGGAAACAAGGCAACTGATGGAGAAAGCATATTATCCGGACCTTTCTCGCCGTAAAAACCGACAGTCAAATCACAAGCAAGAACCCTTAGATACAGAAGATAGTCAACAACATTTTGACAAAGAAATGCTATCATTAATGCGTGCCCGTATTTGGTTGCGATTTATAGATGTATTGCTTAATGGCTTGAACAAAAATTATAACGACCACAATGAGCTTGAAAGAATATTGCAAGGTGTTAATACAATTATGATAGAGCATAGCCATGACTTTGGTATTATTGGTCAAATACTTATATTATATACTCGTATGGTTACAAAATTCAAGCGTCTCTTTAAATCCAATAGAGGCTATATTATATTTTTGCCAGCATTATTCAAAGTATTCTGTGAGTCAGAGGATAACCCTCAAATTACCTCTGCTATCACATTTGCATGGTGTCGATTTTACGCTGTACATGAAGAGGCATTTGTGTTCCAAATGCTAGGAGCACTAGTTCCTAACATCTTGATGATCTATGGGCAATCAGATGAAGTTGGCCACTGGATGATTGAAAATTTATTTAAATTGATGCAAGCCATGGACAATCCTCCTCATTTAGGGTCTGCCCCTGATACATTGGGATTACAGCTTCAAGTGGAACTTGACGATCACGAACGCAGTATACAAGACCGAATTGATACAGCTAGTAGCCAAGTATCGTCAGCTCTATCTGTCTCGATCTTTAAACCGTTAGCAAGAGGAGTTACTGCACCCATCAGTCAAATGGAGATAAGCACTTATAACAACAGACCCTTCAAACTAGAAGACTTTATCAAATTATTTTTGACTGTGATTGCTTATGATCCAGGTTCTTTGCGCGCAGAGCAATTTGTAAAAGTATTTACTTTTTTGATTCCGTTCTTTCTTGAACAATCCCATCTGAAGAGTATGATGCATGAAGGTGTTTCAGCTTTGGTGAACGTATTTGTAAAGTTTAGTAAAAGTGTAAAGTCCGTAGTCACCACAAACTCGCATACTACCTCAGGGGAATATCAGGGAATATCTTCAAGTGATAGTCGATTGCCTGGATCAAATAATGCTGCAAACACAGGACCAAAAGCTGAATCTGCACAAAATGCATACGGCAAACAGTGGCAGCAGAATGATCGATTTACTATCAAACAAGAATTTATCACACTAGTTCACAAATACATGAAGCATGGCGGGACATTATCTGAAGTATCTCATGAAAAGATGGCTCAGATCATTCGAATTGTCCTTCGCGACTATCGCAATATTAAGGGATTAACGGTCAAAACAGATTGGATAAAGGATTATTTGGTGGTTAGTATGTATTCCATGGTTGATACTCGCAACTATACGAAATCCCTTAAAAAAGTGTTAAGCGAGATTTATGCCCAATATCGTGTACAATGGAAGACGGTAGATGCCTCAGATCTATATGAAGGTCTGGCAATTATGCTTGAACAAGGACAAGGTAAAGCAATTATGATGAATGACCTAGCCGGCCTTGTGAAGGAAAAGTTTGTTTCATTTGGTTTAACTATGGCTACCTTGACCGATTGGCAAAACAATACTAAAGGACAAGTCAAATTTTGCAACTCACTCGTACGTCTCATTATTGCTATACTTGAAAACTCTAGTCAGGATGTGTTTGCTGAAATTGAACGTCAAGTGCCTTCAGTAGGACTGATTGGTCGCGTTGTTATTCCTCTTTGTCTTCAATATAATCTTCAATGGGAATACAGTACCGTAGGCATTTCGAGCACCTCAGAGCTTAATTCTGCCAACAATTGGACACGTCTGTTAAACTTCATTGCTGGCGTTTGTAGTCATACATCTTTGTTAAAAAGCAAATCTTCAGGGTTTTCCCTATCTCAGTTCACAACCGCAATGGGACAAACTAATATTGAAGATGAAGTTGACATGTCAGACTTCCCAGAAGCAAAAGATGGTAAACAAACTCCTCAGTCCGTTGCTGTGCTGTTCTCTCTCAGTTTGATTGCTATCAAGATTATTTTGATCAGAAGCCATAACACGTTCAATGACTTGAAAGGATCCTGGTCCCAGATTGCATTCTTCATCAGAAATACTTTAGTATTCGGACAGACCTTGAAGCTTCTTAAGGCCAAAGTTGGCCGATCAGATTCATATAATTTAGCAAGTCCATCGGACGTCCTTTCACCGGGAATGCCTTCACCATCGTTTTTCTCACCTCTTGGATTATCGTCTCCAGGAGCTTCACCTTACCTATCAAGTAATAATCCTTCTCTATCTCCTGACCTACGTGCAAACTTCTCTTCTAATGCTCCTCTCGGTACAGGCACCATTTACGATTTCACAACTTGGAGGTTTTTAGAGTTCGTTGTTTGCTTTCGTACTCCTCTTTTTGTTCTTCTAAAAGACTTTATACATGAAAAGCTTGGCCAAATGGGTCCCAACGTTGGTAGTTATCGAAACTCTCTTTATAGCCCAAGGACAAGCTTTAACTTTCCACAAAATGAAAACACACGTTGGAAAAGTTGGGGCGCGGAACACAGCAGCGTCAATACCTCGGGTGATGGTCAAAGCAATGCAAATGCATCTGCTCATTCCATTGTGATCCCCAAGTTAAACATAGAAGATACGGGTGGTGTTGATGCAGAAACTTTACCTACTTTCGGCTTAGGCTTACATAAATCCAATTCTTCTGCATCACCTGGCCATGTTTCTCATTCCCCTACCGGATACTCAGAAACTGACAGCAGTAGCCCTCGCTCACCTACAACCAATCCATTTTACAAACAGCAGCAACACATGTCACCTGGTGCAGACGTGTCAAAAGAAAATAATTTGCATTTGTTACAAGCAGAAACAATTACATCTGTCGTGAATGTACAGGTAGCAGTGGGCTTTAAGCCTGCTTTGCCCTGGATTACCATGGACTCCCGAGATAGGTCTAAGCCCTGGAATAAAAAGGAGGCAGTGGCAAGGATAGCAAATGAATGGCAGCTCCTACTTCAATTATCAACTGAGACAGATCCTTTGGTTAACAAAGCGAACAATAATGGATCTTCAGCAAATATATCAGCATCACCTTTAGTATAATATTATGCAATTTCTTTGCTTTTCTATTTCTTTTCTTCTGTATGTACATAAAAGCAATTAACTTGTTATTCTATATTTTAAGAAATGATAAAAGTTACATATAGCATTGGATATTTCTTTTGTTCTACCAAGTACTTTATGTGAGTCGCTTTATAAAACTGTTAGTACTTAAACTTCAAGTACTTGAATTGCGTATTTTTCTTCCAAAAAAAGCAGTCGACAAAAATTTTGCTTTTTTGTTACTGTATTACTTACAGCTTCAACTACTAGACAATAGCAAAGAATAGAATTTTTTTCAGAAAAATAAAAATGAATGTTTATTAAAATTTATTTGTAAGGACTCTTTTCTTACTTTTGAAGAAAAAAATTTGCTGTATTTTGATGAATGACGCTAAACCATTCCTTAATGCCAGATAAAGTTATATGTCCTGTTGGACCATTTATCGCAGCATTAAATGGAACGGTATCAACCAATCGTTTAGCCATATCCAATTGTGCAGGATCTTTAAGAAAACCTGCAAATAGAGGTGATGTATAAATGTCTGATGGCTGACTTAATCCATACATTTCCAAAAGCTTTTTGACAAGATCTTTGGTTAGTTTCTGGTCCCATTCGACGTCCTCTTTGAGCATGTTAGCAAGATCGTCGATACGAGCATTTGTTGCATCGCTATTAAACAATTTAGAGTTAAGATCTTGAAGTGTTTGCTTAAACTTTTGATTGAACTCAGGCACACGCATCATTTGATTAACCAATGGCTTATTACCCCATCCAGGGAATTTGGTGTAGTCACCAGATAACATATTTGAGATATTCTTAACAGTATTGCCAAGACATAAATCGAGATCAGCAGCGATATATGTATATTGATCACTGCTAAGATTTTGATAAAGATAAAAGTTGTTTGAAGTTGCTATATAGCCATCACCATAGCCTCCCAAGATTTCAATTGCCATTCTAAAAAAAAGTTCATAAGCATGTTTGTCTATAAAACAACCACTGTCACTTACGATCGAACAACAGAATCCATATTGAACTTTTTGTTCCATTCGTTAACAGCATCTGAGCTATTCGTAGGTGCTTCAGCAATAAATTTAGTCAAGTCCATCAAGGGCTTATAATTATCTTTTTCACCACCAGTGGCTTCTTCCTTGATTTTGTATTGCCCATCGGCATATGCCGTAATATTTTCATTGTAAGAAAGGTCAGAAGTGTGATTATTAGCACCAGCTAACTTGGCTTGATAAAGATATCCATGTTTATAGGATGAGTCTCCATCTGCAAACACATTAGAAAGCCAAGGATCCTTGAAGGTGTCAAGGATACCAAATAAACCAAGCTCTTGATCGTTCATGAAAACACGCACAAAGGAAAACTCGGATGAAATTAAGCCAGCTGATTTGAGGATGTCGTAACCTAATTGTTCACGAATATAAGAAGGATCAAGACTTAAAGAGCGAAGTTTAAGATCTTTATAGCCATACAATCTATCCTTCTTGTGTAGCTTGAGGTTGTACGATAACTTGGGCACCATTTTAGCACTGTTACCGGATAAAGAGATTTTTACTTTTTCAAACTGGAAAGCATCATGAAGTGAGAGGTAGGAAACAGTAGTCTTGGCAGATATATCTGCAGTGGTGTTGCCTTTCATTTGGTCTAATTCTGTTTGATTTCCGATGATGTGAATTGTAGGGATCTCGTTGTCTCTGTGCAAATCAGACTTGATGCGATGAATAGAACTTAAAGGAGGGTAGACCTGTGGTAACTGGGCATTGTTATGTGTGTTCCAGGTACGGTTGAAGAACTCGTGAGGTGTGCTTTGGTTGACAGGCTGACGTTCAAATGATTCTGCAAGCGTACTGTTATCACTGGCATACACCTTTGCATAATGATAGCCTGATTTAGCAGAAGGAGCCTTTCCAGAGAAAAGGATTGGGAATGTCTTGTTGGCCTCTAAAGGATAACTGATACTGTCCACTATGACAACCATTGACTTGAAGATAGTTTGATTTAAAAGAGCAATAGCATTGTAGCTTATCATAGAACCTTGATCTGATTGTGCATTAGTAACAGCCGCAAACAGCAGCCCTATAATGATTAACAGAAATCGATTAGAGCATGTTAAATCATAAAGTGACTTGAAACATTACATGTTGCTAATATGTGTTTCAAAAATAGCATTTTTTCTTTTGAAAAGACAAAGATATAAAACAAAAAAAAGTTGTGCCTTTTATAATTGTTCATATATTTATAGTTTGTATTTGTAGCTAAAAAGTAGGGCTGATGGAGTTTACAGTTGTAAACAGCTCTTCATTTCGGTGCAATCGGCCCACTCTATCATTGGATTTGAGTTGTTATATTTAAGCTGGGATTGATTTCTCATCTGACACGATGTAAAATATTTTTAGTAAGCCTGATCAATTGGTTGACGTTGTATTACATGCTTATATAAACTAAAATTCTACTATTGTTCTAATGCCTGTTATAATTATGGCTGTTGCTTGCTCTACTGGGTATTTGATACTCTTCAATGAGTAAAATCGGTACCTTTTTCTGAATATTTATTTATAGTTTATCGCCTTTTAAAAAGCAAAGAGTGAAAAAAGAACAAAGCGAGTGATATATCCAATCAAGTCACATCAATAAATTTGAGTTTTGTCTCCGTATAAGAAAAAAGAGACATATCCAACCATGACTTTTTGCACTAATTTTTGAGTAAGTTCAACAATACATTGGGTAACTTTGTCATTGATAAGGAACTGATGTCTTTTAATTTAATTTTCTATTTTCGACCAAATTTGTAAATAAAGAGGAACGAAGGGTAGCAGTAACCATGTTTCCCAACTAATACGAGATTTTGCTGGATTACATACAGACGTATTTTGCGTGATGATATAGTATCTATTCATTTTGTGTCTATTAAGGGGAATCTAGTAATCAACCAAAGACAATGTCCAATTTTAACTCAAATTTACAAATCACAAATATAAACAACACTAATCGGAAAGTTTTTATCAGCAGTCCTATACGTTTAAAAAACAATACTTTTATTTGATGACTTATATGAGCACGCGGTGTCTCAGGACACCATAATTGCCCAAGCCATATCAAATGGCACGTGAAAGAAGCTAAAAAATCCCTTATGGGAGCAAGGGCAAAAAAAAGAAAAGGACAGAGGGGAGTAAGAAGTAACTTGTGAATAAATCACTGTTTGGAAATGGATCACAAGAAAGGAAGTCATACCATAAGATAAAAGTAGAACTCAAGTCTGTTTGACTGGAAAGAGCTCATTAAGTACAACGCTAGCTATAATGTCTTTGTCAACGAAAAAGCGAACAACAGCGCGCTGAACAGGGCCTTTGAGGCGACGAATAGCACGAATTACGCGTTGAGTGAAGACGCTCCATGCGGCACATTCCTTTTCATCTTGATCGAAGTCGTCGTAGTAAGGGTTTCGAAGGTTGTTTGGATCCATAGGATCGTAATCATCATGTATGAGGATTTCAAGTTTTTCTAATTGAGAGCGGACTTCAGCTTCATAGTCGTTATGGAGGAGGAGGGCAACAAGATGACGGTCTGGGTAGTGAATGTCTAGGACACGATTGCTGTTGATATGCAATCGTCGAAGTAAGGAACGTATTTGGCGAATGGGAAGGCGGCGTTGTATAGGGAGATAAAGGTATTTAAACCCTTGATTGGTGGAAGGGGGACTGAAAGTGCGAGCAGCAGCCGTTTGGCTGGGAAGTGGTGGAGCGTATTTAGATTTGGAAGCTTTTTGGAGGGGACTAAATTCAAGCTCTGGAGGTGGGGAACGTTTGGTAAGTGGTTTAAGTTGCAGTGACGAAGGGGAAGCAGGTGGACGGGGAACGGTAGCCAGCAGTCCTATACACCATATTCCTAGAAATATGTGGTATGGACTTCTTCATAAAAAATTACCCACACGATCCAACTTGCATAGAATTATCCCAATAAATGTAGAAGACCAATATTATCAGTTGTGCAAATTATCAGAAAAAGAGTATCACATGCCTACTTGCATCCAAAAACAAGACTTATAGAAAGCAATTTTCAAGAAATAGCTGTCAAACCATAAAGATCCCAATTGAAGCTCAATATTCTATGATTTATCTACACCTAGACTGTCCAAGTATTATATCTTATACTAACATGACAAGCTTACAGTACTTGATTTTTTTTGCTACAATCATCCGGTTCATATGGAAAGCTCACTAGCAACAATTCTTTGAGCAGACTCCTGTCTTGGATGGGCTTGTCATCAGTCAAATCCAGAAAGCCCTAATGAAACTATCTGCTTACAATTCTTTATGCTAACGTTTTTGTATTTTTGTAAATCAGTGTTTCATACACTTGTATTACTTTTAATCCTTATACTCTTTGATGAGTTTTAATAAACATTAAATTTTCATCCATAACAACATCTCATTTTATACAAGTTGAAGTCAGCTTCATCAATAAATTTACATTGTTTGATTATTTCTTAGCTTGCTTTAATAAAGATTGTGCTTCTCTGCTACATGCTTATAGATAGTTGTCTTTGATATTCTTAAATCACTAAATGATATATACAGGTTCTCAAGCATATCATTACTTATTGCAGTAGGTTTGCTATCAAATGAGCAATATTGAACTTTAATTTGAGACATCAAATATTATCTTTAGTTTGAAGCTCATTTCGTTCCTCTTTGATAGTCGTATCTTTCTTGCATCTTTCGTCTATATAGCATGCAGTTGTCCTTGCGATATAACATGGATTAAAAACTTTTTTAATAGAAATGCCTTTATCAATCATGCTATCTAAAATCATTCTATTAGAGAGTTTTCATGCCTCTTGCATGAGCTTCGTTTCTTATTATCTTCTTCATCCTTTATTACAGTTTATTTTGGCTTTTTGCTATTGTCTTTATTAATATCCAAATAGAGATTTCAGAAATTATTGCAGTTGCATTTATTAAACTACTAAAAGAAAGCAATTACAAATCTTATCACAGAGTCTTTGAGTTCTGAAATATAATCCTCTATTATGTCTTTGTCTTAAATATCCAATACTCATATATGACTTTTTGATATGTTAATAACTAATTTGAAAAAAGTATGAAGCAAAAGTATTATAAAAAGTACAAACTTGAGAACAAATTTGGTACTAAATCTTTGTGGAGTTGCTCTAAATAAGAAAACTGAAAGCACAACACAAAGCTTCCAAGAAATGGTATTTCAGAGGTTAAAACATCCCATTTAATGTTAATAAAAATTCCGAGAACAATATTCCTTTTTATTCCTAAACAAACAATGTAAATGTTTATAAAAGGAAATATATATTAGTAATAATATCAAATATACAGCTTATAAAGTATATATAAGTTTAAGGCAATTCAAAATATAAAGAGTATAAGGTACGTGAAAGAAAAATATATTGCAAGGCTAATTGATGGATTCTTTTTTCAAATTCAAAGCAAACAAATCAATTGACCCATTAGTAAATATATCAATGCGCTCTTATTTTAAAAACAGCATTTATGAAATATTGCAGTCAGTCATTTCAAAAGTGAGGGGGAAAAAAAGAACTGAAATTGTTGCATTTTACTTTGTGATAGCCGATTAGAACATTCTAATCATATTACCCTTTTCCCTTATGTTTGCTTATTTTTATAAAATAAATAGATGAAGTAAATAAACTAGTATCAACTGATAGTTATATTTTTTTGACTTTATAAATTCAATTTGTATGAAATTTAATGCAAGTGATGATGCGAACTTTGTAATACATCCTCATTTGGTCCATTTTTTCGAGCTTGAGTACATGGTTTGTCAATTTTAGAATAAGCAATGCTTTCAATTCATAACAACAGACACTTTACAGCCTCTATCAAAATCCATAGCACACTTTTTGCAATACCATTTTCTCATTTTGTATAAATTCTATTCTTTTTTCTTTTACAAGGGGGAAATGCTTCCTTTGCATATGATAAACAATAGCCAAGCATTTATAATTCCTTAGGGACCCCGTCATAAAGACAGGTGATAAAGCTGTGCCAAGACTAGAAGTATGATGCAACCCAAATTTTCCACTTTCTTGTTCCTGTCAGCTATGTATTATTAGCTGATGTTTCACAGCTTCAAATAATAACTTTATATTCATTAAAATATTTAATTGGGTAATAAAGCAAGTGTTATATGCACACCGGTTGGATTAACCTATTCTGTTCGATAAATATCAAAATGCACGAATAAGCTTAAGCATCGGTAGTGTTCAAAAAGAAATATTAATTTTTTAGGCTGAAAATGTCCAAATAAAGATAAAATATGAAAAAAAAAGATTGACAAAAAAAGGGGGGAGGTTTAAATCAAGGTAAAGAAGTATAAAACCAGTTGTTTTTCACAGGAGATATTGCATTGAATTGTATAAAGTTTATTTCAAGATAAAACACTTTTTATTCCTTTTCTTTACAAAGTCAAATAAAGATGACTACATCCACTATTTCTCGTACCTGGCGCCGTATCACTATTCAAATACAATATCTATCAAGAAAACATCCACATTGGTGTAGATCTTCTCATGGTAAAACCGTCACATTTTACACAGTTGATTCTATTTTCTATACACATTCAGCGGCAGAATACGATCGTACACCTTCTCAAAGGATATTTACCATTGATGATGATGACTGCTCATCTTGTAGCGATGAATAATTCAAAAGAATTATGTCCCATTCATTTATTGTAAAATTGGTATCTTTTGAGAAAGAAAAGAAGTTAAATGACACTACCCAATGTACAGACATTTATTTGGTAGGCTTTACTTTTGTTTTATATTGCATAATATATTGATTGTATTATGATGTTAATAAAAAATATTTTCTGTTTCTATACAAAGAGAAAAAAAAATTATTGTGATTTTTGATTTTAGCTTAAGATTTTATTGCTTGTTAGAGATATCTTCAGAAAAACAGCCTATACTCTATAATCTACCCTTAAAGTTAAAATAGTAATAAAAATGGAAACTTGTTAGCATTTCTACCATTTATCTTCTAAGTAAAGCTTCTCAATGCAATTCCTATCTTTTTTTTTTTTTTTTTTTTTTTTTTTTTTTTTTTTTTTTTAGTAAAGGGATTTCAGGTTCACTAATTATTTCTAAATTACTATTAGTAAAAGATTCTCAATAAGTTATAGTCCCAAAAAAAATGATTGACATTAAAGCATTAAAATTCTTGTTTGAAGTTTTGCAAACCATTATTTATAAAACAGAATGTCATGTAATGTTAAAATACCTTTGTATCACTAGATTAAATGGGTTACCGTGTGCTCGGATCCATTTTTCAAATATTCTTCAAACAAAAAATGGTGCGGTATATTATTCTAATCCGAATTTTGTTTATCTTATGCTAATTGTATTCATAAACTGAATATAGATCGCCTTTTTTTTCCAATTGTTATCATTACTATTATTTCTTTAACATCAAGTTTGCTTCATATATCTTCAGGTAATCTCAAGAGCAAGAGGTAAATGAAGGTTTATAGAAGAGCATGTATTAAGTGTTCTTACTTATTCCATGCATCATAGTGTCAATAATTACATTAAAGTGCATTTCATAAATAGAACAATAAAAATAATATGTCAAGAATAATAGTGAAGGAGTAATAGAAGCAGACGAGAAAGATAAAAGGTGCTAAAGAGAACAGACAGGAAGACGTATATGTATTTAAATCATTTCTTTATATAAGATTTAATTGCGAGATAAAAAAGCTATGCAATAGAAGGTTTGTTTGAACTGTGGCTAAGACTCAAGCGCTACAAATGGTTCATTTATTTACACGATCTAATCCCGCTTTCACTGCATCTATCAAATATTTGTTTCATGAATGAAGGCAGTATTGATATTCTCTGACTGACTAAACGTATAAGCATGAATTTTGTACAAAAAAAAGAATGCAAGCAAAAACCAGCAAATTTTTATAATTTGTTGCAATTGAAAAAAATCAGCAACAAGGCCATTTTTAGCACATTTTGATATGTTATAATAAATAAAAGATGTGATACACGCTGCGTTAATGTTTATAAATCCTTTCTTTTTATTGTCAAATATGAAAAACAATCAATTACTATTATCGTTCTATGTTTCTGTTACTTCATTGAGGTATGGTCTTCTAAATAACAAAGCTGAATAAAGGTAGACCATCAGATATAGCAACCTTATTTTATAGGTTTGTTGATCAAGTAAATCAATGGATGAATAAAAATTAAGCAATCCTATTGCTTAGTGAAGACATTACAAAGTATTTATGTACAAATGTGTGCACTCTACATGTTAAAAGCAGTCAAAGCCAAAAAAAAAGAAAAAAAAAAAAGGAAATGTAAGTCATAAGGATTGTTCTATATTTAAGTGCAAAATTTGTGGGTTGATACATAACTAAGCGATTGCAATGAAGCTTAGATGAATGCTCATATGAAGAGCATAAAAGGTTTATATCCGTCTGGGATAATTTGCCAGAAAAGTGAAATGCTTTGCTTTACAACCGTATTATCCACTTTTTATTTGACTAAATATTTTATACTTACTTCAACTTGTAGCTTTCACTATGCAGTGTATTGTTTAATTTAAGCAATTGGGTACTGAAAGCATACTAATATGTAAGAGCATCTCAGTTTACCTTAGAAAATATGATTAAAGATATATTCATAATAAAAAAAAAAATTAAATGGGCATGCATACACCTAATCGCCCGAATCAGACCAAAGGAAATAATAATAAAAATAATAAAAATGGAATCAAGGACTAAACAAAGGAAAAATGAAAATGAATGCGTAAGGAGGAAAAGATGTATCATGGATGTTTATTTGAGTTTTAAGGCAACTAATCGCAGAGTCATTTTCCGTGAAAAATCAGATAGAACAGGGGCAATTTTTAATTATGTTGGGCGTCAAGTTCAGGGAAGATCTAACATACAGTGGATCAACGACCAAACCAGGGGAAGACAGAATGAAAGGAACGAGGCTGCGGATGGATGGTAATTTCAAAAGGAAAGACAAGAAATCTTTAATAGTAAGTACTATTTAATCAATTGTGCATATCAAGGCCCTAAGTAACGTGTTTCTTGGTAAGCGAATGGCTTGCTGCCAAGCAGTCAACCAAATTTTTGATCTATACACCTACTACACTCAGCCCGGGACATGGGAATCCAGAGGGCGAAGTTTTAGTGTTACAGTGGTACGACAAAGGGACGCCAATTTCGAATGGGATGTCAAACTTCTTTGTAAAGAATTACCTTGCAGGAAGTTATAGTTAAGAACCTTGAACGAAGAAAAGCTAATGATACCATTTAACTGAAAATATATTTTTCAGAGTACAGTCTTTGATAACTTGTGTCGTTGGTATTGACCAGGGCCTCGTTGATATAGTTGGAACATTCAGGATTTTTCGTTTAAAATCTTGATTGGTTGTCTGAGATTTCTCGATTTGGCTGCTTTATATCAAATAGCCAATTAAAATCTCAAGCAGCTAGCCATTTAAAAAAATTCCATGCTTGTAATAATTCCTAAAAATGAAACCAGATAATTGAAGCTCCATTTTCTTTTTCATGCAGATAATAGCTATCAACTTGTAAAGCTATATAATGAAAATTAGAACTTAAATCTGTAAAAATATTGTTAGTTAAGGACTGATTAGAGAACAAGAGGCGCCATATTAAATGGCCGATCTAGGTATCTGCTGATTCAGAAAAATCGACTCAGGCAAAACATCTCCTTCTTATTTACGCACCCCTCCTTTTCCCGTTATCAGAAAAAAAAAAAAAAAAAAAATAGAATACAAAGTAGAAAACATAAGCATTTTTTTTTTTTGTAACTTATAATCCTTTTTTATTCAGTTATTCTAAAATGGCACACGGACCGATGTTTGGAATGAAAGTAACCGGTAATACAAAAAGCATAATTCAATTGTGTCATTCTAAGATGAGCTTTTTAGGTGGAGACAATGATCGCACAAGAGTTCATGAAGAAGCAGCAAAAGATGGCAGAACAGGAGAAGACATTACGTTTAAATATACGACGTATAAAGTAGCTGGTAACGGCTCTTTTGGCGTAGTATATCAAGCAAAAGTCGTTGGAACTGGTGAAAGTGTTGCTATAAAGAAGGTGTTTCAAGATAGACGCTTCAAGGTAAGAAAGAAAAAAAAAAAAAAAAAAAAAAAAAAAAAAAAAAAAAAAAGCAAAAGCGGACAGCTGAAGCCAACTAAAGAAGAACAAATGTCTAGAATCGTGAATTACAAATTATGCGCTGTGTTTGGCATCCTAACGTCGTTGCTTTAAAAGCATTCTTTTATAGCCATGACGAAGTGAAGGTTCATAACAGCTTTGAAAACTTTACTATCTTGTTAGCTAACTAGCTTTTTAGAAAGACGATTTGTACCTTAACTTAGTGCTGGAGTATATACCAGAGACCTTATACCGAACTTCTCGTAACTATGCTAAAGCTAGACAACCTGTTCCCATGTTATACGTAAAGCTTTACACATATCAACTAATGCGTGCTCTTGCTTTTATTCATTCGATCGGAATATGCCATCGAGATATCAAGCCTCAAAACCTATTAATTGATCCAAGTACGGGCGTACTCAAATTGTGTGATTTTGGAAGGTAAAAGAAGAGCAGGAAGGGAGAGAAGAGAAGAGTTGTAAAGTAAAAAAAAAAAAAAAAAATGCTGATATGTTTTATTCTATAGTGCAAAAGCTCTTCATGCAGGAGAACCCAATGTATCTTATATCTGTTCTCGTTATTACAGAGCACCTGAACTTATTTTTGGTGCTACAAATTACACCTGTAGTATTGATGTTTGGTCTGCTGGTTGCGTGATGGCAGAACTCATGCTTTGTCAACCCTTATTCCCAGGAGAAAGTGCTATTGATCAATTGGTAGAAATTATTAAAGTGTTGGGTACTCCCACCAAGGAGCAGTTGTTAGCCATGAATCCATCTTACACAGAGCATCGATTCCCTCAAATCAAACCTCACCCTTTTTCCAGAGTATTCCGCTCACGTACACCAGATGAAGCCATCAGTTTTATTTCAAAAACTCTGCAATACGAACCTCTTAAACGCCTTACAGCGTTCCAATCATTGTCTGATCCATTCTTTGATGAGCTCCGAGAACCCAATAAAAAAATGTTGAATGGAAAGGATTTACCTAATTTATTCAACTTCACTCGTCATGGTAAGGCTCAAAAAACATGTAAAAGCACTGTATGCTCATTCCTTAAATGTATAGAGTTGTCGATACAACCTGCATTGATTCGCAAAATAGTCCCACCTCATGCGGAATCCATATTATTAGCAAATGGTATTGATGTTCATAATTTTGTTCCTATCACACCAGAAGAAATGAAAAGTGTTGATGTACCTCGCTAGATACTATATATAAATATATACATATACACATCCTCCTTCCCTTCATAATAAATCTATTCCTCTCTGCGATCATACAGAAATTGACAATTTTTGTTGCATGAGTTTATTTAATCTGCTTCCGACTTTTTCAAAACTTGTTTATAAATTCTGCTCCCTTAGTTCCAATACTTTCATACTCTATTAATATCTTCTCATTGATTTAATAGCCATTCCTAAAGAAATATTATCTCACTTTTTATATGTTTGATTTGCTATTACATAACTAGGAAGAAAGAAGGAGACCAGTTTTCTTGTTGATGTATATACACTAGAAGAAGGCGAAAAAAGGTAGTTTTCGTAGATTGATAACAACAGCAGCGGTAGGCGGCAATGGATCAGAAGCTATTTCATCATTTTCAGCGAGAAGATCATTCAGATTATTAAGGGCATCATTTATATCATTTCTAATAGATGTATCAATGAAAGATCACTATATTGTCGAATTGTTATGCAAGTAAACTGAATGATTTGGGATCACTAAACTCAATATTCAATGACTTCTTGATCTTTTCTACAGCTATATCATTAAAACATTCAGTAATGTTCACGACAAGATCGATATCCTTATCTAACTTGCAAAATTACGGAGATATGGTTTCTTGTGCTTTTTAAATTGTTTCATAGTAATTTTATATACGATAATATAGGCCTTTGGTTTAGTATTCTTGATAAATTATTCGCTCAAGCTTTTCAATCAATCGTTCAGCTTTGAGTAAGGTTCAACGATCTCCTTTCGGGAAAATTCTTTTGAACACGAGTAGGTTTAGTTGAATGCGTATTGGAAATGGGAGACATTACGAAAATAAAACTTTGCCAGTTTCTTTAGTTCAGATAGGACAGCATCGTTATATTCATTTTTTGTTGTTTATCAAGCATATAAAAAAGAAAGAAGCTAAAAGAGGTGAGCCTGATAACAAAGGACACCCTCCTTCAAGATATACTATTGTCTGCTTTGTTAAAAGAAAGGAAGGTGGTGAGTATTAAAGGCTGGGAAATGAGCAGTAATTTAAGAATGACTTAGTTTAAAATAGTAAAGCAATTTGTTCCGAACGTCACAGTTTGTTTTCTTTTTTTTTCTTTTTACATGTCAAAGTCGACTGATCCATCAAAGAACTCAATTAGTTCAGCTATATTTGGTCTTCAGGATACACTGCGTAACATTCAGCAGCATTGGACACATCTTCAAAAAGATTCTGACACAAAACAACCTAATGGCAAATGGAAAAAAAAGATATGTATTAATTTACCTGCTAACTTATACAAACGCGTTTTGTAGAATTTCACGCACTTGGTCCAGTGAATCTTGACAAAGCAAGGGATGAATTTTCTCAACAAATCAATTCTATTCGAAACATTTGTTCACAATTTGAGACTGAAGTGCTGGGTGATGTAATGAAGATGGGTGTTGGGGCTGATCCTGCTTTTCGAAAGCACTTTACCCACTTAAAGGTATTACTAAAACATTATTCGAAAGCGTTTTATATAGAAGATTCTTTTTTTTTTATTAGGAACAAGCAGCATTAGAAAGTACAGTAATTCGCTTAAAAGAAATATTAATCAGCTCGAAAGAACAGTTGGAATTGCCACTTAAAGAAAAGGAGGAATCAAAGTCAAAGATAGAAATACAAAAGCTTGAAAAGCTAGCACAATCTATGGGGTAGATATGCTGTTCTGAGACTTTGTTAGGAACCTGCCTTAATGAACATTTGTACATAGATTAATCACCTTTGTTGATTCTTCAAAAATGTTTGAATCAGATTCACCCACAAGTACAATCACTTTAGGTGGCACTTTGATTGTCATTGATGTAAATGCGCTTGATATCCTTTATAGTAGGCTCTGTAATATACTTATACCTACTTTATTAGATTGACATTGATGATAAGGGGAAAGTGCAAAAGACAAAAGTAACTTATGTATCAGAATCAATGCAAAGTGATCAGGATGACAGAGTAGATAAAATATTAACAGAAAATCTTCAATTGCGCAAATTTGATTTATTCAAGAGGAATCTGTGGAGCTTAGCATTATTGGATCAGTTGAATATCAAATACAAGCCTTTAGATTTCTTTTCCATTACGAAGAATTTATTACAAGACTTGAAGGCAGTTTGCTTAATCGAATCGTAAAATTATTTTCCTTCCTCATAAATATCAAACTAATAAGGTATTTATTAGAGAAATAGAATTTGACTTTTCATCAATCTTGACTGAAGGCCACGGTATACCTTGCTTGCACTTGAGTTATCCCGGTATTTCAATCGCTTATTGGCTGGATAAGCCAACTATAGCCAGTACAGACTGGAATCAAGTTAAGCAATTACTTCAACAAAATGAAAATCATGATGTTTTATTAAGAGCATCGAAAATATTAATCTCATTTGAAGATTCTACTCAACTCATGCATTATTTACCTTTATCACGACCCAATTATCTATTAGCATTTGATGAAACAGAGGATTCGATCAAAGAAGGAGTGGACGGAGAACACTTTAAGGTTGTATACGAAAATAGCTATCCCAAATTTATGTCACCCATGCGATACGTAAAGCCATTACCAACCATTCCAGATTCAGTACCTGTACCTGTTCGATTTGTAGCAACTGTAGAGCCCCCTATAGCAATGGCAGATGAGTTGTGCCAAACATTGATGAATGTAATAGGATTATTAAATACAGAAGCAATGGAGCAATACGCAATAAAGAACACAAGTCAATGTCCATCACTGGAGGAAATATTAGTTCCCAATATTATGTTAACAAAGCAATATGTAAAGAAACTTTTATATGCACAAATTTGTCAGTAATTAATATAAAGTATCTTTTAAATAGTCATGCGATAAACAAGTATATAAATGGATGTCCTCATCAAGCACAAGTGCAAAAATGGTTTCTAGAATTCCATTCCAGCATCCTGTACAAATTTATAATATTCTTCAGGTAAATCAACAAAAGAAGAAAAAGAGAAATGATATGCTGACTGTATTTTTTTTTTAAAAAAAAAAGTGCTTAAGACAGCAAGAGATGTTTAATACATTATTTAAAAGTATATTTAATGAGGCTCACTCAGAAGACAGATCGGCAGCCAATGTTTCAGTATCTTTGAAGGACATATTAGCCGGTACAAAAGAACAGGAAAATGAAAAGTTGTGATGCTGAATATGTAATTTATAGAAAATGAAAAGGACAACTATCTGATACTTGAAGTTGCTACAATGGATGCGCCTTATTCTATACATATGACATTGGCCCCTCCACAGGGTTCATCATTTGTTATGGTGCCATTGTCTATCGATATCCCTACAGACGATCCTACTAAACCTATTGTCCGCTTGCATTCTTCACCTATTCATAAATGGAATATGAACGTGTTCAATCAGGATTTGATGACAAAAGAGCTTCAGTCACATTACAATGTGCCTTTATTCATACGCTGGCTTTTTGATCGAATGAGTCAAGAAAGCTTTATTAAAAGAGAAAGGATGGACATTGATGATGATTTGTTTAAAAAATCAATAAAGACGGAATAAAGCAAAGAAAAAAAGTTTTAATATAAGCCATTTACCAGCAATTGCTTTCTACGATGAAACAGGTCCTTTTCAGTAGTAATGATTTCTGCAACATGATCATCTCCTAATGCATTGGCTGGCTTTTTTTGTGCATTGTTCTGAATTTCAATCATCCAATCACCAAGTGTCTTGATTGCCTGCTTAGCTTCAGGAAGAAAGCAGAGCATCTGAAGGAATGCATGGCTTACACCTTCCAAAAACTTTACACGCACACCGTCACCTTGAGGAAAATGTTCATCCAGAGGATGTTCTTGGCGATATTTTAA
The DNA here is from genome assembly GCF_000149305.1 of Rhizopus delemar RA 99-880. Taxonomy (NCBI): domain Eukaryota; kingdom Fungi; phylum Mucoromycota; class Mucoromycetes; order Mucorales; family Rhizopodaceae; genus Rhizopus; species Rhizopus delemar. Next base: position 251,358 of record NW_027137827.1, on the reverse strand, counting down.
TCTTGCTTGTCGAATACGACCGGCTAAGATTACAGTGTCATCTACGAACGGATCCTTTTCACCACACATCATATATGTTGTAGGAAATTGAGCTAATATATTTTCGGGCGTATGAATAGGTGATAACAAACAATCTGTACCAAAGTCAAGAGGAGCATGAGGACCCAAATATACTAATAAAAATAAAACAAAACAAAAACATGAGCAATTTGCTACAAGTAAAAAAAAAGAGTCTTACAAATAGCCATTGCACGCACCAAATCTGGTGGAATTATTCGGTCGTTAAAGAATGACATACGACTAGTCATTGCTACACGTGAAGAAGCCCAAGCTTCGTAGGTCTTGATTTTATCTTTTATAGGCTCTTCCTTACTTTTACCAAACATTTGCTTCCAACCGCTTTTCTCTGTATCTGGTACAACGCTCAAGGGGCTTGCACGACTCAAGTGATCTTTTGATTGTAAAATTGAACTGAAGGAAGTTGAACGAAACAGGCTCGTCTGAGATTCGGCACGTATAAGTGATAACTGAGCAGGTGGCATCCAACAAGACAATTCAAAGTCAAGTGCAGGATAAACCAAGATGATACCTATAGGCTTGGGAATTTGATGTGTAATTGCTTTCATAGTGACACCACAAACGATATTACCACCTCTATATTTTTAAAGAATTGTAAAAAGCTGAAGCAATAATATCGTTTATAACTTACGCAGAGTCACCAGCAAGAATAATCTTGATCTCGTTTTTACCTGAGAGACCAATAGTTTTACCTTTTGTCTGCAAAATATTCGTATAAAGCTCAAAACATTCCTCAATCGGCCAAGGAAAAGGATATTCAGGTGCTTTTCTATAGTTGATACTGATCACAGGAAGGCTAGTATGTTTAGCCCATGACGTCAATGCATCTTCATGACAAGGAGGTGGCATAGATACAAAACCACCTCCAGGAATACTAAGCAGGATAGTATCTTGGTCAGCATATGTATCCATTGGCCCTGCATAGTATCGATAAATTTCAGTCAAAGGCTTACCATTAGATCGTTTTACATTCATACGATCCCGAAGGACCATACGAGGCTGTATCATGAGTCGGGAGATAGTCCTTAGAATTGGATTGTGATCGGCCTTTTCCCAGGAGTAACGCAACTGCTCAATGGAGATCGTTGCCCTAATCCTTCTCACTTTTTCATCTGCGGCATCTGCAAATACGAGATAATAAAGTGAGATAATAATAGACAGGATTTCACGAAGCCATTTAGGTCTTAGAGGCATAGCAGTAAAGAAACCAGCATCAAGAGCTGTTAATATCCAAGTTGCACGATAAAAGTTGCGATTGTACTACACGAGTTTATATATATGCTGCTGCTTAATAATATCTATTTTATGATTTACCGATCTTGCTAATGGATTAGGAGCTAGTTAGGATATAAAGCTTAGATTGACCGTTATCATAAACAAAAATAAGTATTATACCATTGAGGTTAGCGAGTAAGAAGATGTTTCGAATAAAATATTGAATTAAATAAGTAGCTAACGCAATTCTCCAAGGTGATCCGCCCACTATATTGTTTGTTTTTAATTCTTTGTTTTAATGTGGAATAGACGCTACTGACTACCTGATTTTTGGTTTATATTTTGTATAATATTTGGCAACTGTCTTGTTCTGCCCTTTAAAATGATATACCAGCTATAGTTATCTTTAATATCTCTTGCTATAATATTATTTCATTAATTACCCTATAACCAAAGTAATCAATACTTGAGTTCTTTTCCAACTAGGCGACGGTTTTCCTATTATGTGATCTAACATATCTAAATAAATAAATAAAAAAGAGAAAGAAATAAAACAAAAAATGGCAGTCTTTCATATACCAGCTTTTCGATGATCACATGCGTACTACGACGTACACGGTCGGGCATTGATTAAATATTACTACCGCGTTTTGGTGGCTTTCTATTGCACTTTTTTTTTTTTGTGCACAAAAATGTCAAAAAGACTTGCATCGGAAGAGCCTTATGTTTCAAATAAAACACTTAAACTTGATTTAAGCAGAAGCCAAATAAACTCACTCGTATTAGGAAGGCTTAATGGCAAAGAATTACCCAACAAGCTTCATGGTCTTCATGATCAATACAATAAGCTATACTCCTTACTTAAACAGACAGTATCTTCAGGAGAAAGCAATTCTTGCTTATTATTTGGAAATAGAGGAACAGGAAAAACTGCTCTTGTCCAAACTGCACTGAGAGATCTTCGAAAAATATACCCTGATTTTTGTATTGTCAAATTAAATGGATTAACAGAAACAACCGATCGATTAGCTCTCAGTGAAATCTCCCGACAGTTAATCACTGAACAAACAGAGCAAGGCCAACGTTCATTTGTACATTTCACTCATAACCAATATCAAAGTGCTTTGCTAATTTCATTCTTTGTATAGACTTCTTTTGCCGAATCACTTGATTATTTATTATCACTCCTCAAATCAGGCAACAAATCATCACTTCCCGTTGTATTCATCCTTGACGAATTCGATTTGTTTGCACAGCAACCTAAACAGACTTTGTTATACAACTTGTTTGATGCGGCTCAAAGTGCACAGAACCCTATGGCAGTTATTGGCCTGACCTGTCGACTGGATGCACTGGATTTATTAGAAAAGCGCGTCAAATCAAGATTTTCACATCGACAAATTTATCTATTTTCTACAACAAACTTTGATGGATTTATGGAGATGGCTAAAGATACCTTTATTATTCCTGAACATATTCATGGATATAAAGAATTCAACGCTTCTGTTGAGGAATTATTTAAAACCCCTGTGATGATTGGTATTGTTCGAAAAATATATGATATTTCTAAAGATATTCGTTTATTTCATAAAATTGCAGTAAAAAAAAATGCAGCTTATATGAAGATGTTGTTAATATAATTTATTCTATAGTATTATCCAGCAATAAAGCTATACACTCAACCTCACTTATCAGTAGACGATTTTATAGAATCTAATTTAGCACAGAGAGCAGACGCGAAAACTGAATTACTACAAGGGATTGCTTTGCTAGAACTCATTTTAATTATTAGTATGAAGAAATTGTTAGAAAAGGAAATTAGCACCTTTAATTTTCAAATGGTATATGATGAATATAAAGAATTCATGACACAAACACAGGTGAAAGGGCAAGGATTTGGTATGAGGCTCTACAAACGGGCTGTAGCATTAAAGGTAGAAATTTTTTCTATTTTAATCTGTGAATGAACTTTTGTCTCAATATTTATTAGGCCTTTGAAAATCTTCAATTGTTTGAATTAGTTGCTCCAATTGAAAGCTCAGGCAAATGCCCCAAAGAATATCGCATGGCAAAATTAATGCTAGAAAGAGCTCAAATAACAGAAGCCGTTCTCAAATATAATTGTCCTGCTATCATCAAAAAATGGGGCACTGGTGGTGCATAATACTAAATAAAAAGAAAAAGCACACTTTTTTACTCTATATATACAGATTAATTTAATCTCCATTCGACGATAGAATTATTCAATGGCTCATAGTCCGGACCAGTTGTATCGTCTTGTAAGAGCTTGTTAGCATGCCTCAAGAAATGTGATAAATATTCAATAATACCTGATGTATATATGCCACCTATCAAACCATATGTATTGACAAGATATTCCCATAAAGTTGGAGTAACAATTGAAAATCCTCCTTTGAATGATCCACGCGGTCTTGAAGCAGGATTCAATCGTCCAGGTACATCTGGATCTTCTAAACCATCATTTGTTACTGGGCCTTCACCCAGTTTACCATCACATAAATGTAAAAACCATGAGCACATCCACATTCTATCTACAAAATAGTATTTTTCCCCAATATACACCGAATACCGATCAGCCTGCTCTCTGTATAGTTCTCGTTCTTTCATACATTGGTTTCTTCTTTGCAAGGCCTGTTTGCCTTGCACACTATCATAGGTCAACGTCTGTAATAATAGATCAACATAATGTGCCTCGCTTTTATCTCCTCGCATTTCGCCAAGCTATTGGAATTGTAAATAAGGTCAATGATGACTCCAAGAAAAAAAAGCACTCTTTTTCTTACTAATCTGTTACAAACAAAGCAATATAATTGTAAAACATTCATTCGAATCAGAATACCCTGTCCTTCGACAGATTTGTGAAAAGTGTATGCACAATCTTTGCAACCTAACAATCAACCAAAATTCAATAATCTTGTGCACATCTCTAGCAAGTATACATACGATTTCTAACATTGCCTTTCCAGATATAGAGACACAGCCCTGTGTCTTTGCAGTTCGTTCCACAAGTTGCACAGTTCAAATTTTTAGGAAGCCAATTGAGTACTTGTTGATACTTTGCAGCATAAGGTTTCAATATATTTCCATCAACATGGCCAACATGAGGACATATTTTGCAATCGTTCGGATCTTCTGATTTGCGTTCATACATATCTTTCCAACTTTCTTCGGGCAATTTGTAAGTCACGCCAAAAGTATTGTAAAGCTGCTCTTTCCATACAGCGTCACTGTGAGCAACAATGGCCAATTTATGGCACACTTGAGAAAACACCCTTAAGTCTTTGAGCGACAAATGGCCTGCAATGCAAGTGAGCACTTCATTATTAATATCTGTCAAAAGCATATTGGTGTCAAAGCAACAAAAAAAAAATGTTTTTAGAATTTTTTTTTTTTTTGCAAGTACCGCTTTGAAGATAATGAATGCAATCTCCGGCTTTCGTCATTAATTGCCGCAGTAACTCTAAGCAGACTACAGTTACTTGAAAAGAAAGAAAAAGCAGAGTCATGAAAACTGCATAATTTGTATGATAAAGTATAAGCACACAATATTTATTTTAAAAAATTATAAGCCTAATTCTTTCATATTCTGCTGTAAACCTTGAGTTTACGTAAATGATAGCCCATGCAAAGGATTTCCCAAAATGTATAGCGTTTGAAATTGTGATTGGTTGTCCAAGAGCATTTTTATTTTGCAACAATTTAGCTACTTTTTTTTTCCCTTTGTCATTACACATTCAAGAACTATTGATGTTTTAGTTGAGTTACAACTATATACTGTACAAATAGCAAATTTTTATTAACCCAGTATTTTTGTGAGGAAAATTCATGTAAAATTGAAGTTTATTATTTTGTCAATGAACACATGTATTTACATAAAAGACATCAAGAAATAACAGTATCCCTATGTTGTTTGTAGATATTACAGCTTGACCATTTATAAAAAAATACAAATTATTCGTACATCTTCAAAACACTATATTGGCTTATTGTTCACGCAATCCTCGATCTAGCGGCTAAGTATCTATTTTCTGATATCAGTACTCTTGTGAATAGGAGCATTGTCCATAATAATGTACCTGCTCTTCAATTACTCTTGCTGATACAAATTTATCAACAGCATTGCAATAAAATTGTAATTCTCAGTAACATTTCCCGTCTTGGCATTTCAAAAGTTTGAGCACCGCCTGCTGTTTTTCTCTTCTTCGAAAGAATAGTTGCTCTTGGTCTTTTTCACTTTGTTTATTACAACATAAGGAGAAATAGCATTCAAATAGTTGTTGTTTTGATCTTTGTCTTGGGTAAATATGCAAAAGGAAAGTAACCCCTCTCATTTTTCTATCATGCCACAGAGCGCCTCGTGTTTATTTAGTTTTATTATTTATTGATACATTCATAATTATGTTTAGCCATTAGCTTTGTTTTAATATATTCCATAACAAAGAAAAAGCAATGCTATTTTAATCCTTTGAGAGAATTGATAACCAAAATAAATTACAAATAATAGGACCTTTTTAATAAAAGAAAGATACTTATTCTTTGTACATGTTTATTATTTCTAGTTTGAGAAGCTGCATCTTCATTTCTTTGACTTGATGCAGAATAATAGTGACTTTTTACTATTTGAATTTTAGGTCGAGGCTGATGACTTGAATGCTTGTTTAGATATTCTATACCTTGACCATCTATTAACATGTATTTCTGTTGAGTCCTTTCAATGTCTAATCAAATACTCTGATCAATGATTATCAAAATTGTTTGCTGACGTCTTTTTTCATTTTTTTGTCTCTTAGATGTACAAATCAAAATTGCAAAGTGACTGTGCAAAACATTTCAGGTGCTGAAGGGCTTCGTGAACGTTTATGGAATCGGGATTTAACAGCATATCTAAACATGATTCGAATTATTCGTAACCTTCATTTGAATGGTGAAATACCAGATATGTTTCGACGTGCTGGAGCTGAAAGAAGAGGCACAACTAGAAGAAGAAAAAGATCTGAAGAAAATGAAGAACTATGAGTTTTATCTAGAACCCTGTAATTTCCAACACAGTTATCGCTGTGTTACCCTAGATGCTTGAACTTAAATAATTTGGTACTTTGTTTATTGACATTCAGATGTCACACCTTTTATCGTTGAATGTAGATTTCGAGTTATTGGTAGGTTTTATGTTATTGATATATTATCTATTTCCTACTCATTATCACTGTTATTCTTATTCCATCTTTTGCATCAAATTTTTCTTGTACTTTTGCTCAAAAGTTTTTCCTGCTTCTACGCTAAATTTCTTTTTACTTATGCATCATTTTTTTCTATTTTATTTACACGAATTTTTTCTCAAAAGTATACCAATAATTTTGGAATAAAGTGTATTACGAGCTCTCGGTGCTCTCAAACATCCCTCATCAACTCACTCAGCCTGGACTGTCCGCTGGCCTACTATCTGCCAAATTCTATTCGAACTCGACTACCTCCATCATGGCAAGATCCCTTCGGAAACCCCCTCTCTTGGAAACAAGTTGGTGAACTGGCTCAGCAAGACCTAACCTAGTATCCTATCATACTTTTCCTTTCTCCTCTTCCCTTCTCTGTCTTTTTTCCTTTTTGCCTATCAAAAAGGTTTTTAGCTCTCTACACATTTTTTCGATCTAGCCCAGGCAATTCAATCACAAAAGTGATTATGTGCTCACATGGGTTTTAATTATTTTATTTATATAAATAAAAGTCACTTTAATCGTATTACGAGCTCTCGCCGAGTGCCTATCTCTTTGTTAACAAGAGTTACCAACTTCGCTTGCTATGATAATCAATGTATGATTCCTGTTTTCCTTTGACATTATATTTATCGCTTTGCCTAACTTGCACGAAGTGTATATCGATTTTGAAACCCACACTCTTATATTTTTGTATTGTTACCATTTCATTTGAGTCGTTATACTACTGATATTTTCACGACCACATTAAGAGGAAAACATAGCATTTTAGTAAACAAACTGGTGACATTACCAAGAGCACATCATTTGGGCCCCACCGTTTCCTGCTTGGTAACCTTTGAGGTACTTGCAGTTAATAAGATTAAATAAAAAAGTTAATATTTGAAAGTCTAGTGAATGAGTTTCTATATAACTTTCAATCAAACTAAGTCTTGACACACAATATGGAAACATTAAAGGTGATCCATTGTTTGAAAATGGATTTTATGCTAGTGATGTTTTTGAATTAGCACATCTATCAATAGCTTTTTGGCCTCCACCTACTTTTCTTTGCCACTAAATATTTAATACACTAGAATTCACAAAACCACAAAAAATAGCTTATAATTTTAATGTGAAATTTTCTTGCTGATTTAATACATTGATTGTCATCTTCTTCTTTATTATAATATTCATAAGTAGTATGTGTATATATAGCTAGGTATGGGACAGCGTTTCTGAGAGATAATGAGATTTCTATACACTGGAAGGAAGGGGGTGAGGGTACTGTACGCATTTTCTCATAAATCAAGTATCTTAGCCTAAGCGGCAACTAAATTATATAAAGATAAAGCGACTATTAAAAAAATGTTATTTTTTTATTCATATTTTCATAATGTGTATACCTAGAACCGCAATCGACATAAGTACCCAAGCCAACATTGATCAAGTCAAAACAACACATATTCATTTAAATTGGAATGTTGACTTTAAACAACAAATTATTTATGGAAATGTCGTGTTAAGTATGGTTACTTTGGTTAATGAAGTTGATAAGATTACTTTGGATACACGTTATCTTGACGTTAAGTCCGTGAGCATGGAAGAACAAAGCTTGAAGGTATACTTTATGCCGTGTTTGCTTGAAATTCATTATTTTTTCTTGGATGTAGTTCAGCGTTGCCGAAGCATATGCAGGTCTAGGTTCTGCTTTGACTATTCATTTACCTAAGACTATTACCAAATCGGGTGAAAAGTTTCATATTAAAGTAGATTATGCTACCACTGAAAAATGTACGGCTGTACAGTTTTTACATCCCGAGTAAGTGCTTGAAAAATAATCTTTTGGCACAATCACTCAAATTTTTTTGTTTTAGACAAACACTCGGTAAAAAATATCCATACTTATTTTCACAAAGTGAGCCTGTAAGATAAACTTCATATGTAAACTATACATTTTGGCTAAACATATATAAATAGATTCACGGACGTGCTATGATTCCTTGCCAGGATTCACCATCCGTCAAAGTAACCTACTCAGCTTCTGTCACTTCCCCTCTCCCTGTTGTCATGTCTGCTCTCCAAATCGGTAATGAGGAGGCTAGTCAAGGTTTAACTACATATCATTTTGAGCAGCGCACGACAATCCCTTCCTATTTGATTGCTATTGCTGTAGGTAACTTGGTTGGTCGTGAAATTGGTCCTCGTAGTACAGTCTGGTGCGAACCTGAAATGATAGAAAAGGCTGCTTGGGAATTTTCTGTAGTGTATTTATTTAAATAGAAAACAGAAAAGACTTATAAGCTTCAAAACATAGGACACTGAATCATTCATTGCTGCAGGTGAAGCATTGCTAACACCTTATGAATGGGGCCGTTATGATTTATTGGTTTTACCACCTTCCTTTCCTTATGGTGGCATGGAGGTAAATTTAAAAAGAACTGGAAAGAAGAACATTGAATCTCTTATACTTGCATATTAATGTACAGAACCCATGTCTTACCTTTGTTACACCTACTTTACTGGCTGGAGACAAGAGCGCCGTAAATGTAATTGCTCATGAAATTGCTCACAGCTGGATGGGCAACTTAGTTACGACTAATTCTTGGGTAAAGCATTGGGAGAATATAAAACATAGGAAAGATTATTGATCTATTATATTAGAAACACTATTGGCTGAATGAAGGCTGGACTGTATTCGTTGAACGTAAAATCCTTGGCCATCTTTACGGAGAGGCTACTAGACAATTTGAAGCTCTGAGCGGTAAGTTCTTTTTACTTCATGTAAACAAAGCCAAATGATTTAGTATATTTTTCTTTCAAAAAGGCCTTAAATCACTACAGGAAGATGTTGACTTATATGGTAGCAATTCTCCAAAAACTGTACTAAATCCTGATCTTAGCGGAGGCGCTGATCCTGATGACTTTTTCTCTGAAGTTCCCTATGGTAAGTTTCGTAGTACGAATACGCTTTGGGCTCACATTTTGTTTTTCAGAAAAAGGATTCAACTTTTTATACCATATTGAAAAGGTAGTAGGTGGACCCTCTATCTTTGAGCCCTTTATGAAAGCCTATGTAGAAAATTTTGCATCAACTTCTATTTCAACTGAAGACTGGAAAGACTTTCTATTCCATTTTATGGGCAAAGTTCACGGTTCTTCGATGATTGAAAAGCTTAATACCATTGACTTTGATACATGGATTAATAAACCTGGTATGCCTCCGGTGGACAATGAATTTGATAGAACGCTTGCTAACGCCTGTATTAATCTTGCTATCCGTTGGGATAAGGCTCGTGATCAACAAGATTTAAGTCAATTCACATCAAAAGATGTGGAAAACTTTTCTGCTAGTCAAAAAATTGTGTTCTTGGAGCGTTTAACAGACTGCAAACCTCTACCCCACCATCTTATAAGCAAGATGGATGATGTTTATCGCCTTACCCCAAATCGCAATGCCGACTTGCGCCTTCGTTGGCAACAAGTCTGTTTGATGGCAGATTATGAACCTATTTATTCTGAAGTTGTCAAATTCGTCACAGAACAAGGTCGGATGAAGTTTGTTCGTCCTCTTTATCGACTTTTGCATCAGGCCAAGAACGGAGCACAGTTGGCTGTTGATACTTACTTGAAAAACAAATCATTCTATCATCCCATTGCTGCACAATTGATTGAGAAGGATATTGGGCTTACAAAGTCCTAAACAAAGTCTCTCAATTACGCACCCGTAAGAAAAAAATAAAGATCAAGTAGAATTGATTGACAATTTTGAAAATAAAGTGTACTGTAAAAATACTTCTATTTGCTACTCTTTTGCTTTGTTTAACCGAAAATACCGATACCCATTTCCTATACAAATGATGACAATTAGCTGATATTTTTGTTGCTGTCATAATATAAACATATATCATCAGATTTTTTCTTTTCTTCTTTGGCTTTAGCAGCAGAATCGACAGCGGAGACAGCGGAGACATTAGCACTAGCAGCAGCGACAATACCACCAGTAGGAGCAGAAACTATCTTTTCCTTACCTTCATCAATAAGCTATTTTGTTAACAGTAAATTGCTTGTTGTAAGCATAAATTAAAATGTATCTTATTGTCTTTTTACTTCATCCACATTCTTACCTTGAGGGAAGAGATTAAGGAGGTTAAACGCTCTTCTTCGACTTCAATACCGATGGAAGCAATAAGTAACTTGATATCATCAGCAATAGTAGCGGCCTTGCCACCAGCGATGAGGGGAAGATAGGAAGCGAAATAATTCATTATCTCGATCGATAGAATAAGTAATTGAGAGAGTCCACCCAAGCTACTAAAAGCTTAATACAAAATTCGTTCATGTTCCTAATCCAACCTTGGTTACTGGATCCAAAAGCTGCAGCAGCCGATGCATTTTCGCAGCATTGGCCCAAGAAAGGGCTGCATTTCCACCCATCTTATGAACTAACCTCGAGAATCCTACAATATTTCTAAGAATAAAAAGTATGGGAAGCAGGGTTGATGACATCCTTAAGGACAACAGAGTATTGGTATCCTATTGCTATAAATGACCAATCAATCTCCAGTTGTGATGAGGCTAAAGGAACACTGAATATTAGTCACCTAAAATCTATTCAGCAAAGGCAATATAAGATGGGCTTAGAGGCAGACTTTTTTTTTTTCACAAACTATCAAATCGGAAGGAGAACTTCTCATGTTTATAACCTTGTATGGCCAATATAGATAAAGTAGTGTATTTCTTAGGAATCGAAACTCAACCCTTTGATCTATGAGCCAGAACTACTCTTACTGTTTTTTATTTCTCATCATCAATACTCCATTCAACAATTGAAAGTGTGTCGTGTAGTGATGGCTTCAGTATTTCGAATACTTCATCCAAACCACCTGCCAATATTTTGATTCAAGATTTTTCCAAGCCAAGCATAAAACGGTGCTTCAAACCCCAAAGCAAATATAAAAAGAGACTTGCGGCCTCTTTATTTTTACTAAATACTTTGAGGGCAGTTTTAATGACACGGATTCGTCTAGTTCACAACAGCTATTATATATACTAGCCAAACCATCATATGCAGTAACTTCAATGCAAGAATGGGAGTTCATACTAGAGATCAAAGCTCAAACCTTAATTAACTAGATGCAAAACTGGATTCAACGAAACAATCTAATTTTGTGGAATTCAAGGCTATTCTATGGTCAACTTACTTATATGACATGTCAGGACAGCAGCATAATAGACTACTTTTTTGAACAGCAATGAATTGAAACCCATTACTTGATAATAAGAATCAGCCTGTATTTGGATTTTAATCACAAACTGATCACTTTACCCTTCAATCTGTTGGAAATCTCATAAACAAACGAACCACTTGGAGATTCAATAGACTAAACAACAAGAGCTCAAAGCAATACATAAAGAAATTTGAAGTGACTACAAATATATATTGTACAATCATACAACAACTGTTGCTCAACTACGAGATCATCAAACATCAATTGTATATATTGAACAGTTCATCAGGCAAGCTTGTCAAGCAACTTAGCATTCCTTGACCATAAGTTATAAATGTCAGTCATAATTAGTAAAATCATTGAAGGGCTTCTGGAAAGAAGTAATTAAAAGCAAATTTTAAAAAACAGCAAACACCAACGATAAGAAACTATTTGAATTCGATAGTTTCATAGCATTAGACCAACATAGCTTGAAAGCGATTTTAAACAAAAGAATATGGGATCAATATGTATTACCAGTCGTCATCTAATATTAGCGCTTATCTTGCCAAATCGCGTACTTATTCATATACTGCTATTATCCATTGTAAATTGTCATTTTATAAGAGAGTATCTAAGATCATACTATGCATCTTTGTAATCCCCATAATTTTCTATCAGATCATGCAGATATACAAAGTACCTATATAAAGAATAGCTTATATACAAATGTCTGAATACAATACCTCAGTGATACATTAAAGGTACGTGATCATGATACAAAACTAAATCTTCTCTTCATCCATGCAGCCCAGAGTCTAAATATTAAATTAAAATATTTATGCTTTAACAAAGAGCCGGTTAAGGAAGTAAATATTATATGAAGTAAGCAAAGTACCAGCGGGATCTGTGCTATTGTCTCATTAAGCATGTGATACAATAGTAGAAAAAAAACTTTGATGCGTCCATATTTGTTACAGATTTAAATTAAACCAAATCTTTATATATTAGCTTTTAATCAACCTATTTGTGTACAAAACTACTGTTTTGGCTTACAAGTAAGCGAGAATAGGGATTTTGATGTTAATCTATAGCAACGTACTAGACCTAAACTTGAATATTTCATTAAAAAAATCAAGTTATAAAACATACCATTATCTTAAAAGCCCTTCACTTTATCAACTTTAAATCTTTATTAACTCTTAAGATACAAATTTCTTGAACAGGTAGACATTTAAACTTTACGAAAGAAACTAATTTAATAAAAGCAGTGCTCAAAGCCTCTTTCAATTGAAATTAGATAAATACTACAAGTGTATGCAAATGCATTAATGCTACTAATGACTTTTATTTATATTCTTATGCGTATCCTGAAACAATAGGCACAAACAAAAGTGTATAAAACAGAAAATAAGAATTTTGAAATTCTATTGTTTATAGATCAGACTGGAGCAATTCTGTGAAACATGAATATACTCTTTTCTTTTATCTTCTGGACTGAATAAAAGGTATAGTAACACTTACACTCAGTCTGGACTCATATGATCATACATGTATATATAAGAAATAATCATCGTCTCTTTCTTCTTTTCTCTTAATTCATTTGAAATGTCAACAGTGATCAAGCCATCCAGTTTCAACAGATCTTCTCCGATCATATTTCCATCTTCTTCACCTACTCCTAAATTATATGCCACTCTTTCAAAAAAGATCCCAGAAGTAGAACCATGGCAAGATGCTACATTAGACTTCTGCCAAAGTCCAAATCTATTTGGCTATGAAGACAGCATATTAAAAATGAGGGAAAGATACCATTTGTCAAGCACTGATTCGCCCTTATCTATGGTTAGTGATATTCAATTGGAAGAATCAGATCATTTATTAAATGAAGAAGTCCCAACTTCTTCTGTTATCCTATCGAAATCTCCTATAAAAAGTATTGAATTACATCAAGCGGCTTCATTGCCATCATCTGATGAAGAAAATGTTTACAAACAAGCTTCAATTGAATGCCCAACGACTATAAAGACAACAAAACATTTTATTGATTTTCCTGATGCAATTGAATTAAAGAATAGAAGATTTGGTAGCTTTAAGAAAGTTATCATATCAAAGATGAAGAAAGCTACAATAGGCATTTAAAGAAATTGTGTATAAACAAGAATAAATATGCTTTGAAAGCAATTTCTTAGTGAAATTTGTTCCTCTTTGAGTTAGGTGTTTCTTCCCAGTCTGCAAAGTCTTCGAAATCACTTTCTTCATCATCATCGTGATCAGCTATTGTAAAACCGTCTGTTGGCTGCTTATGCTGTTGACTATTGAAGTGTGATTCTTCTTCAGAATCTTCCGCTTCAAATATAGTAGGAGTTTCAACTACCAATTCGTCACTGTGCACAATATATTAGTTATGCGCACATCTCATTTCAAAATGAAAAAGCAGTTACTTACAGTTCGTTTGTTTCATCTTGGTCTCCTAAGCGTAAATTCTTCTTCTTTCCATGAATAGCCTTGTGTTTAAACAAATTCATGACAGAAGCTACAATACCTGGCTTTCGAACTCCTTCGCGTTCCTGTCTTGGAGCGCCACCAAATTCTTCGGTAGGAGACAGTTTTCTTCTTCTGGTGCACCAACAGCAACAAAGCAAAAGAGCAAAAAGTGAGATAATTGCCAGAACACCGGTACCCCAATTATAATACATGGACCATTTTTCAGTGTTCGACTCTTGTTCACTATTCACTTCTTCATTTGATTTGTCTGTATCCTCATGTGATTTTTCATCTTCTTGGATCGTATCTTCATGAGTTTTTTTACCTTGTTCTATTTCATCCTCTTGTTCAGAATCACCTACTTTACTATGCTTTCCTTTGACTTTGCTATGACCAACTCCCATAAATCGGTTCATCATATCAAGAGACTCGATGGGTTTATCATATGGAACCATATGACTTCCATCTTTAATAATCACATAGGTCAGGTTACGATCCTGGGTATAGTACCCTGTTATTTTGCCCTCTATTTCCCAAGTCTCTTTTATAGTTCCTTTCTATTGTTTTTTTTTTTTAATTGTAAAATAACCCACCATTTGTTTAATATTCATTCTATTGCATTTACCTTAAATCCTTTAGAGCCACTCCATGTCATATTGCCAATTAAATATTCTATACCCAAGCTATTACATATTAAATCGTATTCACCACTAAGAATATAAATGTAAGAGCTTCTGTATACCATTTTTAAACAACTCCTTACCTGTAAAGCAACACAGGAATTTCTTCTAATATATCAGGCAAAAGCTAGTCAAAGTTAGCAACAGGTTTATATTATTATTATTGTATTTACTTGATCCGCAGGAGGACTCTTATCCCCATTTAAAGCCGAAGATACAAGTGAAGTACACTCTTTCCAACCTAAAGCTTGCTTCTCTGCATGAATTGCTCTTTTTACTTCTTTAAGCTAGATTGAGGTTATTTGTTGTTTTTTAAAAGAGATTGTTATTGCTTACTCTCAAATAGTTTGTCACATCTGACAACTCATATGGCCAAGATAATCCGCATTCAGGATAAGGTTCATCCTTCATGCGAATATCATAAACATTCATACAAACCATTTTGCCCTCCTTATTTCTAAGCTTAAAAGTTAGTTCTCTTTACCTCTTTCCTTGTTTATATTTACTCTTGAGTATTGCTGTCTGTTATGTCTGTTAATACCCTTTCACAGGAACTGACATGGATTGTTTCTTCCTTTTCTATATCTTCCTGACATTGTTTAAAATGACCATCCATAATGCCCTAGAGTAGCAATTTATTTCAGTGTTTATAAAATTAAAATATTACTTACTTGGCGATCTTTTTCTATAAGTCCTTTTTGCATGCTAAAATCATAATAAGCGCTATACTTGTTTATTTTTCGATTAAACAAGAATTCACTGTATATACTCTTTTTCTTAATGTTACCTGATGTTTAGGTGATATCCAGCCATTTCCAATAGCAATTCCTTTTATATTATACTGCCTTTTCCCCTTGTTTATATCCAGCAGACGAGATGCAAAATAAGGTATATATGATCCAGCAAAGCTTTCTCCAGCAATATATAAAGATTGTTGACGTAATTTTGGAAATATCGTAAAGAGTTTGTCCACAAATTCAACAAATTCATCTGTGATCTGTGTCATATTATGCATATAACTACTTGTGTCTGCGAAACTGAAACCAGTTCCGACAGGTTGATCCACTGTAAAGAGTACACATAAGCTACCGCCAAAGAAAGATAAAGCCAGTTCTTTTCTCCCTTACCATATACATTAGTTGCATAGTTTTGCCATCCACCCTCATTAATTTCCAACGATAAATCTTTCTTTACTCTAAAAGGACCGTTTTCCAAGAATAGGCCATCCATACTAAATTGGGCTAAGCAATTCTATTTTTTATTTTTTATTTTTATTTCACCTTGAGCAGCCAGGTCCACCATTCAACCATATTATCTATATTTCTCCCCTCTATTATTAGTTTTTTTTTTTCTTTTTCTTTTGTATGTGTCGTTCTACGTACGAGATTTTCAGGATCTGTCTTTTGTTCTTGTTCTAGCATCCAAAAGAATATATTGGAGTTAGTTTCTTTTGATAGTTCAATATGCCTTTGTATATACATATTAGAGGCTACATAAACATTAGAGCGCTTTTTTTTTTCTTTACCCAGCGTATTGTGAAAACCCGAGAGTTGTAATATCGATTCCGGGTAATGAGGTTATTTTGTAATCTGCCGCTATGTTGCAATAAATGAGTAAATAAGCAGTGGTGCATCTATTAAAGTAATCGCTTACCATTTTGGCATATAACTCCAATTGCTGTCAGAGATGCAACAAGTAACCTTCTCATTAGATCTTGATAAACAAAAAAAGTCGAAAACAGAATAACAGAAGACATCAAATTTGTATCTCGTTTTCTAAGCCCCGATCATGCCGTTAAACAATGATAAACGGTGATGCATATTGAATTTATTTCCCCATGTGAGTAAAGGAAAAGCCTACTTAATGAATGTCGCTTTGCTTTCTCGCTGGATCTACCATCGAATTAATATAACATTCTATATTAATGATTTTCTATCTTTAGCCTCAATAGTGATTCCAGGTACACACCGAAAAGCTTTTTAGTCTACAAATTATTTATCCATTTTTGTATTGCCGTTAAAGTGAAGACTACACATTGCCTAATAAGTAGAATAAATCATGTTGAACAAGGCAAGAAGATTTGAATTTTATGTATTAAACACGGCTGTTTTTATTATAGCCCAATGCTTGAGAATACAATACTAAAATGATAATTTTCCCAACTTGTCCACTAGGGCTACATTTTTTCCGTATAGTATAAGTGATTCCTCTTTTAGTGTCATATTCTTTTGATACAGGATTTCAAGATTGCTATGCATCTGCACTTGCTTCAGCCTATGCTCCAATAATAACTGTTGTATTCTCTTTTCGTATTCTTCGCTAATCTTTTGTCTTTCGATATTCATTTCCGTTTTATGTCTTTCTTTCATATGATCTAATTCTTCCTGTAAATCCACTATTTTCCATGACAATTCTCTAATTTCTTTGTACACATTTACCAGGCTAATGTCGTGCTTTTTTTGGAATTCTTTTAATTGCGCCTGTTTCCACATTCCTTGTTCTTTTTCTACAGTTTGCATAAACTCTTGATGGATACACAGCTTATTTCTTTTTGAAAGCTCTTGCTTGAATTTATCTTGTAAATCTGTCATACAATCATTCAAATCGGCCAGCTGTTGGTGATGATACTTTTCTAATTGATACACTCTAGCCCTTTGAATTACACCATCTGATTTAGCTGCTTTGAGGGCCATCTGAAGTGCATACGTATCTATCTCATCAACACCAGAACATTCAGAAAGCTCTAGTAATTCTATTTTTCTCTTAAGCTGTTCATTTGAGAGCTGCAGCTTTGATATCTCTTGCCTCATATTCTTCACTAACACCTGATTAGCTTCTTCGGTAGCTTTTAATCCTTCTCTCACGCTTGTTAAAGCCAGGGCTTGCCTTTTACATTCGCGATCTAAATCTGTAGCTTGCCGCTCTGCCTCATTCAGTAATAGTCGAACAGCTTCCATCTCTCCATCTTGTTCTTCGTTTTCGCGGCTTCTGTGGATGGCTTCTAGACCTGCTTTAAGCCTTGCTGCTTGGTTTTTAAAACGTGATTTTTGCTGTCTTGTATCCTCTATTTCTTCCATCATGTTTTCCATTTCTCTCCTCACAATTTCCACCGTCAATTCAAATTCATCTCTTTCCTCTTTACAGGTTGATAGCATGTCTTCCAAACTTTTCACTTGGGCCGCGTATGTGCTGCGACATTTTACCAGTTTCCTTTGGCAATGAGCATGGCTCATTTTGTCTTGTTTTTGCTTCTTTAAAATGAATGACATATCTGTTTCCAGCATTTTGTTTTTTATCAAACTTTTCTGCAACGCGTCCAGCAGCCGTTGTACTCTACTTTGTTCCCTCATCATCTTTTCATGTTCTTTCAGTGCCGTTTTGTAATTTTGTACCTCCCATGCCTGAATTCCCTCCAATATCTCTTGACAAATTTCGCTATGTGGATCATTGCTGTGGTCATAAATGAACGATTTTAATCGAAACAAGAAGATAGGGGTCACATCTTCACCTTCATTATCGTCGACTACTGGCTGGTCTCGATCATCAAATAAACTCGGCAGTTCACTACCCGTCAAGCTTTGCCAAATGTCCTTTGACTGGCTCACTCCTTTTTCGTGCGATGATAAGAATTGATCGATATGCTTACTGAGTTGTACAAAAATAGACTTGTCTTGTTTTTGCTTTAAAATAATCAGTTGACTTTCTAAATCCATCTCTCGTTTCACGTATTGCTGAATCTCGCTTTCTAATATCTGTACTCTCTTTTCTAGTCCATCAATGACTTGATATAATGATGCTTTTGTGGATGAGCAACGGCGTATCAGCGTGGGTGTATTTAGTATGGTATCTGCTTCACTAAGAGAATCGTCTGTTATGATATCAATCTCCATATTAATTTTATCTATTCAAATATAACAAACAAAAAAGAAGAAAAAGCAAAATCAGAAAAGTGAGGGAGAAATAATTAAGATCCTTTTTATTTATCTGCGTATGCAATTGTTTCCCCTTCCTCCCCTTAATCTATAACTTTACATTGAAGGCCACTAAAAAAGGACGCTTAAAATTTTTTCAATATCTATAAAATCTTTCAGTAATAGTAAGATTCTGTTTTCTAGTAAACATTTCCATTATATTGCAACCATATTCAAACAATGACAAAACCTGTTTTTAATAACCATTCCATTTGCAGCAGGTAAAACTTCCTTTTCAGGACAATTGATAGCTATAAGTTCCTGACCTAATGGTTCCCTGGGCAGTGAGTCTGTGTAACATTGCGGGTTCATTTTATAATAAAAGCTCATGCCAGGGAACTGAGAGAAAATTTGTTCTATTCATGTAAAATTATTTTACTATGGTTTGGCCTTTTTGTAGTCTAAAAAGGAATTAGCCCATTTTTACTATTGTCCCCTTTCAATGACTTCAATGGCTTTCATTCTAAAGTCTACAAGACGTACTTTTATAAGGAATAACTTTCATAAATGTCAGGGTTTAGTTGTTAACATGGCTTCTACTGTAATGCAGACATAATATAATGATTGATCCCTTCATTAGAAAATAAAGCTTAAAGGGTTTATTGACAAATTATAAATAGCCTAATCAGGTTTATGCAAAGGAATACGGAGACAAGTTTATTACCGAGCCGAGACCTTGTTTAGTAGGCATTTTGGTCATAAAGAACGTGAAAAAAAAAAACCTAGTAAATAGTTTCATTGTTGCATAGACAAATACATTTATTAAAACAGGGGGGTATAAAGCTTATAGCTGTTCCTTTTTGCTAAGGTATAGATATAAGATAAACAGTGAAGAAAATAAAGTTACATTAGAATCTACAAGTCAATATACAAGAGATGTGAAAACAGACTAATTAGTGAATCTACACGAGTGGTTCGGAGATTTATGTTTTTGGTATATTCACACAACCCAATACTTTCATCTCTTTTTGAGTAATCATTTATGTTAGCATCTGAGGATTGATAAATAACACTATCGATATGAGGTATCAATTCATAGTCACAGGCACGCATTTCTCCACACAAAGGTTCAGCATGATTAAGCATTTGACAGATTTCAGTTGCCAAATCACCTATGTCTACAGAATCATAATCTGTCAAAAATATCTTTTAGAATGACTGATTGAAGAATACAATGAGCTTTAGAAAATATTACCTTCAGACACACTGTTAATACAAGTCAGTGAACCGGATTGTATATGACTACCATGAGGCTTGCAGACAACAGGAAAGATATCTCTGTCTGATCTTGTCAAATAATCATCCGTGTCTTGAGGACTACCTGTAAAGCAAACCATTATTTGACCTTTTGATTTTTCAGGGTGATTTAATTTTTTATGCCAGTGAACATCACTTTTTATGTCTTGTAGCAACCACTTTATAAATCGATTACGGCTGATTCGATATGTTTTATTTGCTTTCTTTCCAACCCCACCAGGAGTTTGATCATCTTTACTGTTGAACGCTGTGTTATTATCAATGCTGATCTCGTCGTTAACGCCCATTTCTTTATCAAAATTTTCAAATCGTTCAGAGGATACATATTTCTTGAAGTAAGCCAAGTTCACATAAAGATATTCCTTCAGATGTTCAATAGCTTCAGGACCTGTATCTTGCTCATAAACGCTGAAGGAGATGTCCTGTTTTTTTAAAGCATTCGCCAGTACAAGCCCAGCTAAACCACCTCCAAAAATGAGGATTTCTTGTAGCGAGCTTTTGACTTTAAGATGAATCATCCTAAATAATCTATTTTTTTTGAAAGAGAGAAGAAGAATGTTGAATAATTTTTATTCTATTTCTAATTTAAATAAAATTCATGCTAGAGGGCGCTGAACCGGAATCAGGAAAGCCCCACCGCAGTTCCGCGCATGGCCGCATTTTGCCGCTTTGCCTTAAAAAAGATCAGCTTGTGTAACGAGTATCCATACTTTTGAAAGAAAAAAATGAAATAAAACACCAAAAGTTATATTCTATACTAAGTACAATTCACTATTGGCAAAAGAGATCTTTTTTTTTTCATATATAAAATTATGTTACCTAAAACACTGTTTACTGTAACATTCCTCATATACGACGAAAGTATACATTTACACCTACCCCATATGCTATAAACAAGGAATGGCCAAAAACTACCTTATTTCTAAGAACTTTATTTTATGTCAGTCTTAGGTCTTTCATTAGCTTTAAGTTTATCCTCTAAATGGCATAAATATCTAAAACGATCTTAGGCAAGTTCATAAATGCTTCTTGCTAAACTTCATATTACTAAGGTGGGGAATATGAAATACAAAACTTGTGTATGTGTGTTTTTGTTTACTCGAAAAACTCATAGCATTTCTTTCCCTGTAAATAATTAGCTGCGCATTCGCATTATACAAGCCACTAGTATAATAAACTGACTATAATCCTTTGTTCTTTTCTTGCTTTTCATTAAGGGGAATAATCCGAGATCCAAATTTGATTTTCGCAGATGATATCATAGACTTAAACTGAGAAGTGTAATCTTTTGAGTTTCACAAAAAAAAATGAAGTGGCGTTATAAGAGATTCTTTGATCAGGTGCTTTGTCTAAGCGAAAATACAGATAGTTCTCTTACTGTTAAGGCTGAACGAGGAGCCTGTGCTATTCATATGTTAATCGATAAAACGCTAAATTAGTTAGAAATCATTTAATTTTTCATGACAAAAATTTGATTATTCTCGACAATGATAGGTTTATAAAGAGCTCATGAATAATATTAATTCAAGGCATAAATTATGTGAATTTTTGTTAATTTGCACACTGTTGAATCATTATTGGCCTAAAAAAAAACTATGCAAACCTTAATATTGCAGTATTGCTGAGTTCGTAAAAAGTTTAAACAAGCTTGACATTTACCCCACTTTTTTTTTTTCTTGTTAGACAACAATGGCTACAATCCTATTTACATTAAATTCGAATTATTATAATTGCCCTCAACGGGTTCCTCTTACCGAAGACAAGATTCAACCAACATTCAGAAGATTATCAGAGCAATCTGAAAGACGTCGATCGGAACAACATCGAAAATCAGAAGCATCCATCGAGAGAGCATCCATGGCTGAAAGACTTTCATCTATTCGACAAGGAAGGTTCCCATCCAATCAGCAAATAAACGCTTCTATTAGCAAGTTCTTGAATAGTCGTGTGATACAGTCTCAACCAATGTCAGAAGATGGACAACTTGTACTGAAAGATATTCAGGCTCTTTTGATTGCACTTCAAAGGGCTCTCTTTTTAAAGAATTCAGATGAGTTATTTCAATCTATGATATATCATACAAAAAGAGCAACCGAGCTATTAGATGCAGGTGAAGCAGGTTTTTTTTCTATAAGCAAAACCAACTAATTTTTTATATGCAGACAACGATGAATTAACCATAGGAATTTTTGCTGTGTTGAAAATTATAAAGTTCTTCTTATTTGATACATGCTTTAAGGATTTATTAAGCAACATCTTATTAGCAGCCCAAATCATTCTAGTTGAAGAAAATATGTCTGATATTTTGGCTCGTGAAGACGCTTTACGTACAACTCGAGCAAGCTCTAGTAATCAGGGAAAGGAAACACATGATGCAAAGCCAAGCAAATATCATGGTAACAAGGTCCATGAGGATATAATGAACTGTTTAAGAAATATATTTGCCACACTGAAGAAGCATCATGAATATGAATCTCCTCTTAAGACCCTTTTGAAATTACTCATTACATGGACAAACCGTCTGGCCTTGGGTACTTCCGCTGATGATTCAATCCAATTTGATCCAGCGGGCACCATTAACTCTACAGCGATTGGACAAGATAAGGAATTGGCGGCGTCAGAAGCAAAAGAGGTTTTTGAACGATGGACTGAGGGTATAAAACTGGATCCTTTCTTGAAAAAACTAAATGATCTCGCGTGCGCCGTCAAGAATGATCCTCAGCTTTCTGATCTCTATGACCGAATCCGAGCTCTTTCTGAGCAATCATATC
This sequence comes from Rhizopus delemar RA 99-880, assembly GCF_000149305.1. Classification (NCBI taxonomy): domain Eukaryota; kingdom Fungi; phylum Mucoromycota; class Mucoromycetes; order Mucorales; family Rhizopodaceae; genus Rhizopus; species Rhizopus delemar. The sequence continues at coordinate 228,479 of NW_027137827.1, read as the reverse complement.
AAGGCAGCTTTGACAAACAATCTTGGTCCCAAATCATTGACGAGCTACAAGGCTCTTCTAATATTGCGAAATATCGACAAAAGATGATGGATTTGATCGACGAGGCTCAGGTTATCCTCCAAGCTTTTAAGAACGATGTAATCTCCAAGGAAATTTCTGAAAAACTTTATTCTCTTCATCAGCACTTGTGGTAAATATTGTCATGCGATGATATCGTTTATCAATAGAAAAAACGCTAAACGCATTGGTTTAGGAAGGACAAGGTCATCTTGAAACCCCATTTACTTGATGATCTTAAAATGACTCTACTCCCTGCTCTGATTGAACAAATCAAGTATGTTCCTTTGCCTCAGTTAGTTATTAATGACAGCGACCAGTATGAAGTCATAATTGACAGCATGATCTTACCAGGAGATACTTTAATGCCTGAAACGATCGAATTCAAGGTAAAATAGATTCAAGGTAGAAAAGAAAGGTTTCTTAAGGTTTATTTAGATCGACGATTATCTAAAGTTTTTCCCAAATGCTCAACAAGGATCATCTAGTGTACAGGGTTTATTTATTCATCTAAGTGGTATACAAACATCTATGGAAGACGTTAGTTTTTGTTACAAACGTCAAACAGGATTCTTGGGTTTAAAAGATTCCGGAATTGCTTCTGTTAATGTAAACGATGAAAACAAGCCATCAATATAGCCAGTTAATCATTTCATATAGATAAATGGGCTCTCATTATCCGTTCGACTAACAAGTGATTCAGAAGACCGTTCGCACAGATTCCAGGTGGAAAGCTGTGTATGTAATATCAGTAAGCTCGAAGTGAATGTGAAGAAGAGCAAACACAAGTAAGATGAAAGATAGCTATGTTCCTAACAGATGTCTAATTTTAATTTCTATCTCTACAAAGCAACTTGTATAAGCTGTTCAACCCGGTTCTGACTGGTATGGTCAAGCGACAGATGGCAAAGGAAATAGAAAACAGTGTGATTCAAATGTTTAATAAGGGAGACGCAAAACTAACAAAGCATTTGGGAGGTCGAAGGAAAAGTAGAAAAGAAAAGAGACGCGGTAGTTTTATTTCTCAAATTGCACAATCTGTAAATCATAAAATTATTGGAATTCAATAAAGGTTCATACAAATACACAACACAGACAATCAGAAAAAAAAAATTTATCACTTCGAAATATTTTAATGCTTTGTTTTCTATCATTAAGAAAAAAAGAGCCTTTGAGTAGAACATTTGAAATCAACTGTACATAAGTGCTTTGTTGTCTTTTATTATTATTATTATTATTGTTCTTGAGTAACTTGTTCAATTTTAGCGATAGATCAAACTGAAGGTTTCTTTTTAAATTCAAAGAAATGCATCTTTTTTAGTTGCGTAGTCAAAGTAGCTCTTTTGACATACCCTCTTTCCTTACCTTTTTTTCTCTTAATAGTATTATTAGGTTCTATTTTTAAAGTTGAGGAATAAAAAGAAAGGCCTAATAAGGTTTGACCAAAATTTTGCTTAAGTTGGTGGTCCATTACATTGGAGGGCTCAACCACGACTGGTGAAGTAAATGAATAGCAAACAAGAAAACCTTATGCACAATCGTAGTTTCAAAATAAATCAATTTCTTTACAGCATAGATTCCTACGCCCACATATAAAACTTAAAGCAAAATTAAAATTGTATCTATTACCTACTTTAACTGGATTATACTATTTCGACAGATAATAAATTTGTAGTCAGTTATAGTTATTCATTATACAATATTGGTTTCAATATTAATACTATTTTACGCAAATGATGTCCTGGTGGTGCATTAATGTAAGTTATATTTTACTATAAAACAGTATTTTTTTTATTTCTTCTTTTCAGCCTTTTCTCTGTCCTCTTGATCTATGGATGCCAATGTTTTGCTTGCATTTACAATTTGAACAATGTTGATAAATTGTTTACCAAAACAGACTGTTCCTGTGATACTAAGAGCAATCCACCAATACACTTTTATAAAATGAGAAAATGATAATAAAGTATGCTTTTCTTTTCCTTTCTTATCCCAATAACTTACAGTTTAAAGCACCAGAGAAGTTTAAGATATAAAGTAAGACAAAGAAGAGTTCATTGCCAGCACACATCAGAAACAAGACAATCTGTAGTTAAAAAAAAAATTGATCACCCGATATACTATCTAATTATTTTTTTTTTCTTTTACGTTATTTGTATAATAAATTCGTAAATACCAACTTTGTCCTTCACTAATTTTCTTATGACTAGAAGATCCTGAAACCATGGAGCTTGTACACTGGTTAATACAAAAGAAGTCCATTCATTCCTCTGTTTCTTACCTATACATATGCATATAATGTGAACTAAAGTCGAGCGAAATAAGGAATTGGAATATTAATGTCCATTCAGGATATCGAATTGAAAGAAAGCATAAAAGACATGTTGTTGTACATCTAGCTTTATAATCAATCTCATTTTATATAATCATCCTTTTCTTTTTCTTTTCTTTTTTTACCTGTCGGTTACCATATCCAGTACAGAACCAAATTTACTACCTAATATAATTCATGTCAAAATCACTCTTTTTTTCCCCCTTTTTTCTTTTCACCCACATTGACCAAAATAACGAGCAGCATTTCCATCTACTGCATCCAATAAACAAGAAATACAATACAGTGGAACACACACTTTAGGATGTTCTGGCATATAATATAAAGACAAGGATGCCAAAATAATTCGCGTATATCCTATTACATTGTATTAATAACAAACATGTACACTTGTTCACTTTACCAATAAGATTGGGTATAAATAAAAATACATTTTCTTTTGAAGAAGGGTTGGCTACTTTTGCAGACATTTTTTTTAGGTTTTAATAAAAAAAAAAAAAAGAAAAAGGAAAATGAAAATAGGGCAAAATATAAAAAAGAAACTTTTTTTAAAGAACCGCAACTTTATCATTGTTCTCTCTTTCTCCACTGCAAATAAATGACATGAAAGAGTAGGCCACGATAAGATCACATGATTTAATCTATCTTGAATTCTATTCAAAGGTTTATAAAGTACATTTTCTTTTCATAGACGGATATCCAATTTCTTTGTAAACCCCAGTTCCCGGTAATCAAATTCCAAGGATGATTTTTTTTTTATTGAATAATTTTCAACCGTAATAAAGTCAGGTTCATTTTTTCATATTGCACCATGGCATTTTAAACATTCCTATTTATGAAATCTAGCAGCTACCTAACAAAAGCGTATCAAACTGAATGATGTCTATAAAATTGGTTTTAATCATCTGCTTCTTTTAAAAGCAAAAAATTCATCCTAGCAAATTTACCTTTAAGAGACCGACCAATACTTTGGATCCAATACAAAAGCAAATGATTCAGAAAGTTCATATCAAACACGTTAAAAGAGCATTCATATATATATTTGTAAAAAAAAAAGATCAAAATATTGGAATGGATTTAATGTAGGCGTCAAAGTCAAGAAGTGAACTATAACAAGAACTATCACCATTAAATTATAGGTCATAAAACATTATATTCGTTTGCACTTTAGCAATCACATACAAAAATAGTTGGAATCAGTCTGATATCAAAGCTTACAAGTTCCATGAGTCTCTTAATTATACCAAACTTTCAGACGATTTATGCTTTGCTAACAACGAGGCTAGAAGAGTTTGCATAAATTGATATTGAAACTCAACACATTGAAAGATTAATTTTATTGGATGGATAATATTATCCGTTGAGCTCATAATAAAATGACTTTTCTGTCTATTTTGTACTTGCAGGCATAAACTGGCATTCACATCTAGCCTAATGTCCCTTGTTTAAACCATATTAGTACCATAAAAGCTTCTTTTGTCCATTAATTTCGATCTTTCATTTGGTCATGAATACCCTAGGGCTGAAAGTGAAAACCCCATATTCACAGTATGTGTATAGTCATAAATATTATAAAAGAGGCTCGGTAGACTCATATAAGTCAAATCTGATCTCCTGTTTTCGCAAAGTGAGCTACTATCTTGAACTAAGCCTGATTGATGCATGCTCCTGCTTGAATTTTTTATTCTCCTTTTGCATTCAGGAGAAAAATGATGGATTTGGCTTTATTGGCTTGTCTATGTAACACGATCTTTTATCTAAAGATCTCTGTGAAGTATACAATTGATCCATAATGGTATAATAATGACTATTTATTTTCATGTTTTCATCAAGCAAATTATAACATCTCGATTAAAATCATAAAAGAGTAAAAATGTTACTTTAACCAAATAACACAATGAATTTATTATAGTTGTTGATTTTCCTGTGCACAACAAAAAAAAAGGAATGTTTTCTAGTTAAATACCTTAATGTTGAATACTCCCTATTGTCAAAATCTATTATAAGGAAAAAGAGAGTGTGTGTGTGACGAAGGAAGAAAATGTTGATTGCATTGAAGTAATTGATTATGATTCCGTTAAGTTGTTTAACTCCAAAAAGCATCTTCATTTCCCAGGTACAAAAATAATTATTTTTTTCCCTTTATTGTCATCTTGTGCTTTATTTCAACTGAGTAGTATCAAGATCCAAGCTGAATTTTTTTGCTTTGGGTGACACAAATATCTCGCTCTTTTATTTTGCACGTTTTCTTTTCCATTTTTTTTCTTTCCTTTCAACCTCCCTTTTCCAGCTTCGAATACAATGAGTTCATTGCCAAGTCTAATACAGATCGTTCATATTTGGAATACACTAATCGGAGTCATTCTGTTTGGCCTTTTGATTGGAACTTCTTCAAAGATCAAAGTATTTATCACAAACGGTGCACTGGTTGCAGGCTATGGTGGGTTTTTTCTTTTTTTTTAAAAAAAAAGAGCGAGTTTTATTAATCAATGAGAATCACAAAAAGGCAATTTTCAAACATTTGCATATCCTGCCACATTTGTATATCTCTTTATTCCTACCATCACAGCAACCATCTATAGTGCGATATTAGTCTTTGATTCTAGCCCGAGATATAAAGCATGGCTTCCGTCCAAAACAATGCAAAGCTCCATCCTTTTCTTTACAATTGCCCTTTTTTTAGCATCACTTCTTCCAGAGATTTCAGGAGCTGATGTGATGACAGACGGCTCTGCAGTAGAATGTCTTTGGACAAATTACATGCAGTGGAAAGTTCAGTTCAATAATCCCACTGTGTTCCCTTGGGTAACTGCTATGGACGAAGCATGCTCTATATTCAAAGTATCAGTAGCTTTCTGTTGGATCCTATTTGCCGGATGGTTGTTACAGTCGATTTGTTACATAAGAGCTACTCACCTTGCCAAGGACTACCTTAAAAAATAAAATCATTAGATTTTTTTTTTCCATTCAAAACGATTACTTAGCATTTCACAAATTAAAACTCATAATTAGCTCTGTAACGATTAAAAAACATAGTTCGACAAATTAAGACTGCGTAAAATTCATTTTCATGAAAACTGTAAAATTAAAAAAAAAAAATATAGAGTTTTCTCCATAACTTATGTGGTACGAAATATAGTTTATCTAACGTTACACTGCACATCAACTGCCAATTGCATTGTTTAAATGTGAGAAACATGCAGATGATTGTCACTTTAACTATAACCATTTGCCATTAGTTATAAGAAAATTCATGCATACCTTAAATATGCTAACTCTAACAGCAATGGAGACCTTTTTAATGAAGTTAGTGTACGTTTCACATAGCCTATCCCTTATAAGTAGTAAAGTTTCTTTTTCTTAAAAAGTTGTACTGTACTCCTTTCCTATCTAAAAATTGTTGCCATAAAAACGTTTGATGTTTATTGCGGATTAAATTTGTCAATCATCATTCGGATTCTTAAAACTAGGTAAACATCAAGAAGAATAATCTCATCCACTGCTCGTATCTTTTGACGGTTTATGGGAAGAGATATTAAATAACTGGTGCTTCTTCTTAAGACTGCAACGTATATCGCATCTATATTAGCACACTGAGTATGATAAATTTTGTCCGATCTATTTTCTATTGAATCACACATGTTAGCTTGCCTTACGTAAAATAAGCTATGATAATAATAGTGAGCTCTTTTTTTTATTTTTTTGCTGAGCAGCTTAAAATTATTTCCATTATTTACCCAGTTCATGTCTTACTCAAATTATATATTCAAATAGATCACATCCTTCATGGAAAAAGAATGCCACATTTGAAGCATCATATATTTTGTTCCAAATGCCAATAATAGGTTTATGAATTTGACTCATAAATTCTAAATCACTGACTCCTTTTTTTTTTAGCAAGCTAGTTTAATTATGTATAGATCTCTCTAGAATAGCAAAATAAAACATGTTTTATTTTGCTATTCTTCTGCTTCTTTCCGTAAGGGTTTTGTTACACTGCAACGCAAGAACGTTCTGGTCAACGCCATTAGTTACTACTTAGCTGATCATTTGGCTTTAAATAAAAGCTCTAACTCTTCTAAAAAATTAAAAAAAGTAAAACATTCAATTGTCCATTAAAATAGATAATTAATTTTTACTTTAAACATTTACATATCCTACTGTTATACTTCTAAAGATTAAGTTCTAAGGTGCAATTACGCTTCATTTGGTCTCTAGAATCACTCGGCCTTTGTCTTCAATCTCGGTGAGAAATTATGCATTCATGTACCAGGAACCATATGTATTTGGTCAAAGTTTAAACTCTCATTGAAGCTAGCTTTACTTAGCATGTATAATGCATTCTGTGTTACTATCGGAAATAGCTGAACTATAGATAGTTTTTACATGAAAATGAGAGAATCATAACATGGAACAGGTTCTTAACAATCCAAAGAATGTAAGGAATCATGTACAAATTAAAAATAACTCTTATCATAATAGCGGCGCAACAAAATATTTAGTGTGCTTGATGAAAACGCGAATGTGGCATTAGAAGGTTAATCACATGTTTCACTATGATGTGATACAACTATAAAAAGCTAGCAATCTGCCAATAATACATAATCTTTGTACTGCAGAAATCCAGGAGCAACACAAATTCATGTTTTCACACATTGTCATACATGATCATTGAGCACGAAGAACCCTTTGGCTTCAATAATAAAATAGGTAGCAAAGTGTTCAACTATGGATATCTTGAAATCAATATGAAGCATTGTATGGTTTCGAAATTTAATTCACTGTAATTCATACGCGTATAAAAAACTAGTAGAAAACTCACACGCATTGCTTAATAATCATGTTTCATTTATAAGCATAATAATCTCAAAGAATTAAATGACTAACAGAATTAAATGTTTCATGGATATTCGGGGCCAACCTACAAAGTAGAACGGATTCAAATTGTTGAAAGAATTAAGTTGCAATTTAACATCTCATTAAGATTATAAAAAAAATCAGATTATGTAAACTACATGAACGAACACAAAACATTTGCTGAATAGCATCTTATTCAGGACTGATAAGTTACTTTCAAAGCACGATTTCTTAAGCATTGTATATTCATGTACAATACACACATCCTCGTTCAATTCAAACATAATTCAATTAAGTGAAAAAAGCATAGTCCTATCATTTACATAGAATGAAAAATTCTTGTTTTGTTATACTTCAACACCAAAGTCAATGTAAAAATAAATTACAATGATTAAATGTTTTATTTTGGGTCCTATTTGTTTCACGGATGAATAGCAAAATATTTTCCGAAATTTGTTAAAAAGACAATTGTTATTTGTGAGATGAATGAACTATTTAATTGATTTATGGTGTATTATAAGCTTTTGCTTAATACAAAAGCTATATGAAGGAAGGATTATATCTACAGCAAGTTTACATATCAAACACAGTCCGAATTAATTTTTGTACTATAGATGATGAGCTTACAGTATAGATATTGGTGAGATAGAACAAATGGAGCGCGTATACAAAATAAATTTAGGGTCGTCTTAACTTTGAGTTCATTATGGGACCTTTTTCTGCTGGGAAAAGGACACAAAGTTGCATAACCTCCTTGGTCAATAAAAAGTAATTGAGTGCTTGTGTTTAATGAACCTTTATGCTGTTTCATGCTCTAGAACAAATCATGAGATAAACTTCTGTACTCAATAAATAAAAGTCCTTTCTAAACAAAGTTTTTAATTTGATGAAGTGATCAAGTAATCCTTGTGCCTTGTGGTTGAAGGATGATCAAGTTTGTGCTTCAACAAAATGGGTTGCATAGTGCACTGCTTTTTATATTCTTAATAACATTTCTATTAACTCAAGAGATCTTTCAAAATAAGCTTCATATCAATGTTTGACTTATTTGCTTCAACTGTCTACAAAACTAAATTGAAATAGTTCAGTTTTACTTTTTCAATGGGAGGAAACGGCTGAATTCTTTTGAAAGTTAAGTTATAATATTCAGCTTATTGTCGCACATAAAATCAGTTTATTTTATCCCAGCCAGTTATATAGGGGAAATCAGAACTGTCCCCTTTTTTTGTCTTATTTTATGTAAAATCCGCTTTGTGTGATGTTTTGTATTACATTCAAAAAAAGAGGAATCAGTCGTAACAATAATTGATTACTTGGTACTACTATTAAATGTACCTAATTTCATGAGGGGTTACAATGTGCGTGGATAAATTGCCATTGGTCTCGCTATTTTTTGAACAAAAAAAAACATATAAATAGAGCAAGTTTATGTTATGTTCAAGTCTCTATCTTCATCAAGTCAATTGATACAGACTCTTCTTTTCTTTTCTTCTTACCCCTTCCAGTTCTTTACTATCAATCATGGTTTCATTCATTTCCATTTCTCAAGGTGTTAGTCTTTGTCTTCTTGTCTCTTCCATGATGCTCGGTTCATCTGCTGTTCCTGTTTCTGGTAAATCTGGATCTTCCAACACCGCCGTCTCTGCATCTGACAATGCTGCCCTCCCTCCTCTCATCTCCAGCCGTTGTGCTCCTCCTTCTAACAAGGGAAGTAAAAGCGATCTCCAAGCTGAACCTTACAACATGCAAAAGAATACAGAATGGTATGAGTCCCATGGTGGCAACCTGACATCCATCGGAAAGCGTGATGACAACTTGGTTGGTGGCATGACTTTGGACTTACCCAGCGATGCTCCTCCTATCAGCCTCTCTAGCTCTACCAACAGCGCCTCTGATGGTGGTAAGGTTGTTGCTGCTACTACTGCTCAGATCCAAGAGTTCACCAAGTATGCTGGTATCGCTGCCACTGCCTACTGTCGTTCTGTTGTCCCTGGTAACAAGTGGGATTGTGTCCAATGTCAAAAGTGGGTTCCTGATGGCAAGATCATCACTACCTTTACCTCCTTGCTTTCCGATACAAATGGTTACGTCTTGAGAAGTGATAAACAAAAGACCATTTATCTTGTTTTCCGTGGTACCAACTCCTTCAGAAGTGCCATCACTGATATCGTCTTCAACTTTTCTGACTACAAGCCTGTCAAGGGCGCCAAAGTTCATGCTGGTTTCCTTTCCTCTTATGAGCAAGTTGTCAATGACTATTTCCCTGTCGTCCAAGAACAATTGACCGCCCACCCTACTTATAAGGTCATCGTTACCGGTCACTCACTCGGTGGTGCACAAGCTTTGCTTGCCGGTATGGATCTCTACCAACGTGAACCAAGATTGTCTCCCAAGAATTTGAGCATCTTCACTGTCGGTGGTCCTCGTGTTGGTAACCCCACCTTTGCTTACTATGTTGAATCCACCGGTATCCCTTTCCAACGTACCGTTCACAAGAGAGATATCGTTCCTCACGTTCCTCCTCAATCCTTCGGATTCCTTCATCCCGGTGTTGAATCTTGGATCAAGTCTGGTACTTCCAACGTTCAAATCTGTACTTCTGAAATTGAAACCAAGGATTGCAGTAACTCTATCGTTCCTTTCACCTCTATCCTTGACCACTTGAGTTACTTTGATATCAACGAAGGAAGCTGTTTGTAAAACACTTGACGTGTTACTCTAATTTTATAATAAAATTAAGTTTTTATACAATAAATTTTTGCATGTCTATACATAATTTAGAACATAACCTCAACTTCAAACTTGTATATCAATAGTCTCTTCTCATTCTATCTCGCCCATTTTTAAAACAGTGTTCATAGAGCCATTTATATTAGACGTATTCTATGATATCCTCTGATCTACAGCTTTCATTCATTCTTTTATGATTCAAGTAATGTCTTGAATTTAGAAAGAATAGTTTGAGAGTTATTTTGTAGTTAAAAAATTAATCTTTTACCTTTTTTTAGGATTTAAGTATTATAATGTTTTGCGTAACTTGAAGCCCATACCAAAGTATTTTGGTGCTATTTTACTAATAAAATAACCTTATTGCTTGTGAAGCCAATTGACTTTTATGCTTATTTCATAAAATTGTTCATTTAGGGAAAGAAATAATACAAGGTACAAAGTAGATTGTTTATAAAGGAAAGGAATTGAAATTGACCAGAATAGCCATCAATGTCATTTGTAGAGTAGATGTATTAAGCTAGATCCTGAAGCTATCTAATTGCTCCGTTACATTTAGCCTAAATGTTGTTATTATGAGCATTTTGCAGTGTCTGTAATTTGCTGAAATACTTGCAAGAGACTGACTTGTTATTGAACTAAGATTAACTGAATACTTTGTTTTCTTTTCCTTTTTTGACAATCATAATCGTTGTCTATGTGTGCTTAATTCAGCTTTTGAAGAAAGGCGATTAACCAGATTAATTTTAATTTCATGACCTTCTTCTTCTCCTGATGTTACTTTTAAAAACTTGGGCACTTCATTTGCTATTATTTTATGAGTTTATGTATATTAGAGCCTCGAAGTATTTCTTTCTGTTTGTTTTACAATACTAACTTGCTACTCTTGTACCTTATTAAGAAGATTTTTCATCTGTTCTTTAGTGGTGTCTAGCTATATATATTAATTATTTTTCGTTAGGTCTTCCTCTCTGTTTCTTATGACTATAGTATCTTTTTTTCTGAGAATAAATGTTTCTTCATTTCTACATATCGACAAGTTGCTTTTTACTCATTCGTTCAAATGCTGATATCCTGCTCATAGGATTAGCTTCTCTTTTTGTAGCTTATTAATGAAGGTTCATGCCTATTGCACATACTTAATCATTCATATCAAGAATATATAGAAACAGCCTCTTTCTTTTATCAAAGGAAACCACGATCCTTAACTTTAGATTATAAATATACTAATGGTTACTACCTGTATAATGATAATAGTAAAGATTGTCGTTTGTTTATATAATTATATTAGCTATTTATGATACAAATGCTTGGATTCTAGTGATTAGATATATCAAAAGAGCAGGAAGTTGTAAAATCACTAAATGGGATAGTATATGTATATTTGAATCACTTGGATACATTAAGGAAAAAAACTGCAGATTTTATTTTATGATCTTTTGGAAAGAGCAATTCAATAAAAATGATTCCTTTCGATTGACTAAAATACGGCTTTAGCAATTTTAAAATATATTTCCTTCTAATGATATATATTCGTCTAAGAAATATATCTGTTACAATATAAAAATCCCCTTCGAATATAAACTTTAGCTTCCTTCATGTAGGAGAAGAACTATTCAATACATATTTCTATCATCCTTTACCTTGATATTATCCTATACGTTGCAACAGGCAAACATGAAGGCATCATTCTCTTATTGGTTAAATTCATTAATTTCATAAAATAAAAGTTTATACATCATTAGATTACTCTAAATAATGTATTTAACACATTTTCTTTAAAAATATATGACATAGTTTCTACATAATAAAAAGAATTGTGAGTTTTTTTTTTTTTTTTTTTTTTTTTTCGAAATCAATTGATTTGCTTTATTGTTGTTTATAATTTCAGCTAACTCTGCTGTAATTGGGAAATCAAGGTATTATTAATTTGTTTTTTATCCGCCAATTTCAGCAAAAAGTGAATAATATCAAAACAATTAATATTATAAATTATGTCAGCTACTGATTACTTTAAATGGAGCAAAACGATTACGGCTCGCAATATTATTGTTCCAAAATTGGACCGTCTATTGATTGGCTTCAATAGCATTGGCCTATTTGGTAGCCTGAAAATAAACTTTTATTTTTGGAAAAAATGATGAGCCCGATAAACAAATTTTGTGCGTGCTTTACTATTAATAAAAATAGTATGGATTTGCTCATATTGCACATTTGTGACATTATCTACATACTGGGGACATAGTGAATGTCACAACAATATTTGTCTTAGTCTGTTGCTCTATATATTAAATAGTTAATTAAATGAAGAACTAGGCATTTGCTTGATCGTTTTTTTTTTCCTGCCATGATTTGTTGGACATTTTCAAAATTGTTCAGTTCATTTACTGTAATGATTGATTCACGTCAGGTGGCACAATGGGTTCTAAAACTTAAAATAGCAAAAGGCTTGTAAGAACATCACATTCAAATCAAGACAGCAAAGGGGTAATCCAAAAAAAAAAAAAAAAATCAAAAGGAAACTAGTACAATGAGAGAAAAAAAGGTTAAAAACAATATTTGTGAATTTAATTGTTTTTTTCAACCGTATGTTTTCTATTATGCCAATGTCTAATATATTCAATCTATTATGCTTTTGTTTTGTTTTGCTATTTCGCATTGGAGTAACTCTATCAGTCCCAAATATTCTGCTACCTGTATATTTTGCTTTTATTGATATAATTAGATTTTTGCTTAAGATGAGCAAGAAAAGCAAATAAGGACAAAGACAATACGAAGTGATGAGTGGTAATGTCCCACAATAACAAAATTCATTATCAGATTGAATAATAATACCATTTATGGCACATCCAATAGTATTCCTTAAGTTTATGGAGGAATGGGCCGAATAATTCCTTAAATTAATCCAAGCTTAAAACTCCGTATCCAACCTGTATGTTTATCAGTAGATGGCCGTGAACGCCACAAAAGTCTATAGACAATCTCGTTCATTATAAATGCAAATAAAGTATGCATAATTACTGTTTTTGTATATCTAATCTTAATTTGATTAGCTGTAAAAGTAACTATGGTCAATTGATGACAATGTGTTTTCTTTTTTCGTGATCTAAATCTTGTTCAAGCCTTGTGCTTTCTGCGGAGCCTTCAGATTCTTGGCTAAAAACTCTTGTAGAAACTTCTTAGCAAATAAATGTAAACCAATGACTTAACGGAATAAATTTTTATTCATGATGTTCTTAATCAAAGAACAACATAAGCGTAACAACAGTATTCATATGTAGCATGCTCATTGGCGTTGTATTCTACTTACACATTTCTTCGTTCCTTTTGTTTTCAAAGGTATTATTTGATCCAAGCTACAATAGTTACACCAGCAGTCGGCACAGAGTATCTATTTATGACACTGGATCAACCTGACAAGAAAAGCTTAGATCGTTAAAGACTAATAGTTAACGGCAAATTCGTTGATATTATATGTGTCAATTATGCTCTATAGTACTCGTTATGGGCTTGTAGTATACTACTTTATTAACAATAAATTGATGGTTTTCAAGTTAGAAATGACAAGACAATTTACAAAAGGCGTGCTAATTTTTTCATAATTGTGCAACAGTAATTGAACGTATAAAAGGACACCTCGAGAACCGCAAACTAGAACAAATTACTTTGTTTTTCTTTCTCAATCTTAATTTACTAACAAAATGGACTCATCAGATACATCCGGTCGTCCTGAAGGTGACAGAACTCTTCAAATATTTGGTTACATCCCTAATCTGCCATTGTGTATTGTAAGCTTGGTTGTGTACTTACTGTTTATGCTATACTTGACATATCGAATCTTTAAGTCAAAGAGTCGTCGTTTCCTGTATATATTACCATTTACTGCGTTGATGGAGGTTATCGGTTATATACTTCGAGCCTTATGTCATAATTTTACTTCGGTTGGTCGCTACGCTATTATGCAGTTGCTTTTGCTGCTTGCTCCTAATGCTCTGGCTCTTGTCAATTACAAAACTGTGGGTGAAATGATAAGATTGTCTAATGTTGATGAAAAGCGCTTCTTTTTAAAATACAAGTTTGTCACCTGGTTCTTCTTTGCAAGCGATATTTTCTCGTTTTTGATGCAAGGATCTGGAGGAGGTTTACAAGCTAGTGGAGGAGAAAGCAATGCAAATACGGGTAAGGCCGTTACTTTGGTTGGTCTTTTTATTCAGTTGGTGTTCTTGGCTTGCTTTGCCGTTATTACTGTCTATGTTCATCGTAATCCAAGATATGTATTCCATGTTGAAGGTGTACAAAACCCCAAAACTAAACTGGTATTATGTATGTATACCACGCTCGTTTTACTCTATATTCGTTCAATTTATCGTGTTGTTGAATATGCTGATGGTTATGCCGGTCCTGTTGCTAAAGCTGAATGGGCTTTCTATATTTTCGACACTTTAGCCATCGCCATCTGTTTTATCTTTTATATTCTTCTATTTATTGGCGATTATATTCCAAAGCGTGGTGCTGAATTAATTCCAACTTCTTCACCCACTATCAGTATGAATCGTATACAAAACAAGGAAAATTGGCAGCAGGGAGTATAAATTAGAAACCCCATGAATTTGAAACAACACCTTTCATCCATTATTTCATTAATAAACATACAATCGATATATATATATATACATGATAATCAAAATCTTTGTTTTTGATTCTTTTCTGTTGCTTTACTTCAAAAATACGTTGCTAAATTTTTCTTTATGCTTTGCGTTATATTTAGACATCAATAAGAACTTTATTTTTACCAGGAATATACTCTTTTAAAACATATCATTGAATCCTAATTTTGAAGTACAATAGTGTTACGTTAAAGCTCCATAGAATTGCCTTGTATCATTATACTATAAAAAATCAACTCTGTTCAGTCAAAAAGAATACAATGTGAGAACAATCTTCTGAAGATCATGTTTGGTATAATACATTAAATAGCGTGCAAGCATGTAACTTGATAAATTAACCTTCTCCCTTTTCTTCTCAATAAGTGATTGAGCAGGGCCCGATCACTTAAGCCTTTGAATAACTCTCGAGCGACGTTAAACGACTCGTCGTAAAATACCGTCACTATCAGACAAATAAATTTTAATTTTGCTTCTGGGTGATCATCCTTGCTTGATCCTTTTTCTTACCTCTAGAACCACTGCGTAGCTGCCAGTCTCCTCTTCAAATCTGGAGGGAGAAGTTAATATAGTGTATTTTTCAGCTTCAATGTTGCTGATTTTATGTGATTTGAATGCTGGTAACGGAGCGCCAAACAAAATAGTACTAAGACCTACGATACCGATTGCCAACGCTGACAGAGAATCTCTCGACTTGGCAGCACATTTGGACAGAACTGAAACACACACCGGGTTTGTACAGTAGATGCTGCCTTTGACCTTCCTTGAAAAAAGCTCTCCGTTTTTCGTTACTGATATACAGGGATGCGTCAGTCGTCGAAAGCAAAAAACACAGGTCCTGGAAGTCAAGTTCTCATTGGTAACGCAAACGTTTGCTGCTTCGGAGTGGATGACCTCTTTCCACTGTCCACCGTATCTTTTAAATCCTTTGATGCAGGAACCGACTCCGGTTCCTCTGTCTCCAATGAACATGACCAATTTCTTCTTTGTTGAAGGATTATCTATTAAAGCGCGTTAGAACTCAATTATCTTCCATCATCCTGAGAAGTTACTACCAGAAGTTTGAGACAGTGCCTTTCGTTCCTTTGTGCATATTCGATGAGTGAATCTATACTTCTGAATTTCACGATGTCGGCGCTCATTCATTCTGTTGCCAGTGTTATAGAAGTCACGCAGTTTTTTGCGATGTTCAACATGCGCGTCAAAGTTACGTTTGAATTGTTCAACTGACACATTTGAAGTTGATCTCACTTTCTGAGAAAGACTATTTTCAATCAGTTGTACCTCCTTTCCCTTTCTAGTGAGCTTCTTTCCTGTTTGGCGCTTGATCCTTTGTTTGAATGCACCACAGCCAAAATCTATCTCGCTAGCTGATATGGTGGTTGCCTTTGGGGTCTTCAAATATTTCTGAATTTCAATGACTTGTACCACTGGAGCTGCTTTATTGTCATCATCCAAGACAGAATAGTAATTGTGTAGCTTGAGGTGAAATGAAAATCTTTTCAAAGAAAAAGGGACAGCTGCTGTCATATTCACAAGTCCATTATCTGTGCCGCAAAATGTAAAATCTTCAAAATCACGAAGCACACATGCTTCACTGTTGACTAAACCACGCGAAGCTTTTTTCAATTCCTTTTTCGTTGTAGGTGGTGCACTTGCAGTGTCAATGGTGTGGATTCTTGAATTATGTCTGATAGCCATTCGCTGGTAGTACAACACTTGCTTCTTTTCCATCAATTGGTCTTCGATGTCGTTGATTTTAAGATAAGTTTTATCTCTCAAGTGTCTCTCTTCTTCGATCCTCTGGTACAAAATTTGTTTATCCACTTTATTGTGCCATTCTTTTCGCAATGCCTTTATTTTCTTGATGGAGTCCTGTTCTTTTTGATACTTCAATGCTCTTTCTCTTTCCTGATCAAGTGACTTGACTTCTTTTTCAAGCTTGGCTGTCTCGGCTTTCAAATCCTCCAATGGCGTTTGTCCTTCCCGAAGAATGTTGGGATCTCTCAAAATCCTTTTCAAGTAGGACATCTTCTGAGGTTTAACCAGAGGCACAGTTGTCTTCTTTACTCCAAGAATTCGTACCACTTTCAATTTGGGAAGGACTGACATTCGTTGACCAAATTTCAAACCATTGGATTCACATGTATGTCGGACCTTCTCCATATCGAACAAAGAGTTGAAGACAGCATCTTTATTCCGACGTGCAATTTCGACTGAAGGCAGAGGCTCCTCGTTGTAGCCGTAGATTGTAAGCTCCGTTGACATACCTTCAACTTGTCCTTGATTATCACCAGTTTTGCTTTTCATAATTTGAAAGAGTGACGGGGCATCAATGTTCAAGGCGTTGACATGAGCAGATGACATTGCAGGACATAATTTTCGGGTAAACTTCGAGTACTCAGCTTAATGAAGAACGTCATTCGCAAATATACAGAATAGCAATTTGTAAGGCAATATATGATATTTTGATCTAACAGGTGCAAATTTTTTCAGAGAGTTGATGATGAGCAGACAGACAGAAACTTCTTTGCGTGTAGCATCAGGAAACTCATCGTTCACATCTTTTTCAGTTACAAGATCCTTTGAGAATATAAAATGCTTTGCACCGCTTTTTAATTGACTAATTCTTCCTCTTGATAAGTCATCGCAGGGTGTGGTTTCTTCCTTGATCGTTGTAGTGCTCTCAACAGATTTTTCTCTACTTGACGAGCTGGCATCCTGTTTCTATAGAAATATTTGAACAAAATCAGTAAGAATCACGGCTATTGTGTTCAAAAAAGTTTAACATACTTGAGCGAACTTTTCTTCTAAGCTTTTGATTCTAGTTTCGGCCATTTTGACCGCTCTGATCCGTTTCAGAAGAAGGTCAGAATCTGCCTCAGCTTCTCTCACTTTTTCCTTATATCTCGCGAGCTTCTTCTTTTCAGCGCGAAGAATGTAACGACCATAGTTTTTTGAGGGTTACTTCTCTTCTGATTTTCGTAAGATATAGTTCAGCATATTTTATCTTCGTTGTAATTCCCTCTTTGGTGCCAGTTGCAGACGTAGTAGAATAATCGACATCTTGCCCAGTAATTTATTGATCATGGTTTTATCCGCCCACATGTTTTTGAAGTTTGTCACATATATTTGCAGAGCCAAAGACATCAGACTTGAGGGCACATTTTCGACAGGGAAAGTTTCCTTCTTTATATCCTCGGCGTCCATCAGTTTGAACAAGGCAGTTTGTATTGGATGCGCATTTAATGTTTGATCTTGACTTCCACGATTACTAAAAATATTTAGTACTTATCAGAGAAAGATGCTGTTCTTGGAACAATTGGCTGAAATCAGCGTCGAAGGCAGGAGAGTCGCTGACACCCATTGCAAGTGGTGTGATTGTATATTTCGGTGAATCTGTATGAAATTCGCTTGGTGCTATCGTAGTCATATCAAATCCATTAACCTTTCTTGTGTTTATGACGTCTCCGTCCAGAAAGAATTGATTGGTTTTTAAACAGATTATCATCATTTGAATTAAGGAAGAAAAGTACAGTACGTAGTCTGTTGAACCAATCATAGCACGCTGTAATTTTTTCATGATCAAATCTTTATAGATTGATCCAGGTCTTCTCTGATCAACTTGTTAATTGACGCTGTGCAGGTACGATATGAATTTTCATCTACGGCAGGACAGTCTGCGTCAGGTACTGAATCACGATCAGTATCATTGGATTCGAGCTGTGCAGATTTGGCGAGGTTTGTTTCTTCATTTTTGAAAGTATCAAATTTTTTGACAACAAATTCTTGCCACTCTATTTCATTCTTTTTACCAACCCGATTATCCATGAATGATCGCATTTGTTGTAATATAAGATCTGCTTGGCTAGGCTCATTGTAAGTAGATTCAACTAGTTTGGCAGCTCCAGTAATGATACCACCGGGAAGCTTTTTAGCCGTTGATAATTTTTGGTTCAAGGCTGCAAGTTGTTCGTTCATCTTTTAGTTATTTTTGCGCACGACGGTACGAATACTCTCCTTTAATTTGTTTTCCATCGACAAAAAGAAGAAAGCATCTAGCTCTGTATCAGAAAATTGAATGTGTTTGTGCTTGTTATCACTGGCCCCTTCTCCAGGACTCGACGACCGAGGGCGTTTTGAGTTTGAGGGATGTTTTCTTCTTGGGGGTAGAGTGGAAGTTCCCACAAAACGAGAGGATTGCTTAGCCTTCGTTCTGTTCATTGTATAACCTGTAACTACTAAATTAAACCCAGAGACATATATTACTTGGAATGATCTGTTTTACCTTGACTGCAATGGGTATCTTCAGAATTGATGAATGTGTGATATCAACTACAAGGTTAATCAATATATAAAATAAAAAAAGATAGAAAGAAAAATGATCGAGTATTCAGACGAATGTTGTTAAATAAATTCGAAAGACTTGGAAAAAGAATTGATCTTTATGAAAAATGAACAACAGAATTTAGTCTTTATAAAATATGAATAACAATAATAAAAAAGCAGAGAAAGACGGTGCATTTTGAGGTTGTTTAGATGGAAGGGCTTGGGAGGATACACCAATACCACTTAAAGAAGAAAAGCAATCACGTTTGACTTTACTTAGAAGTTGGTCTAAATTTTCGACATCTCCTTTAACTTCATTGAGTTTTCTTTTTACGATTGAATTATACATTGATAAATACTTTTCAGTATCTTCAACATATTCTTCACAACAAAGAGCAGCAGAACTAGAGTTATCATTATTGATAGAAGTGTTGATAGCATCATCAACGTGTTCTTCAATCCAACGCTTAACTTCGGCAGGCAGACGCGATTGTACAATACCTTTAATATCATGGGGGACATGATTAGCGTGTTTCCAAACATAATCCACGGAGATGGAGTTATCAGTCAGGAAATATTTGTTCAATTTAGTCGTGCATTTCACCTTCATAGAGGTGCGGATTCTTTGGCAGACGAGGGAGAGTCATTTTCAGCAGGTTCTTTTTTAACACTTTTCTTTTTTTACCAGCATGGTCACAAACATAGAAAGTAGATTTAACAGGAAGAGGTTTAACCCAACAACCAGGTTGAGATGCAACATTACGATACCAATTGTCATACTCTATCTCATTTTGAAGTGAGAGCTTAACGCTTTCTTCTGCATAGTCAGGAACAGTACGATAAGCGAAAGCAGATTGAATGTTAAGCATGATAATGAAACATACGATGGTGTTAAAGTAATGAATATAACTAACTTTTTTATTATGGAGGGGGGATGTAGGTAAAAATATGAAAAATAAAAAAAAAATACCCAGTTAGTGGTTTAGTTGTCATCACTAAAGGAAATCGTGGGCAAGATCAAGTCTGGTATGCGTATGCATACATTGAGTAAAATGAAAGACGCCATGAGGAGATCTGTTGCCAACATCAGTGATGTTGATGAGAGCTCTGCTTCTCTTCCTCCTAGACAAAGATAACTTTTTTTTCATATAATATTATTAAAATAAACCTTCAAAAATTTCATCTCTCAAGTGTCAAGTAGAATATTTTTATGTTTTTTTTTTTTCATTTTTTCCCTGTGACTAGCATTTATCGTTGGTCATTTAGATTTATCCATCTCTCACAAAAGCGGAGATTAAACGAATATGTTTATTAAAAATTAAGCCACAGGGCAAATTTCAATACGATACCTGCATAATTGTCCTTGTTTCTCATTGGCTCAAGCCATTACAATAAGAAACACCTTTTTTTTCTCTTACAATTTAATCAAAATAAAGTTTTGCTGCTTTTTGCTGTTTATGCTTATGTGGTTACCCATATTACAGTACAACAAACAAGAAAATGTTATGAACATATCAATATGTTTTTATTTGAAAAAGAAAATAAGCTGTAATGCTTTGCATTTAAATTTACAGCTTAAGCGGCAGGTGCACCAGCCTTAGCGTAAGAAGCGGTGATTAAAGAAGCGTGAGACCAGGTCAAGTCTCTAGCACCGGTGGATAAACCAGTGGTGCGGTCAAACTCTTCAGCAAGAGATCCATTGTTGTGAGCATGGAGCTGGACAGTGGACAAGAAACGGTCAGCAGCGAGTGCAATATTTTGAGCAAGGTTGTTAAAGTCGGAGGTACCAACAGTGTACTTCTTTCCAGATGTAGCAGATGAATCAAACTTCTTGAAGAAGGGTAAACTTATGCTGCTGACAGTGACACCACCGTTGCCGATCCATTCCTTGATGGCACGGTAATAGAGCTCAGCGTAACCAGTTACAGCCAAGAACCAAGGGTTTCCTTGAGAGTTTCCGTTACCATTGTAAGTGTCTTCAGGATATCTACCAATAGAGTTACCAAGGTAAGATGGAAGGTTTTTGTTGATAGGATACAAGGAAGCGAAGGAGTCTTCAACAGCAACAGCAGTGGCAAGGATCTGAGTAGAAAATGTGAATTAGTAATGTTATAGTCTTATTCTTTTATGCATGTTAATTTACCTTTTCAGAGCCAGGAGTGAAGAATCCATCATCAACACTACCAAGGTTAGCAGCCAACAATGTGGAGACATCCAAACCCTTTTTACTGACACCACCAGTAACGCTTTGACTGACTTGAATCCAGTTATTAGAAGAAACCCAGAAGCTAGAGATCTTGTTTGCAATAGTGGATGCAGTGCTGCTATAGGTAGATGCACGAGTAGAGTCACCGTTACGTTTAGCGAAATCTGCACCAAGAAGCAAACCCTTACGCATAACCATTAAAGTATAGAAGTGAACACCGTTGACTTCTTCCCATAAATCGAAACAGCCATTAGACCAGACATTGACGACATAGTCCAAGTCCTTGAAGATAGCAGGCTTGAGTGTACCAGTGACATAGGAAGCATCCTTTGTTTGAGTAAGATAACTGTCAGCAAACAAAATGAAGGTAGTAGCACGTTCAGCAGGTCCATCATTTTGAGGTCTTCCCCAAGCACCAGTGTAGCCAGAACCATCAGGATTGAACTTAGGCTCACCAAGGCAGTTACAGACGGTAGAAGTTGATTGGGTCTTGACTGAGAATGTAACATAGTCCTTGAGGACGTTGAGGATAGTCTTATTACCGGACAAAGTAGTGTTGTATTCGTAAACAATTACATTGGAGGTTAATGCAGCATCACGAGTCCAAGCATAGTAGTAATCGGGACCAGCGGTAGAGAGTGAGGCAGCAATGAAACCGGTAGCGCTTCCAGGAGGATTGATGTTTCGAAGCATAGCAAAGCGGCTGATACCTTCTTGCTTCTTAATCCATGAGGAGATTGTAGAGTTACCAGTTGGGAAAGTAGCTGGCTCAGAGCTTGAGGGGGGAGTCGTGGTTGAAGTGGAAGGAGCGGTAGTAGTAGTAGCAGTAGCAGTAGTAGTAGTAGGCTTGGATGTAGATACTATAAAAATGTGAATAGTTGTAGGCATTTGTATATTATTATCTTTACCTTGGTAATTGGCAGAATTGTTGTTATCATAGTATGTTTTTCCACTGACCTCATACTATAGAGAAAAAAGGGTTAGTTAATTAAGTATAAGGGCAAATATCATAAAGTAAAAATAAGTTACCTTAATGTAGAACTCCTTGATACCATTAATGGAGGCAGAGAATGTCCAGTATTCGTAATTTGATCCAGAAATAGGAGCAGAGTAAGAAGCAGCAATGGTGTTTCCATTATTATTCCAGTTGTCAGAGCCATCGGCGTAAATTACAGTAACCTTCTTGGAGTAAGCAATGTTCTTGACCTACAGCGTACAGCATGAACATTAATATTTTTTTAATGTTTGAATTATATGCAACCTACATAAATTTTTCCTGAAAAAGTAGAGCCATCGTAATTGTATGAATCAAGCTGGACAGAAGCACTACTAGGAATGCTTGCAGCAGAAACGAGCAAAGAAAAGTAAGAGAGGACGAGAAAGAATGAAACTTTCAATGGCAAATTGAACAGTTGCATTAGAGAAAGATCAATTTGAAGACAAGTGATGATTTTTGAAAAACGAGGAAATAAACGCGTCTTATATATGTTTGAAATTTTAAATCTGAATATATCACAACACAAATTGAGATCTTTAACTTCAATTAGACAGGAACATAAATCAAAGGATCTCCCTGATATTCCAGCTTGAAACATTGAAACTGGGAAATATAATTATTGCTTAGCATATTACAGTGTATATTTATGGCAATTTTCGATGGAAATATCAATAATTAATAGATCATCCCAAAATGTTATGCAGTGTGTGCCATGTTGGACAAATAACTATTGGCCAATGCATGATGTTAGCCTTGTTACATCATGCTTTGTGAACGATCTAGAAAACGTTTTACCGACAAACAGTGTCATCAATCAAAAACAATTGGATGATTGCCCTTAAACATAAGGATCCTTGGAAACATGTGGAATTATTTATGCATTCAGTTTTTTACAGTTTTTTACAACTTTTTACAGTTTTTTACAAATCAGAGTTACAGTGAAACTGCATGTTGAACAATTGGTTCAATGTTTAATGTTTATATGAAATTAAAAACTTTAATTGAAGCTTTTTATGCTTAGTATTAACTCGTAACTACACTAACTTGTATGGCTCATGGTAGTTGAAAAAAATGAAGGGTGAATTCTAACGTATTACAGTTGCATTTTTTTTTTTTTCTTTCTTTTTCCTTTTTCCTTTTTCTCAAGAAGCAGAGAATTCCAAGTCTAACCAGAGGCATTGAAGAATTTTACACAAAGGTGGGAAAATGAATTACACAAAGTACCATTAACCGATGACTGGACTCTATATATCTTTCAAAGTAACAGTTTCTAAAAAGACCTACTTTAATGAACGAGCTATTTATGATTGAAGTGGACATAGAATATAAGCGTGATCTTTGCCATTGATTTTGCAAATATTTGAAAGTAAATCATTATTAAGCAGGCATTATGGGAATTATGTTTAGAAATTTATGTAACACTGCTCTCTCTACATTACACCTATTAAATATTTCTAATTGCTAATCCAACTAGCACATAACTTCCCAAAGGAAAATATAGCTACAAAACAGCTGAATACCCGTTTTTTACAGTAAAAACTGACTCTTGGACAGTTTTTTTAAAAAAAAAATTATAATGAAGTACCATCGTACCAATGTAATACAAGAAACCTAGATCTAATTAACTTACCACCCCATTTTATTTTACTTTACCACTTTTCCCAGAACCGAGAAGTCTAAATACACCAAGTTTTTCAGTGGCCACTAATGTGTTTTGAGTTCAATTCTGTCCTCCTTTAAAAATTAATCTGTACCCCTCTTTTTTTTTTCTGACGACAAAGGAGCAGTAAAATGAACAGCATTAACGATATTAACTATACATATCATAGATAAATTTCTTATTGTAAAAAGGTAGTAAATTTCAGTTTGGTTTAGAAACTTCCTTTCTTTTTTGACAACACAACGAAGTTGATAAACACAATGACTGGTATCTTCGTGAAACTTACAATGTGCTAAAAATACGACGCTGCTGGTAGCACTCTCAGGTAAAATGATGATAGTTGATTGTAACCAGACTGAGATACTTACTATCCGTAAAGTCATTTTGAATTATTCAATGTAATAGTGCTATTGGGATATAAAATGAGCACAGGAAAAATATATACAATCAATATCAAACTTGATAATTCTATAATGGAGAGTGTACAAACATATGCTATACCAAAGCTATTTTAAATGTTACAACTTATGTTCATACATAAAAAAAGAAAGGCCGTCGTTTTAACAAGGAAACAAAAGCTTCATTGGATATAGACATAAAGAAGAATAAGAAAATACAAGTAACAAATACCAGCAAAGCCCTTATTACTTTATTAGCAGCTGCCTTCCAAGATAATCATTGAATAAAAAATCAACTATTACACCTTCTCAGTAGTAAATTATGTGACATGCACATTATTGAGACAGGCTAATCGCTAATAATATATGTTTATATTATGTACATATAGACTTCCATAATACAAAGGATGTATGGCTAATTGAATAATACATATATTATGATTTGCATTATGAAATGTATGAAATTTGAACATTGGCTATTAAAAAATCATCGTGTATTTTGGCCCTACGGAATTTTATTCTTTTGTTATTTCCTAAAGAAAAGACTGACTACTATGTAATTCTTATTCTTGTTGTTCTTATCTTCACTTTCATTACAAACCTCGTCCATTAATTTTATCAAAAGTACCTTCAAAGGATCACTTGTCATGTTTTTCATTTTCTTCACTTCGATCCTCAGGTGACATTTTTGATGAAGGTGGTGATCTGTTTGGCGAAGGATTATTCTTCTTCACTGACTGCCCTTTTGGTTTGTAATCATCATCTACTAGACTAGCATATTCCTCAATTATTTCCTTTTGTCTTCCTCGTAAGCTTCTTGGAAATTCAACCTTGAGTGTCACAATTTGATCACCGCGAACAGTGTTACGAAGATGTTGGATACCATGGCCTCTTAATGCTATGTTGTCCTCAGGTTGTGATCCCGGAGGAACTTTCAAATCAACAGCACCATCCACTGTTGGAATACGAATGCGTCCTCCTAATATGGCTTTATAGAAAGGAATCTTTGCATCCACAAAGATATCTGTATTCTGTCTGCGAAAGATCTTTGACGGTTGAATCTATAAAACAGCACAAGAAATAAACCAAAAGAGATAAGAGTATAAACCAAACCTCTTACATTTAACGTAATAAACAAATCGCCATTAGGTCCATTTCCTTTCAATGGCGCATCGCCTTCACCAGGAACCTTTATTCTTGAATTTTGGTCCACACCAGGTGGGACAGTCACTTGAACTGTCTTACGTTCTTTTATTTTACCCATACTATTACATGCAGAACATCCACAACCAGGTGGAATGGAAAAACCTTCTCCACCACATGCCTGACAGGTGGTTTGCATACCAAATGCACCACCCATCATAATAGTTTGTAAACCTGTACCGTGACATGTCCTACACGCGTTTTTACTTTTACCAGGTTTGAGGCCACTTCCCTGACAAGTATTACAATTTATCACTCGATTAACATGAACGTATTTCGTTGTTCCCTTCACAGCTTCCATAAATGTCAATGTCAATGGCATCTGAATTGTATTTCCTGCTGAGGGTTTAGCGAATGGATCACCCTCAGTAGCACCTCCTCCACTAAAGCCTCCACTAAAGCCTCCGCCAAAACCTCCACCAAACCCTCCACCAAAGAATTGACTAAAGATATCATTGGGATCAAATCCACCAGGGAAGCCACTTCCGTGAAATCCACTACCGCCCGCTGCCCCTCCAGCCTCAAATCCATGTCCAAATTGATCGTATTGTTTACGCTTTTCATCATCGGAGAGAACTTCATAAGCTTCTTGAATTTGAACAAATTTTTCACGAGCATGCTTGTCTTTGTTGGTATCTGGATGATATTTTTTTGCAAGCTATTATTGTATTCAATATCTTTTCTTGACTTTTTCTCTGGTGTATTTATCTTACAGCATAATAAGCCTTTTTAATTTCATTTGAGCTCGCATTCTTTTTTACACCTAATACTTCGTATGGATCTTTCTTCGTCGATGTTGTTGGTGCTGTATTTAGATCATGTCAATTTTTTGCATAATTTTTTCTGTTAATTACTTGTTGCGTGGAAGCATCTCTACAAACATAAAAGCCACCATTAGGCAAGATCTGTTAAAATTGGTCTTTTCTTTTTGTTACCTTTTGACATGTGGATTTAAGCGTGCTTCCTAGAATACAATGCTTTTCTACATAAAAGTGAGTAGCTGTCAAAAGAAGTCCAACTTCAATTTTTATGTTCTTCTTTTTACTAACGTTTTTTAGCTGTATTAACAAATCGTCTTATTAAAGGCTTATTCATAATTGTTTGTCTTTTCAAAGCTATTGCAAGAATCACTGAAGCACTTGTCCAACTAAGTCGAGAATTCATGATTTTGTAAAAAGAAAGAAAATAAGAGAAAAAATACTAGTCGTAGTCCCAAATGGCTCTTGAGTTTATCTGGTTTTACATTGCTTCATTTCTTTACTCACTCCATAAATAGACAAACATTATCTATAGCAAGTAAACTGAGCCACTCTAACTGATGATAAATACGTGCTTTGATCAAAAGGATAAACAAATGAAGAATGTTTCTTTTTTTTTTTTGCTTATAGTTTGGACAAGGTCCTCCTCAAGAAAGAAAGGATGCTTCAACCACTAAATGAGTTACTGAAAATATCAAAGAGGGCTGTACAATATTCAATATCTAAATAAATTGGCCTTCTAACGTCAATTTGGTTTTTGGAAAACAACCCATTTGTTTCTATTCTGTGCAATAAACAAGTTGTCATTAGACACAGGATTAGAAAGAGGTACATTTTCTAATTAGTTTCCTTGCATTGAATGCTAATGTAGTTGAAAGATCTGGTTGTCGTGCATTAATAAAATAAAAAAAGCTTCTTTTAAATATTATTGGAGTGTATATATGTTGATATAAATACACCTCTACTCTTGAATACGTTTCATAAAAAAAAAAAATCGTGAAGTACATTTAATCTCAGTAGCTCAATCAAAGACAGCTTTCAGTTGGACAAATCAAACTTCCCCTTTTTCTTACGACAAACAACAGAACATTAGTGATAACCTTTATTAATTACGAGTATTTAATTTCATTTTTCATTTTCATTTAATTATATAAAAAACTAAGCCTTGACTTTTTTCGCAAGAAGCCAAGGTAAAACTTGAATGGTTTTTTTCGCAAGAAGCCAAGGTAAAACTTGAATGGTTTTTTTCGCAAGAAACCAAGAAAACTTGTGTTTTTTTCGCAAGAAACATGTAAACATGAAAACTTGAGGGATAAGTAAAAAAAAAGAGAAAGTGAAAATAGGACGCGTATTTATACCTTTTGTTGAAGTCTGTGACTATGGAATTTCTTCATTCTCAGCATTGAAAAATGAAAGAATCATATGTCATTCCAATATTATGAATGGATAAAACCGGATTTATCATTTTGTTGTGATGCTCAGCCAAAAAATAAAAGACTGTAAACAGGTTTCAACCAAGTTTACTGCATAACTATGAGCTAGCATACTAACATCACCTTTTTAATAAGGAATCATACATTTCAATAAAGTAAATCTTTCAAGCTTCTTTCAATCTTTATAGACATTTGGTCTTTGTTCTTTTTCTTTCTTATGTTGACCTCTTTTTTTATATTTCTTTCACTTTACTCCAAAAATATCTGAAAGGCGTTTAAACAAATCGCAAAAGCATTACCATTTCAGGATTTCCGGTACCTTTTTAAACTCAAAAAATGATTAAAGGAACACATTTTAGCTAAATCCTATGATTCAAACAATAAGCAAAGCATGAATCATCTTGTCTTGAATTTTTATGTCATTTTATTCAATAAATTACATTTTCTTATTTTTTATATTAAAGGAGCTTTAATCAATTAGTAATAAAAATGAGCATTATTCCAATAAAAAAACTTGCATAACAAGAGAGTAAACAAAAGAGGATACGGTCTTGAAAAAAAAGTTTGTTTACTAAAAGAAAAAGCTTGCGTAAAAGAAATAAACATCTTTAAAAAAGCCCATAACCCCCCCCCCTTTTTTTTTTAAAAGTAATAAATATACTCTACAAACCAATTCATTTTGAATAAAGGTTATATATAAAGAGATAATGAACCATGTAACACAAATAAGTTTTTTTATGCAAGAAAAGAAATTCAGCTACAGTCTTTATGATAAAAATCACGTTTACATTCCACTTATTTGCCCTTTGTACTCTACAATCAAATAAGTACTGCAACTATAGATCATTTAGTCTTTATCATACAGCTTTCAGGCACAAAATTAGCCTTGTATGTAGTGATGGGAAATTTTACTGAGTTAATATTTGCGGAATCAATTCAACGATATTTTAGTAAAAATAAAATAATTGGCGCATCACATTTTGTTGAGTTGTTTATATTTTGTTTATGTTTGACGGTTCGTTTTAGTATTTGTGTGAAAAAAGAGCTCAATAATACAGGATGTGAGCAACATGTTCATCCTATTCTCATCTTTATTCTGGATTTTATTTATAAACAAGTAAAAAGCTAATTTATCCCATATTTATATACATGAGAGTAAAAAAGACAAAAGGAAAAAAAAGGATTCCAAGTGAGTAAACATACATAACCAATGTAACGGAAGATTAAGAATGTAAACATAGCTTCTATCAACATATTCTCTATTGAAATGGTTTGATAATCGCGGTCTTTGTCAGAAATGGGCGTCGGTCTATAGTCCTTACCATCTAAGCATTAATCATCGACAATACTTGATATAACTTGTCTTTAGTATAACTCTTTTGGCATTGCTGCTATACACAAGCTTAGAGTGAATGATCACAATTAAGATTTGTAATTAATCTTCATCAAGTTGACAAAGTCTGTGCTAATGCTTTATGAAATTTGGACATTGACTTTAAGACAATGGTTCAGTATCTTATGTATATTTTATTCATTTTATTTTGTATTTTTAAAAGTATGAACAATGAACTTTTCCTAAAAAAGAAACAGACAGACAAAGAAACCTATTAGATGCTTTTCTTTATCATTCCACCGAACTAGGAAAGACTGGGTCATTGTACTTTTTCATTATATTGGCTTATTTCCTGGATTGTTGATGTAAATCTTGTTGCAACATTTTTAAAACAAAAATAAAAGTCAAATTTAAGTTTATGTAGATAGTCTGTAGTACTCTTGCAAAATATCAAATTGATCGATATGGTAAAGGTTTGTTCTTTGGCTATATGAATGATATGAAAAAGAAGTTTTTCTCTTTAAATTAATAGCTATCATTAGAAAGCATTAATCAAAGAGGGCTTGTATCGATATGTATCATATGTCATGGCTTATTTAAAAATTTTATGAACTAAACTTGATTTTATTGCAAAATGTGATTCTGCGAACATTATGGATCAAATGAGATTATCTTTAGCACACTTCAGAAAATGCATTAGCAGAGTTAACAAATAGATTTGCAGTCCAAAAAATTGTACAGGTTACATTAATACACAAAGACATATACATATTAGGTTATTTAGTTAATTAATGGTGATGTTACAGGATAATGTATGCAAGCTAAATATATAAGTGATAAAATAGTCTGTTAAGTTTGCAGCAAGATAGGTTGATTTGCGTTACAGTTTACTTATGTATGAAAATAGTTTGTATGTTCGTATATTCCAATATTCATATCTAATTTACTACAGAAAAATTCTATGGTATGCGAACATATTTTGAATTTTTTTTCAGAGCGACAGCTCAAGCAAACATCTTGTTGAGAAAAGTATGTCCTTTTCTCAATTGTGCATTGTTTCGAATATTGTTATTCTGAATTAGCCCATTCAATTTTTGCTTATTCAATAGATTAGAATATATAAGTATATCATCGATTTCCTAATTACTAATGCTATTTAAGCTGAATATGATTATCTTCAATAATAATTGCAAATTTTATATGGCTGTAAGCTTTGAACCTAGGAAGTAACTTTAGATAGCAATAAGGTACACTATATAATTGATCAGATAGCCTTTTGTAAAGTCGATTTTATTTATTTTCGACATATATTGCTGTCATTTTATTTTTTTATGATATAACCTTTTTAATTGATTTCATTGCATCTTGTTTAATGCCATATCTGAATGAGCCTTTAAAATGCATTTTGTACACAATAAAACATAATAGGTTACTTAATGTATATAAAATTGCTAAAAATAAAATCGGGGCGACGGTAATGAAAAACATAGACGTCTGAAATAACAGTGACTTTATTTCAATGGTTACCAAGTCTTTCTTCCTCTTCTTCATCCTCTTCATCATGCTCTGTTAAAGGTTGAAGCACATCAAATTCATAGCCACCTGGTCTTGGTTGCTGTCTATCAATTTTATCTAATGGGTGCCAACTATTACGTTTATAGAAGTAAAGGCCAGTTGCAACACCAAAGACGGCCAATGAACCAAAGATGACATAAACCACAGTTAAATAATCATCGGCTCCTTTTTGTGCATTATCCTCAAATGAAGAACTAGAGGCTTCTGTAGGAGTAGGTGTGATAGAAGCAACTTCAGATGGTTTGCTTTCAGGTTTGATGCGTGTAGGTCTTGAAGGAGTGTTATCAACGTCAGTAGGTGTAGAAGCAGCAGTGGTAGTAGTGATTGTCACTTCATGTTCTTTGTCTTCGTGAAACCCGATAGTTGTATGAATCGGAGTTCCTACAAATTCAGGGTCTTGTTCTCCGTATAAGGTTAATGTCCAATTAAGCAAATGCCCAGTACTTTTTGGATTATCAACATCATAAATAGTCAAAGTCCAATCACCTACTGGGTTTTCTTCCCTGTTCATGAATTTGAGTGATCCGATTTCTTTTATGTCAACTCCCAATTGCTTACCAATGTTTAACTGACATAAATTTCCAATTAGGAAAACCTTCTGTACTTGTGTCTAAATTTCTTCTTGTAGCCAATTCAGATTTGACTTGATGAGGACTCAAAAGATCAATCGTTAAATCACCACGTCTTTGATGTTCAATGTTGACTGTAGCAGTAATATGTTCCAATCGAAGCAGTCCAGCTGCCTTAATCATTTCCTCTGTTACTTTAACAATACTCTTTAATGCCTTCTTTGTTTTCAACCCTGTCGAATCTGGTATCGTTCTCTTTTTAACTGGACTAGGCAACTCAAGCCAGGTCTGTTGATTGACCCCTTTATGCCCTTTGGCTGCTTCTACCAAAGCATAGGCATCCAACTTTCCATATCCGAATTTATGATTGTAAATTCGACCTGAAGGCAATCGTTTCCAATCACTATCCTCTGTCTTTATAGGCACTGCTGTTTGTACACATAAATGCTGAAGATCACGCCAGGATAGATCCGGTCGAACAGAGAGGACAAGAGCAAAAATACCTGCTGCATTGGGTGCAGCCGCTGAGGTACCGCCATGTCTATCTGAACAGTCATTTTTACCTACATCAGTTGTTTGCTATGTGTTATGAAAGAACAATTAATAATTTTTAATATTCATGTTTATAATATTTTTAAACTCACGATATATTGTCCGCCGCCGCTTGAATAGGTTACCACCAATTGAGCAGAACAAGCTTCAGAATAAGGGGGATGGCTGTTTGTAAAATCAATTGCACCTACAGTAATTGTATAGATACTATTGGTGTATCCATCAAAATTACAATTATCTCCCGAAGTACCGCCGTTGCCTGTCGCAAAGACATAGATGGACCCTTTACCACCTCTTCCATTTTTTATGCCGTTTAAAAAAGCGTCAGCCAAGATACCTTTGGGTGCTTCCATGGTTTCACCATTATCAGTAGGCCCCCAAGAACATGAAAATATGTCATTTTCTTGGTATTTGTAATTCAACGCCAATGCCTCATCTGCATCTGTAAGATCTCCAGAAAGGATACGGACACCTAGCAACCGATATAATTGAGTTATTCCTTGCTTTTGTTGAATAAGCCCTTTATTACCTGCTATCTTGGATTCGTAAGCTATACCAATACCGCATGCGTTGTTTCTAACAGCTGCAATTTGTCCAGCACATCGAGTACCGTGAGTATCGTCCCATAATTTTGGTGTAGGTAAAGACTCATGGTCATTGAAGTCATAGGATCCTTCAGCGTACTATGCAAATGTTTATGTTCATATTATAACAAGTCATTATTATTATATAAAGTAAAGCTTACAAAATTGGCAGCTAAATCAGTACTATTATAGTCCAGACCATCATCAACAATCACAACAGTTACGCCTTTACCAGAAATACCTTGTTTCCATACGCCTGTGACATTAATATCGTTACCAGTATTCATTTGATTAATCTATCATATACATACAATTTTAATACATGGTTTATCACTACAGCAACTATTTCATCTTACCAAATGCCACTGTTTATTGAATAAGGGATCTTGAATACCCAATGATTCTTGTGCATCCACTACTCTTTCTTTTGGTGTAAGAATAGGTATTGGGCCGCGCTTGACTCGTCTTTTGGGTATCTGCTTCTCAATCGACTTTATTTTTGCCCATGGTTGCTCATCTCTTTTCCAGTTAGATGACAAGAGTTGGTTATATTTAGCAATAACAGGGTCTTCATCTCGTTTTTGTAGCGTCTCCTTGGGTGAACTGACCATATAATATGTACTTAGTTCACCGACCTGTCCCTCAAATCGAACACCAAGATGTTGAGCCATTTGTTTTGCTACTGCAGATTCGCCTTGTGGGACATGTAGAGTATAGTAATCTCGATCGGCTTCACGTTTTCCAATGTACTTGGCCTGTATCAGCGAAAGAGATGCGAATAATGTAATAATTTTTAAAAGACTTGATTGTTTCCACATTGCATAACACTTAAAAAAAGGGGAAAAAAAAGATTTCTTGGTTTTTTCTTGCTTTACAAAAATATAAACCCAGACTAACGGGAAAAAAAAAATGAAAAGGCTTTGTTTTGATACGTTCAATGATCTTCAGCATACAAGCTGCAGAGTTTTTGGCTTCTGGAACAACGTTCCCTCACGTCAAATATAAACAATTTAATTAATTTCAGGGTGGTTCCTTAAAAAAAAAATATACACATTTATCAGCTATTTTTGTTTTACTTGAATTCATTAGTCGTTTGTGACTGTCTTAAAGATGGAAGTAGTCTTCTCCAGGGCCAAAACCTTTTTTTTTTTTTTTTTTACAATAAAAATTATGAGTTTGCCATTTGGTTTAAAAGCGCCCTCAAGAGGTACTCTTATATTTAGTGGTATTGCTGGTGCTTTAAGTGGTATCATTTATACAAGTAATCAGAATGCAGAAAAGTCAAGAAGAGCACTTGCTCAGCGTGTTCAACATCTTGCTGAAAGACCTTGTGGTGTTCATGTAAGATCTATAAAAAGAAATTGTATATATTAACATATTTTGACATGTAGGAAATGCCCAGAAAAGTTACCGTTTATATATCTGCACCACCTGGAGATAGTCTTGAAAAAAGTCGAAATTGGTTTAGAGAATATGTCAAGGTAAAAGCGAGATTATATCTTTTAATGTACGATCACTTAAAATTTCTTCTTGTCAAAAGCCAGTTCTTGTTGCAGGTGCTATTGATTATGAAGTAAAAGAAGCAAAAGAACCAGGACAAGTTGAAAGTTCTGTGATTGAAGAAGTTGTTAAACAACGTCGTGAAGCATCAGAAGTATCTGAGAAACCAACAGAACGAGTGACAAACCCATTTATAAATCTGGAAGTTTTAAAGAAACCACCGACTAGTAAAGTAGAGATTGATGGAATTTTGGCTATTGGTAGAAATGCATATAGGGAAGTGCTAAATGGGTTAGCAAAGGGCTGTGAGGCTAGCCTTTTGGAAAATCAAGAAAAGTGGGCAGATTCAGTGGATCAGATTACTTCAGAAGAACTTGATATTGCTGCTTCAGAGACTATCATGGAGCCTTTGTTAATAGAAGAAGAAAATAAGATAGAAGAAAAAGAGAGCACCTTCTCACTACCACCCAAGTTCTCACCTGTAATTTATATCCCTCACATTAATATTATTGGATGGTCGAATATTCCTTACAGACTTTATATGTGGTATGCTGATTACAAACGTATTGAGGATGTTGGTGAATATGTAGTTGCAGCAGTATTAAACCAGACAAGACCTTTCGAAACTAAAGATGCTGATAAGGGACAAGAAGAGAAAAAGTATTGGATTGGGGATGAGAAAGTAGAAGAATTGAAGAAAAATGATCCACCTATTGTGATTGATGAGCGAATTATAGACAGACTTTCAACTTATATTATGAACTCAGATAATACAGAGCCTATTGAAAAATAAAGTAATTCAAAAAAGTTATGTAGAATATATATCAATGGATTCATATTTTGTGCTTTAACAAGGGCTGAAATAAATTGAGTGAGATATTATTTTATAAAACTGCATTATTTGACATTGAGTAAGCAACCTGATAACATGCATTCAATTTGTATATGGCCCAAAAAGATAGTTCATCTTTGGAAAGAATCTTGTTTTTCTTTAATTATAAACTCACTCTTATTGATTATAATAAGGTTGCCTTTAAAAATAATAAAGACTGGTACAGAATGTTGTTTTGCAATAATTTATTTATTTTTGATACTACTTGATCTGTATAAAACACTTGGAAATATTCTAAAAATTGTTGCTCATACACTGGGCAAATTCAAGAGCTATCAAATTCAAAATATTATATCAAGATATGAATGGAAGCAGCGGTGAATCTCTGCTTTCTTTTTCAAAGCGTAATGAAGCAGCAATCAGAAGCACGGAAACTGACAGTGAGCTTTACATGAAGACTCTCTTTATGAATCTGCAGCGTTCTATTATGTTATGCTGCTTGTCCCTGAATAATACAGCAGTATGATTATAATCGAATTTTCCCTACTATTACTCAATAATATATGTCAAAGTCAAATATGATGTTACCAAAGATTTTACTCAAAGTCGTACTTTTGAAGGATTCAAAAAATTAGGCCATGTTATTTACAAGGTAGGCCAAAAGGAACTGGAATTCGTGAAAGCAGTAACTGATCTATTCATAATTAGCAAACCGTTCATTTACGAAAAAGTAAGTATATGGGCATAACCAACATTATTGAAGCTATACAACCAAACAGAGCCACTAATTTAACCGTATAGTTGACAACTTTTTTAATTCGTGTTAGCATGCAGAAATTGCCGGTAAATTGTTGCCCAATTAAATCCGTACAAGATTGAATACAGTGACCTTAGGGATAAATAAATTAGAGACAAGCTCGTTTAAGAGTATGATATATTTATACAAATTGTCTTTTAGAAATTATCATATACACTGGATTTTCTCGAAGGTTATAGTCTTAAATAAATAAAACAAGTTACGAAAACCAAAATCCATGATTTTTAAGTATAGATTTCCTTTTTTTTTTTTTTTTGCTCTGGAGAGCATAATAAAAATTTGATAACTGTTTTCACAATAATCTATGATTAATATAATGTAGCAACGACATTTCTATAATGCAGATTGATACAGACTGTGATAATTATCGCATTTATCATCAATTTAAACAACGAGAACGTAGCAGCCGATTCATTTACAAAAGTAACTTATAATGCATACACTTTTCCTCAATCTTTTAATAAATTTACTGTTTGAACTGCTATTTTTTTTTTTAGAAGTATAAATTTTATATATAAACTATTTGATTTTTCTATTTGTATAACTACTGATATGCGTTATTTTCCAAGAATGGAAAACTTAATTTTAATATACTTTCTGTTGCTACTGCCTGACTATTCGATTAGAATCGCTCCAGATATTTCAATTAGAGCCTGTAAACTTTCTTGATTTTAATATCTTTCGGCTCAGATGTCTCCCCATCTCCTTATGACGCCCTATATATCATTTTCACTTTCTACTTTCAAGCATTTGGTCTTGTATGTTGTACAATGATCAAGGTAAGAAAGGAAAAGGTAGAAATAAGATCGAGAAACAGTTTGAGTTCTTTTTGAGACTGATCTTTATTTCAGTTTTTAGTTAAAGTAAAAATTATTCTAATTGAAGGCAGGTATTTATATCTTCTATTGTGATCGTTCTTCTAATCTTCAGGTACTTTAGCAAGTGTCATTAATTATGATTATGAAAACTTTTCATTTGTTCTTTTGTATGTCTGTCATAGATCATCTTTTATTCTGGGAACGTTATTTTACGCGTTATTTCAATTATGTGAAAGATTAGCAATATTCCTGCCATTGGATTGGATTTTGTTATTTTAGTTGATACTTCTTCTTATCAAAGAACTCTCATGAATACAATACATATTCTAAAAGAATATGTCTAATTGGAATTGATTGTATGATCTTTTATTAAGACTTATATTTATTAATATCAACTACAATCAGTTACTATTCTACAACATTGTGGACCCTTCAATTCCATGTCGCTTGGTTACATTTTTTTCTATTAATGAGAATATCACCGACGATGTGCTAATGACGCTGCTGCTTTGGTCAACTAACGCGTTTACCCCAAACCACTATTTATTTATTCGTTTATCTTTGCACACTGATTTGTCGTTACAGCGGCGTCAGTTTCTATAAAGTTTATATATAAAAGATGACTTAAGAATTCTCTTTACTTACTGCAATTAGTTAAATAATGAGCTTCTTTATGCTTCTGTAGCTAAATCTCAATAAAAGCCATTTACTTTTACTGTTTTAAATTGATTATCGGAATCAGTAAAAATATTTCCTTAAAAATTGCGATTTTTTTGCTGTACACTAAAACTAGACTAGTCGCTGAACTAATCAAAGACAAACATCTCGAGCTTTGGTGAGCATTGAATCCATATTGTTAGCTTACAATGATCCACAACCCTTTTCTTAGTTTGTCTATCCAGTTTACCAATCTAAACCTAATGTAACAGTTTTGTGAAACTAAAAGTCTATATTCAATTTCAGACTCTTTTTGTAATGGCAAATAAATAATACATTTTGTCGACAGAAGCAACTGCAACAGCAAAAGTTAACCAGAGAAACATAAATTTATAGGCTTATTTAGCAAAAATTAAGAACAATTTGTTCAATAGCTTTAATCTAAATAAGAAGGACGTTGATCTTATTTTCGGACAAAGATTTTTTTATAGTAAAAGGACAGATTAATAATTACGCCGACGTACATGACAAAAAGAAAAAACCTTTCACAAGATTTAACTGACCAGTCACATGCATGGACTATAAATTCGCTAGGTACTGTTTCTGCATCTTCATCTTTTCAAAAGAAAAAATGTTATTTTTGAAATACATATTAGCAACATGTAATGTTTCAAGTCAATTTATGATTTAACATGCTCTAATCGATTTCTATTAATCATTATAGGGCTGCTGTTTGCGGCTGTTACTAATGCACAATCAGATCAAGGTTCTATGATAAGCTACAATGCCATTGCTCTTTTAAATCAAACCACCTTCAAGTCAATGGTTGTCATAGTGGACAGTATTAGTTATCCTTTAGAGGCCAACAAGACATTCCCAATCCTTTTCTCTGGAAAGGCTCCTTCTGCTAAATCAGGCTACCATTATGCAAAGGTGTATGCCAGTGATAACAGTACGCTTGCAGAATCATTTGAACGTCAGCCTGTCAACCAAAGCACACCTCACGAGTTCTTCAACCGTACCTGGAACACACATAACAATGCCCAGTTACCACAGGTCTATCCTCCTTTGAGTTCTATTCATCGTATCAAGTCTGATTTGCACAGAGACAACGAGATCCCCACAATTCACATCATCGGAAATCAAACAGAATTTGACCAGATGAAGGGCAACACCACTGTAGATATATCTGCCAAGACTACCATTTCCTACCTCTCACTTCATGATGCTTTCAAATTTGATAAAGTAGAGCTTTCCTTAGCTGGAGAAAGTGCTCGATGGGTACTTAAGAAATCATTTAATGTTAAGCTGCACAAGGAGGATAGATTGTATGGCTATAAAGATTTTAAGCTTCGCTCTTTAGCTTACGATCCCTCCTATATTCGTGAACAATTAGGCTACGACATCCTTAAATCAGCCGGCCTTATCTCATCCGAGTTTTCCTTTGTACGTGTTTTCATGAACAATGAAGAGCTTGGCTTATATGGTATTATTGATACCTTCAAAGGGCCCTGGCTTTCTAATGTGTTTGCGGATGGAGATTCGTCCTATAAACATGGATACCTTTATCAGGCAAAGTCTTATGGTGCTAATAACCACATTTCTGACCTCTCTTACTATGAAAATATTACAGCATACGCTGATGGCGAATATAAAATCAAGGAAGAAGCCACCGATAGAGAGAAAGACAACTATCAGCCTCTGATGGATTTGACCAAGTTCATTGCTAAGGCGCCTATCAATAGCTCAGATGCTTTCAAAGAATGGAACGAAATACTTGATATGGACTCTGTTCTTCGGTCGTAAGTAGTAGTCATCTTTAGTAAAAAATTTTAATGAATGGTTTTTAGAATGACAATTGAAATATTGGGTGGCTATTCTGATGGTTACATAGCAAAGGCAAACAATTTTTATGTTTATCAAAATCCTAATAGTGATCAGTATATATATATTGCTGCTGATCTTGACCTTTGCCTTGGTAATACTTATGACAATATGTCAGATTTGTGGAGCGGCAACTACAGCACATTTCCTTATTGGGGTACACGACCGTTGACGAATCAGATAATGCGCGTACCTGAATTAAATAAAAAGTTCAATCAGTTGCTTCAAGAGCTGAATACCAAGCTTTTTAACCCAAAGGTAGTAAGCCCTCGTATTACTGACCTTGTAAACATGATTAAGGAAGATGCTGAATGGGATCGATCGCTATCCAATGCTCGTGTGATTAAAGCCTTTGGTAAATCAGGATCAGATGATATTAATTATCTTGGGCTGCCATCGGCCTATCAGAATAATCCTGTAGCCGTAGACATGATTGAAATAACTTTGGAAGGAATTCCACTTGATGATGCAGTAAATGGACCAACTGGGCATATTTCCTTGTCAGGCGTTCGAGAGTGGTTCAATAACATTTATCAAAATACAACAAATTTCTTTTCTCAACAGTAAACCTCCCATTTTTGTTATAGAAATAATCCTTTCTTTTTAAATTATTTTTCAATTCCTTTGTCAATGTTTTTTGTTCAAGAAAAAAATCCTGCAGTATATGGCCCGTAGGACTCAATGAGACTAATGCTTTTTTTTTACTTCCGACAAAATTTTATAAAGCAACTTCCTTTTCGAATTTTTTTTTTCAAGTATTGATGAGTCCTATCACTTTAGAAAATGAGAATACTTGTTAAAAAACTAAAGTATTCGCCTGTAAGGTCTCATAGTGATAGGTCCTAATATTGACTTATCAAAATCGAGCTTTTGACAGTGGAGAGTAATTACCCAAAGACAGATTCAAACGTCTAAAAGATTGACATGATTTAAAGAGATAAGACAAAGTCAACGAAGCCATCAACAAAGGCTACTCATTCTGACTAATAGTCGTTGAGTTCAGAGTGCTTAAACCAGTTTATTGAGAAGAAATAAAAGTATATAAATGTGCGTTTTCCAGACTTTTTTTTACACCTGCAATTATGGCTTTAAGGTGTTTAACACGCTCCTTCTCCTGTGTAGTCATGGGTTTTTAATGAATACAGATGGCGATATATCGGTACAAAAGACTAAGGGAGAGCTGATTAGAAATGTATTGCCATCTTCTTTTACAATAGGCTTTTGATCTATCATACCAATTGTGATATAGTCGAAGTTTACTAGTCTTTATCATTTTACTTTGTTTTGTTTTTCTTTGGGAAAATAAAGCAAGATTTACCTATACAAGTAAAATCTAAAACTTCATCTTGTGCCAACAGTATCAACGATGTTAACGTTGAAATTGAGAAAGGGCTGAGAAAGAAGAATACTAAGGCCATATTAAAGAATAGAAAGAGATATGAGGTACACTACATAAAGCTTTCTTGTTGTCCAACATTAAACTAAAAAAAAAAAAAGTGTGATAAATGTTCAGACCCTGAGAAGGTAAATCTTGTTTCAGGTTCCTTCTAGAAAGCTACAAAAAAAAGGGCCATCTCTTTGCTTCTTTGTTAAGCATATAGAAGAGGCAGACGTAGTTTTGAACTTTAATGAGAGAGTTACATTTATACCTTATCCTCTTTTTGCATAAGTTGCTTCAAGCAAATGTTAAAGAACAATCAATTTTTGCATCATAACTAACCTAATAAGATAAAAAATGATAAAACAGGGGTATGCGTCGTGTTCCAAGAAAAGAAGACATTTAAAAAGAGTGAATGGAAGACTTGCTTTGTTTATTCATCGTTTTTTTTCCTTTCAGTTTAAAAACAACATGCGTAAAAAGAAAAAGAAAAAACTCCTATTGTCTCGCTATCTGGTCTTTCATTTATGGATATGGTCATACTCCCGGCTTCATTAAGCCTTTCTAAACAACAGTCAATTCTACACTGTAAACAAAATTCTTGCCGTTCTCTTCTGAAAAGGAAGCAGAACTAGGCTGCAATCGATGATTGCTTTACTTTTCGGAGGTAAGCACTTTTATTCTTATGTTGTTTATGTCTTGATGACTGAGACTGACACTTCATATACCCTATCAGTATGACAAAAGTTAAAGATACATCAGAGAATATTTACACAAATCCTTTTTGGAATTACAAACAAGGATATTCGGAAGTATGCTTTCTTTTTTTTATGTTTCAATTTTTTAATAAGATATAAATATAGGTGTTAGCGGTGCATTTACTCTTTTTCTCTTTCATTTTCTTTTTTTTTTTTGAGGCAAGATCTTTCCATAGTACAATTGCTATACTTCAAATCAGTTACTGATACTGTACGTAATACAATTTCTTTTTTTCTCTGCTCTGTTAGCTTATGGTTCTTAAAAAAACTGCATTGCAATATTTCATATTAACTCCCTCCATGAAAACTCGTAAGTACAAATGTTTCTTTACTCTGACTTAGTTTGATGGAGCTATGTTGTCCATCTCTTAGGGTTATTATTCGATATCAAAGTATTATAAGGCACTTCCTTTGCTATCACCAAGTAGTTTTATTTAGCTAATTAAGCAAACAAAGAAACTTAGACATATGCTTTTTGATGGTGACTTTTTCTTCATTAAAAAACATGGATGATTTTGAGTAAGTATGGCATGCTATAGTACAATCGCTTGGCAAAATAGCTGTGTATTTATAGATTAGTAATGATAAAACAGTTCACAAGCTGACAATCATCTCGAAGTGTCATATGACAAATGACCTTCCTTCCTCTTTCCGTATTCGATTCATGCTGATTCAAGCTAAAAGGAAAGCTGATTCTTTATACGTGCATCTGTTATACGCAATAACAAAGTAAAGCATAAAGCATTTGATAATAATTATCGTTATTAGTCATTAAAAAAAACTGACGAGTAGCGGCTATCTGTACTGTTTCTACTTAAAATAAAAACGGCCAGATGCGCCGGTGAACATAGAACACAGCGACTCAGATTAAATTGAATAAATTTTGTCTCAATAGAATATAGTAAAGTATGAAAGTTTAAGCAAGGAAGATGCTCTAGTATTTAATGTATCATATTAGAAAAAAGCTTTATTTTGCCTGACAACTTATTCAAGATAATGAGTAAACTGTTAAATTCTTTACTTGTTCTTTGTTTCGCATAAATTTTTTAGCGTAAAATATCCTCACAAATTCGAAAAAAAGCAGTTGTTTAAGTTAGTGTAATGCGATATCCAATCACTATTTGAATAGAACTAACATAGTTAGCTTGTTGGATTGTTGTTCTTATGGCTTTTGTTACACATCTTTTAGAGGATGTAATGAGATGTTTTAAAATTGAATACTTTTTGCTTGTTTTTTATTAATGACTTTGACTGCAAAAGAAAAAGATCAAGCAATAAATTTGCTTCAATAATTATTAACTTAGAAATAAATCTCTCTTGTAGTAATTTCCACGCATGTTTCTCTAAAAGACATTTGATTTCTTGGTACACACACAAGTACAAAAGGAGGAAAACTGAGCTTAAATTTTGGTCCTTGCAAAATATTGAACTGGTTTATACTTTAAGTGCATAATCACTTGAATATATGGATTCATTTGATATCATCATTCAATTTCTATGAAGAGGATATAAAGTCAAGAGAAATGAGAGTGCGTAAAGCTTAACACGGATGAGAGAACGGTTACACATCCATTGATACACCTAAAAAAGATCTGATAAATTTAATCGGTTACACGAAGTTGAGAAAAAATTTGGGAAAATATCTGATCTTTTGGGATCAAGTATAATAAAGTACTTTTTCTTTCCTTTTTTTTTTGCAAATCAAACTAAAGAACATGGGAAAGGAATCATCTTCTTCAATGAACAATTTAGACATGGAAAGTTATGGAGCTTTTCCTGACAAAAATTCACAAATCCAAAAAGAATTAGAAGGCAAACCTTATGGTGTTCAAAAAGTTATGCTTATGAAGAAATTAGGAAGTAAAAAGGACAAGACAGCAGTCATTGTTGGGTAAATTTGAAGCAAAAAAAAAAAAAAAAAGTACATATTTTGTTGTTAACTCTTTTATTTAAAGCATTATTTTGATTGCTTGGGCAAAGAACTGGGAAGCTAATGTTGTTTACTCTTCATCCACTTACATTACCAGTTATTTTAATTCTTTAAATCTCGCAAGTTTAATCAGTGTGGTTCTTTACATTGTTGAAACTGTTTTATTACCTTTTTATGCAAAACTTGCCGATATGGTTGGTAGAACTGAATCATTTGCAATTTCAATTTTCTTTTATGTTCTCTCTGGTATCGTTCAGGCAGTTGCACCTAATATGGATACCTTAGTCGTAACGATCATTTTTATTATGGCTATACTTATAACTGAAGTCTCTTTTTCATTTAGGGTGGCCAAGTTATTTATGCTTTAGGTGTAACAGGTGTTGCTATCTTGGGCCATGTTCTCATTGCTGGTATAAACATACAGTGTAGACAACAAAAAAAAAGACTAATTTCTCTGGTTAGACATCACAACATCTGTTAATCGTGGTTTATTTCAAGCCTTTTATGACTTTCCTGCAATAGTCAATATCTTTGTCGCACCCATTGTTGGTGAAGCTCTAGTGAATGCTAATGCTTGGAGATGGGCATATTCAATGATCTGTTTCTGTATTTCTGTTACT
Source organism: Rhizopus delemar RA 99-880 (assembly GCF_000149305.1). Lineage (NCBI taxonomy): Eukaryota > Fungi > Mucoromycota > Mucoromycetes > Mucorales > Rhizopodaceae > Rhizopus > Rhizopus delemar. Next base: position 185,054 of record NW_027137827.1, on the reverse strand, counting down.
GCTATTCCTCTTATGACCGGTTTAGTTCGCCTCGAGTCAACTGTCAAGAAATCAAATCTATTGCCTCCTAGAAATAAGCAATACCGCACCTGGTCAGAGACCCTCCGATGGTTTTGTAACGAGATTGATGTAATTGGAAGCATCTTATTTATTGGCGCACTCTGTATGATCTTACTTCCACTAGTACTTGCTACTAGTTCATGGGGAGGCTGGAACTCCCCTCGTACAATCGGAACCCTTGTAGGAGGTGTTGTCTGTGGCATTATCTTTTGTATTTGGGAATGGAAGTTTGCCGAAAAACCTGTGATTCCTCTCGGCAGATGGAATACCTGGACTCCCATTGCTGGTGTTCTTTGCTGTGCAACTGTCAGTGTATTTCATGCCTCAAATTGGACATATCACATCACATACCTTCAAATCTCAAGAAGAGCTTCTATCGTTACATCGACCTACATTGATCGAAGTTATGATGCAATCTATTTAGTGTCTCAGATTTTGTCTGGTTATTTAATGAAACGATTCAAGGTTTACAGACCCATTGTCTTTATTGGCCTAAGTTTGCTTATGATCGGCATTGGTCTCATGATTCCTGCTCGTTATCCAACATCCCCTACTGGATTTGTCGTTATCACTCAATTGATTGCTGGTTTTGGTGCTGGTTTTATCTATGTTCCTATTTTAGTAGCAGTTCAAAGCTCAGTACCCACTCCTGGTAAAAACTACTTTTATTCTTTTCATTTGTTTTGTATACTCAACATTTTCTAAATAGATATTGCCATTGTCACTGCTCTTTATCAAATCGGCGGTACAATTGCCACTAGTATCGGTTCCTCTATTGCTGGTGCTGTTTGGAACGGTATGCTTCCCACCGAATTTGCCAAGCATGTACCTGGCGAATATGATTTAGCATCGCTACTTGGAGACATCACGTATATTAATGCTCTTCCAGAAGATCAGCATGAAGGCACAGTAATAGCCTATGCTAACGTTCAAAGGATCTTATCCATTGTCTCTCTTGGTATTGCTGTACTTGCCTTCATCTTTTTCTTGGGTATGCGTGGTTTTGCTTTGTCAGAAGAAGTAAAAGAAGATTCAAATGATACGCCTGATGAAAGTTCCAAGCCTCAAAAATTGTAAAGCATTAAAGACACAATTGTAGTATATATTTTAACTTGATAATAAAAACAAAATCAAATTATTTTAATATGATGAAATTCTATTTTTTTGGCTACATTTATTTTCTATTATGTAATAGGCTATAATACACGAGAAAGAGAAAAAAAAAAAAGAGGAAATTATGCTAATATTTCAAGTTGAGCTGCTCTTACTTTTAATGAAGTAGTATTTCTTACTACAACAAGTCTTTTGACTGAACGATTTTGCCTATAATACCAATTTGTGAGTGGAAAAGGAAGATAAAAGCTATAAACTTACTCTGCATCCAACATCTCCATTCTCTTCAATCCATTTAGAGTGCATGCTCCAATACCAAAACCATGGCCAAGACTAAAAGAAAAATTGCCATTTGTAATGTATCCAATATGCTGTGACTTTGAAGGAATATAGTTGGATATCTTGTATAGTAATTTAATAACAGGATTTTCTTCTTATGTACAATTTGACTTTTTACCTTTTCACATACATTCTTCTTCTCGGCTTCTAAAAGTTCATTTAATTTTCTCTTTGTCTTTAAGGGCGATGAGGAACTAGTGCGTATGTGATGCGTACAATGTTCATATACTTCTTGATCATCTACCAGATAAATCATGGCATTGGCCATAGGCTTTCCACGATCAATATACTTTAAACGAATCTTGGCTAATGTCTCATCTAGTCGAAGTTCAGGCACAACAAAATTCAAGCCTCGTTTGGCAACTAATGCATTCAACCTCGTGTTGAGATCATCCAAATGATACCTTAAGGGGGCTCCATGCAGCAAAGAGTATGTGGGTCTTGCGACTGTGGATCCTTCAGGTTGATCAATAACCATATGATCTATCAAACCAAGACTTTCAAAAGCACATTCAAATGGATGCTCAATACCACGCTTGGCAAAATTAATGCGTTTTGCTGGCGGCTTCTTTTTCCATATCTCCTCTGCTTCCTTTCGTACCAGTTCTCGTTGAATCTCAAATGCACGTGTGCCAGGGAAATCGTGAGGGAAGTAAGAGTGTCCTGTTTCAAAGTGCATAGCACGCATGTCTTCAAACCCAGCAACGCGAGCACCGGCAAAGATGAGTGATTTCCAAAATGCCATACCCCATCCACGAGGTAAAATCAGAGTCCAACCCTCAATTAACTCAGATGAGCTTAAAGGACAATTTGTGATGCCTGCTTGTTGATAAACAGGAGCGCCTCTTTGAAAAAGTAAAAGTGGAATTTGACCATCTTCAGGTGTAGGTTCAAGTTTTGTTCCAGGTACAAGATTATTCTCTCGACGTTGATTGAGTGCATATTCTGTTATCTTTTTCTCAATTAAACTCTTTCGTGTCTCGCTATCCCACAAATAAGAGTCTGCTACATTCTCAGGCCAGCTTGCAACGATTGATTCTATCTTTTGCTGATCTTTTACTGAAATTTCATTTGTACGAGGAGGCACTTTTTGAGGAAATCTTGCATATACGTATTGATGTTAACAAAGAAATTTACAATTAAAATAGTTTTTTTTTTTTTTTTTTTTACTTTAAACGTGGATCGTTAACAAGAAGACCAATAACAGAACCAGGAGATAGAGAGCATGATGAACGAAGTGATTTCAAGTCTTTCCATAGCTTGTTTCCTTCATGCTTTTCATCTGATACAGGATCCAAAACGGTTTGAAGTAAGGCTGTTGAGCGTGGACCGATCAATTCAAATCGTAAAATTTCCTGTCTAAGGTCATTTATCTCTACAGTTAATTGTTGTTCGTGTATTGACTGTTGTATAAATTGAAGTGCTTCATGGTAAGCTGACGGGTGAATCCATAGCCACAATACATCATTGGATGGCTTCCATAAGAATGATATGGGGCAAATAAGTTTTGTAGGGTATCCTAAGTGTTCATAAAGATTGGAGTGCCCGATTCGATTGCCCTTGATATATCTAAAATAATTCACGGAAATAGGTTAAAAAAAGAGAAAAAATAAAAAAAATAAAAAAGACTACCTTTCACTCATCACTGAAGGTAATCCAAGATCTGTAATTGTATTTAATGCTTTACCGATATCATTGAATTGACCCTTCAGCTCGACACATGCCATATAAGATGCATCATGAGCTATGCATAATCTTGTAAATGATTTGTAAGTGATTCTAGATGATTTAACGTTAGGTTTAGATGCAATTCGATATCCCCAAATATTTGTCATTTTCATTCGTTTTGTATGCCACATGTGTGTTTCCAACCATTTTTTAGTTTCTATAATTTTCACTAAATTATTATCTTCCTCTCTTTTTCAATATGTATACCCTTACTTTGACGTCTAAGATACTCATCCACTAATTTGACAGGTCTTTTTATCTTTCTCACTTTCTTACGCTTCAAAGTTGCATTAGAGGATGATTGAAAGGTCTATACAGAAAAGGATGTAAATAATTTATCTCTTTCTCTTTCGCGTCCATTTTCTTTTATTTACTTCTTTAGCTGCCTTTGCTCTCAAGCGAGCAGGTAGTCTATTCAAATTATGACTGGCTGTTCGTCGACGAAGGCCGCGAGGAAGAGATTGAAATGCAAGCTCGTTTAAAGCATAACTTTAAATATTATGTAAGCACGCTCGCGTCTTTATATGATTTTTGTTTCCTTTTACCTCGCCTTTTTAATAGCGCTTTGCATAGAGTTGATTTCTGATATACGGGCCATTGCAAACTTACTGGCATCTATAGGTCCCGAAATATTTGGAATGTCTTGCGCTAAATTAAGACAGTTGTCAAAATAAACAGAGCTTATATGTGTTTTTTTAATAAACTCACACAGGATATTATCTGTCTTATTATGTGACCTTATTTCTCGAATCTGTCTATTTTTTTCTCTTCGTTTTTGTTTCCCTGACAGCTGTTCTTTCTGTGTCTCATTAGGTGTTTTATTAGAAGACATATTTGTGAATAAAAAAAGAAGTGAGGAATCAAAAAAGTGAAAAAAAAAAATCATGTAAAGTCACAAAAGGAGTAAAGTCATACTAGCTGCTCATTGGCTAATTTTTGAATTTCTCAGAAAAAGATCAATCATAAGCTACTGCAAGAGGTAGAGGATAAATATAGGATAACGATTGACGGCCGGTTTAGGTTACTATGATGCGAATAACTCACAGCTGACATATTTGAAAGACTTGCCACTATATCTCCACGTCAATTATTCATTGGAGCATGTCCTCCTGTTACATTATATGGCTCTACTACCTTCCTTCTGGAAAATATCTTCTCCTTTTGTTGAAGAACACGTTGAATATTACTAGATTAATAAACAATATAAATAGTTTATAGAAATATCTTAGCCAATGGCAAATTTTATACAAAAGTACTCAACAACGAGACTTAGATGCCAAGCGACAAGATAAAGCTGCTTTGAAATAAACATCCAATAATTGTAAGATTTAGATATAAAATAACATTATGTAAAACTTAATAGCGCTTCATTCTTTACAAAAACGAAGCCTTTTACGAGGCAAAATTGAAATTTGTATGTTTAAAGCTCAAAAGCACCATTAAAATATAAAATATCTATTTCAAAATGTTTGATAAAGACTAGTAAGCATTCCAAAAGAAGTTTTAAACACTACATTTATTCAATACAAGGAAAGGATGTTGTCATACATCAGTAAATTATATATTGTTGTGAAAGATATCTTGTCAGTTTAATCAATCAAGCAGCATTCAGTTGCTGAAATACTGGATTTTTTCAAATAGTTTGCGTTTCACGCATGTCTAGTGCTATAAATTACTTCAAAAGATGTAAGCTTGGTAAGAGAAGTTTTATAATCATTGGAGCATTTTGTATTTCGCGTTCTAAAAAGAAGGCTGTGCTTACTAGCTCACCAAATATCATAGTAACAACTGTATAATATAGCCTCAGTGTCAACGCAGAATTTTAGACACAGAATCAATAAAAAAAAGTTTTTAAATGTCAGTGCATGAAATAAATTCTCTTTCTTTTTATTATATACATAATGACAACAAGTAGATCTTTTACAAAAGATGAATCCGATCGAATAACAACACAACTACAAAAACCACTTGGCCCAGAGTTTTTGACGCAAAGACCTGGTCCAGCAGGAAGATTAACTTATATTGAAGGAAAGACTGCAATCAACTTAGCAAATGAAATATTTGGTTTTAATGGATGGTCTTCAAATATAAAGGATACAACAATCGACTTTGTTAGTCCTCACATAGAACATATACATTGCGATACTCATGCGTATGCTGATATAGGTAGACGTGCTTGAAACTGGAAGAATCAATTTGGGTGTATCTGTGACAGTAAGAATAACCTTGAAAGATGGCACCTATCATGAAGTAAAAAAAAAAACAAATATGAAATAACTATACCATTTGTTTGACAGCTTCCTAGGATATTGGTTATGGATCTTCTGAAAACACTAAAAGCAAAGCAATTGCATTTGAGAAAGCTAGAAAACAAGCAGTCACGGATGCTACCAAACGCGCACTGCGCAACTTTGGAAACGCGTTAGGAAACTGTATTTATGATAAAGTGTACTTGAATGGCATAGGAAGAATGGCTAATCCTCAGGTAAAGCAAACGGTTGCTAACAGTAAAGAGTAACATAATTTGTTGTTAGATTAAATTTTTACCTGGTAACCTTTATCGCCATCAACAATTTGACACATCTAACAAGTCAACAACGCCTCAACAACAACAGCAACCAACTGATAATCCATTTGAATCAAAAATAAAGATTGAAAGAATATTACCACCTTCATTAATAGACAGTGGTAATGCACGCGTAAGCACACCTATGCATCATCATCAACCCCTTATTCCTGAAGATGGATTTTCTTACGGTAATAAATTGTGAATTAAATAACTTGAAGATTAATAAAAATGGGATAATTAGAGGGGGAAGATGATATATTTGAACAGGATTTCAATGAGGCAGATTTAAGAGCATTAGAAGATGGCATGAGTATTGAACAACGGTAAAGTTGTTTTGCTATGATTGATTGAATAGTGACACTTGATATTATAGTCATGACCTGATTCCATTATCCTCCTCATCAGCAACAAAGATAAATTCGCCCACTTTAACCAGTAACATCAATAAATATTGAAATAATAATAAAGCAAGCTAAAGTTCTAATATATAGATGAAGATAACGACAACAATAATAGTAGTAAAAAGAGGTAATACAACTGTAAATGCAAATCATTATTGCTCTAATATAAACATAACTCTTGGTTTAGGTCTCAGACATCATCAGATTCTCAAAATGATAATAGTAATAAAAAGACCAAAGCATAGAATAAAATCAATTTATTTAAAAACGGATTTATCACTGACTTCTGTTTGTCTACTTTCTTTTGCCATCGAGAGACGAGCATTACGCTCGGTATTATTTTTTTGTCTAGCAGCATATTTCACAAGCTTACTCTTGCGTACAGCAGCACGAACAAAGTTGGGATGAACAAATTCAGGATTTTCATAAACAGTGGGACCACCAAAGGAACCTTCAAAGATCCTGATGGGTGTAAGACAGAAACGAGGACCAATTTCTACTAGAGAAAGATCATCTTTATCCAAATGAGTATAACCTGGTGTATTTTGCTTGTTCTTTTCAACAACCTATCATAGATTAATAAGTAACTGTAGTTTCTATATACAAATCCATCGGGCTTACTTGATAATTTCTAAACCAAACACGATTATCGACGATTGAAAAAGTCAAGACGTGATCAATGAAAGGCTTTGAACGTCTTGTTCCTTTAGGCACATTAAACACTTGGCCCAACAACTCCTTTAATAAACTCCAGTGAGGTGCAGAATCAAATGTCTTGTCAAATGATAAAATATGTCTAGATCCCTTTAAACAATTGCCCGTCATTTTTAACTCGTCCATTGTATGTAAGTTTTGAAGGTGGAATTTAACAGAGGGTCCGTTGGGCGTCTTGGCCATCCAGACATACAAGTCTTGTTTCTTTCTGGTTTCGAAAAATACGGCATTATTACAGTTGTTTAAATCGGCTAATTCGTTCAAGATGTAAAGGTTGTTTTTTGTGTCTAATTTGGCGTCCTTCTTGGAATGAGGTAATAAGCCTTCGAGATCATTCATAAGATGACGATAACTATAATATGTTATTTTAATAGTACTTAATAGCGTTGACCTATTTACCGGTAAGTAACACCGCGAGAACAGAGCATCATGACTCTTTGTTTATTAATTCTCTTATCTTCAGAATTTTTTTTAGTTAATGCTTTATATGCTGACATGTTGATCAAGAAAAAAAGAAAAAAAAGGAAATGAGAGAGTAAATAAAAATCAAAAGTATGACTTTTTTTACTGCCGTGGCTTATAAAAGTGAAAGACACAAATAGAGAAACATGCATTACATGACAAACACGCAAGAACTGCTTACCCTGTTTATATAGTAACTTTATTCTCTTAGGCATTGAATATTTAACTTGTTTGCTATGAATTGCAATGACTATACTCTTTCCAGGAAGTAAATTCGCCTTTGTCAGAAAATGAATGCAGCCAATGGTAAGAACAAAATTCATGTAGCACGAAATATAAATTCGTCTTTGCTGACAAACTGGATGTCCAGTTGCCAAGAATGGTTTGTATTGCAGGCCTTAGCATCTTTGGATACATAAAAGCGTACCAAGTTCTCATTTTTTTATTTTTTACTTTTATTTTCTACAATTACACCAGAAACCATATGATAATGATCATTCAATTCTTGTATGAAAATGGGGAAGGTTCTGTTGTAGACGAGTATGATAGGCCTGAACCAATGGAATATATTGTTGATGAGGACTAGTTTCGTCTTGAAACATTGAGCTCTGATACACAATATTTAAATCAATTGCCTCTAGAGAGCGAGAAAGTGATAGAGGCAATGCAGATGGAAAAGGAGGTAAATCCTATTAATGAGGTTGTTATGAGGGAAACATCAATGAAGCGAAATTATACACGCTATTCTGATCAGAACAAAGTGAGATTCTTTAAGCTGCTGTTTGAGAAGTGTCTGAGCGCGGCTGCTGCTGCAAAACGGCTTGGTATTCACGTTCGCACAGCACAAAAATGGGCTGAACAGTACAAAGAGATCCTAATAGTATCTTTGAGAAACGGAGAAAGACCGGTCGTCCACGCATTTTCAATGAGGAGCACAAAAAAGCTATTCTTGAATGCATTGATGCGAATCCTTCAGTCGTCTTGGATGGAGTGATGAAGCAGTTAAGACAAGCATTCACAGATTTAAAAGTACCCAAAGGTACTTTATTTGATTTTGTAAAAAAAAAAAAAAAAGTTGTAGTTGACGAAAAACGATTGAGCCAACTTACAGGATTTTCACTAATGGACAGTGTAAATCCTATAAAAGCTTGACCAACCTGAAATGGTTTGGCTGCCCAAGTTTGTTTTGTCCATCCACATGCCCCCCTTTTTTGGCCATCGATAACCAAGGCTGGGTAAGGCACTCCATTACATATTTGCAAAGATGCTTGGATCATGGAAAATACTTATGAATAAAAGCAAACGGATGCTATCATGAAATTACAATGAATGGACTTTGGCTAGTAATCTTAGGCAGTCCTCCAAGTCCTCCAAACCAAAAAAATAAAAAAGCCTTCCCATGTCAAGTTTTTTTTTTAAAAAAAAAAGCTAGGTGCACCCTATAATCGTGCGCCTTATTTTCCCTCCTTTAATTTTTTTTTTTTGTTTTTTTCTTTATCGTAACGATGTCAACAATGCCAGAAAGCCATTCTGATACTCGTATTGGTATGAAAAAAAGACAGCTAATGCAGAGCTTGAAATATTAATGTGGATACTGTGTGGTTTTTCACCTTCCCCAAATGGCAACGACCAAGACAATCAAAAGGAGGATGACGAAAACGACTACAATCTTTTCACTACAACGTTGCCCTCACGACTAGGTTATAATTTATTTAGCAAGGAACTGTTACGTGTGGATGAAAACAAGGATATTGTCATCAAATCCATCGTTGGAAACGGCATATCGGGCGATGCCTACACTCTGGGACCAACTGAACAGAGGGATGACCGACGTGTCGATATGCTTTACCTACCCCTGAATGCATTTACCGAGAGCCTTGCCCTAGTTATCATAGAGATTCAAAAAAAATTCGGCAAGAATTTTGTTGGTCGAGCGATCCGCTACTTTTTGGACGTTTTCGATGCCACAGGTTCATGCCCCATCTCGTTGTCATATTCACTGAGGGTTTCTCCAGCAAGCGATTTTGCGATACCACATTCGACAAAGAGGAAAATGACCCTTTCTATACCCATCCGTGCCAATCGTGGGCAGAAAGTACCAAATTTTATACCCCAGAGTCCATTGCCATCCACATGGACAAAGACCTTTTGGATGAAATGGTTGCTCTGTGCCTTGTTTTTGTCATGTAGGAAAAGAATATCATACTCAAAAAATATGACAATGCTACCATTCAAGCCATGTACAAGGCTGCCCTTGACATTTGCTCCATGGAAACAGACCAGATAGCAATAGGGCATCCGATTTGTCAGCGAAGATGAATTTATATTTCGTACTACATGAATTTTGTTCCTGCCTTTAGATGAATTCATTTTCCACCAGGGCGAATTTATTTTTCGTGCTACATGAATTTTGTTCTTACCATTGGCTGCATTTATTTTCCGACAAAGGCGAATTTACTTCCTGGAAAGAGTGTACTTCTCCTTCCGTTGTTTCTTTAATAACACAGTGATGGACAAAACAATTCAAAAAGCCTAATTTATTTTTTATTTGCTTATTCTACTTGACACTAAGTTATGCTTAAAATGAGCTTGATTGCTAATAAAGGGAGTGTTATCTATTTAAAGTAAGTAAACTGTATCCCTTTTGGCGCGCAAGAAATTCCGTCCCTTAAACGCATAAAAAAACACTTTTATTTCTATTTATAGTTCACCTTCTCTCATTTTCTCGCTCTCTCCTTTAAATGGTATACATTTATTTATAAACAAGTTGACAATTGCTGTTTTTTTCTTTTTTCTGTTTCTTTTAAAAATAATAATGTCTTTTGAAAAGTTGACTGAAAGTTTTAATCAAATCCAATTTAATTCCTCTTCGCCACAGCCTCACCATTACCTTAATAGTAAAATCAATAATGAAAAGTGAATCATTTTAATACTAACATATGTACATTATTAGCTTATAAGAAGCATAATAGACAGTGCATGCCAAGTGATGATGAAGATGATGATTCATCCATTGAAAAAGAAAAAAATTCAATCAAGAAACATGTCTATAAGCCAACCACTTTGCCAAGTGATGACGATGACACCTCAGGTAATCTTCCCTTTTTATTCAATCCCCTTTCTTTACTAATAATAAGTATTAGATGATGACTGCTTAATTTCAAAAAATTCCTTTATAAAACCATCTCAGAATTCATATAAACGTACATTACGTCAAACACGTTCTGATGCAAGCACAAATAGCTCATACTCTTCCTCTTTTAAACCACACATGAACATAACCCGTTCAGCTGAAGACTTACCAAGGATACATAATAATAATTATGCTGACGATGATGACAATGTGGTCCTTGGCTCAAGATATCAGGTAATGCCAGTCAAGCAGAAAGTGCGTATGTCTGGTATGGATTTGTTAATACAAAGAGAGCAAGAGAAAGCAAAACGTCAAAAACCGAAGACAAATGTACCTGGCAAAGTGAAAATAGAAGGACTGTTAAGTAAACTACCTCAACCTGGAACACATAACATTAGCTTTCAACAATTACAACTTCAAGAAAAGAAGCAGCAACAAAAACAACGTAAAATGATGGATTATAATAATATGAGAATGCCCTTTAATAATAATGCTATGCTTTATCAACTACCTAGTATTCCTATAAGTAACGGTAGCTTATATATTAATAATAATTCAAGGCCCTCAAGTGTCATTTCTAATAATCATAAAAGACGATCATCCAGTCATTATATACCTTTTGTATAAATAATGCATATTTTGTATAATAAAGGAGGTACACATACATAAAAGTATCTTGTTTAATCTTGTTCAATAATCCACTATCCCTTCTATCCCTCAACTCCCTCAAATCATGGCCCTTGTGTTATTATGTACCCCCGTCTCTCTTTTGGATGCACATATCATCATCATTTTAGCGCGCTCTTTTTCTCTTTGGCCCTTGCATCTTTCTTGACTTGTGTAAAGCCATTTTGCATTCATGTTGATCAACTTGTAATTTTTCCGAAATGAAAAAAAAAGTCTCAATATTTACATCATTGCATGCAATAATAGATTTGTTTGTTTTACGCGTCAAATAATAAAGGTATTTCATAATTGAATGTTATACATTTTATTTCATATTACACGGTATATATTTTATATGTGCTATTTCAATCAAACCGCTTATTGACAAACACTTTCAGTACCAGAGGCTTTGGTGTTTAAAATCAAAGCAACAATAAGACCATAAAGACCCAATACTTCAGCGAAAATCAAAATCAAAATCTATTTAAAATATAAGTATATCTCTCATTTGCTGTTGTTTGAGTTTATTTACCATGCCGACAAACATTCTAGGTTGTTGAGCAGTAGCACGTACACCAGCATCACCGGTAATACCAATAGCAATACCAGCTATAAATAACAATAATAATTAATATATAATTCATGTATAAATATAATTTATTTTACCAGCAAGACAAGAAAGACCAACTGAAAGACCAGCGGCCATTTGAACAAAGCCGCTAAAGAGTGTTTGCTTCATAGCAACTGTAGAAAATGTAAGATGAGGAAAATATTGAGTTTTAAAAAAAATAAACTTACGTCCACCAGATAATAACACAGAGACAACAACACCATAAATACCCAAAATACCAGCCATAACAACGGGTACAATACACTTCAAGACCAAGTCAGGACGTAAAACACCCATAGCAGAGAGACCAACACCGGATTTAGCAGTACCATAAGCAGCTCCGAGACCTAGGAAGTGTTACAAAACATGAAACACAATCGAAAGAAAAAAACAAACTTACAGCTAAAAACGATGGCAGCAGCACAACCCATGGTGCCAAAGAAAGGAGCATAAACAGGACTATATAACGTAGTTTCATGTAAGTATTTAAAAAAAAAAGAGGCTTCATCTCGAGAAATTATATAAATGACTTACCAATATTCACTCATTTGTGTATATACTACTTTATATTTCAAATATAAGTTGCTATTTTTATAAATTCTTTTACAAGTTTCTACTTACGTATTTTTTTTAATCTAAAAAAAAGGTGTTTCAAAAAGAAGAAGGAAAAAAGGGGGGCAAAGTAAAGTGTCAGAGAAAGCAGAGAAAAAAAAATAATCGAAGACGATGTTGACGTCAACAAAGCCGTTTTTTTGGTCAGATTCAATCTGAGTGTTAATAATGCATTTATTTGATTTTATTATTTCTTCTGCCTAATAAAGTAGCATTGTTCATACTTAAATCAAATGTCTTTTTCTTAATGGTCGGTTTATCTTTTAATGCTGTTGACTTTATCTTTGCTGTAATTTCATTCACTTCATCATCATCATCATCATCATCATCAGAGATGTCATTACGTGAATTGAGTGTCCATCTGTTTATATTCTTCTTCTGTTTCCTATGGGCACCTTCTTCACCTATACGATGAACTGCATATGAAATATCAAAGACTTCTTTCATGGAAGATAGGCCAGACAAAAATTTATCTCTTTTTCTTGGCTTCTTTGTAGGCATGGGCGATGATCCTGAAGTATCTAAAGACGATGAGGATGTAGAAGAGACTGGTAAATTGATTTGGTCTTCATTTTCTTTGCTGACAACAGGTGTATCCTAATATGATATGAGTATGATATAGTGTCTTCCTTGTATATAATACCCATTTGTTTAACCAAGGATGAGACAAGAACTGATCAATTGTATATCTCTTCTTAGGATTGATTTCCAGTAAGTGACTGACAGCATCTTTCGCTTCATCCGAAATATGATCCCACCAAGGACTAAGAAACGTATATTCACCCTGCGCCACTTTCTCTGTAAGTGTATCAATGCTTTGATCATAAAATGGCGGGAATCCACACAGCATCGTATAGAGAACACATCCAAGGGCCCAGATATCAACTGATCTCGAGTACCTTTCATCTCTCACAATCTCGGGTGCTGTGTATCCGACGGTACCGCAAGGAGTCATCGTCTGCTTATCCCACACAATTTTTGATAGACCAAAGTCAGCCAGCTTGACTTTGCCTATTCCTCCTCCACCCAAGCCAGGTACAAATTCACCTTCATCTTCTTTGGGTTCATCATCATTCTCTGGTTGTGTGGGAAGTGGGCTGTGTTTGCGTTCCATAAATGGTATAGATTCAAACAATATATTCTCAGGTTTAATGTCTCTGTTAAATGTTGTAAAAAGTGTCACACATACTAGATTTTCTTACCTGTGAACAACTCCTTTTTCTTGATGTAAATAACGAATACCTTCAGCTACTTGTTTAATACAATGACGAGCCAAGTCTTCACTAAAATAAGTTAATTGGGCAAGTTGATGGAATATCTCTCCTCCTTTCATCAATTCTAAAACTAAAAAATAATGCTTTTTTTGTCTTATTAAATAAAGATCGTCTTGATGTTGCTATGAGTACCTGCTCTGTTTCTTTAAATAATAATAGTTTAACAATAGAAGAATGATTTATTGTACGCATGATCTGTGCTTCTTTAAGTACACTTGCTTTCTAATCATGAAAAAATAAATACACATTTTAAGTTTTGGCTAAACTTGGTTTTACCTGAGCTGGTTTTAATCCATGTTTTCTTATGATTTTAATAGCTACAAACATATTTGATTTCTTATCAAAGCATTTATAAACAATAGAAAAAGCACCTCTGATCATTTATAAAGTTAATTATAGTTTAAAATAAGAACTGTAACTTACTCTCCTAATTTCTTTATTAAAGTATAATCCTCTAGTCCTTCATATTTTGGTAAACTTGATTTTATAGTACAAGATGTTGGCACTATTTCATCCTCTTCCTCTTTATTACGAAAGATGTTCTTTAATTGATGAAGGACTGACATAAATATATAGAAAACAGAAAAAAGAGAGTCCGAAATTTTTTTTTTTATAAATTCTGTAATAAAATATTGACGTCCATGTACCAAAGATAGCCAATCTTGTATTTAAACGATCTAAATCTGTTCTTAAAAGGTAGACCAATAACATGCATATGTAGGTGATTTACAGAATTAAAAGGTGGTACATGAAAACCAAGTCTATTTACAGTTAATAAATGATGAATATTGCATGTATTTACCCAGTACCTAATCTGATCCTCATTTTCAGGATCAAAACCTTCTTCTTTTAAAAGCCTTTTACCTAATTCTACCATTTCATGTACTACAAGAAAAATCGTTCTTTCTTATTATTCGGTATGCTTGTATAATTCGGTTTTACATAAAGGCATATGTTCTCTACTTAAATCTTTTACTGTTGAAATATGTTCTTTTGGTATAACAAGTAAATGAACTTTGGCTGATGGGGACCGATCTCGAAAAGCAACAAGATGTTCTGTCTAATCTTTTATTAAAACAAATAAAAAAAAAAAAACCTCTCTTTTTCTTCTTTGTGTATACCTCAGCTACTATTCTAGTTATTCCAATTGTATCAGATACGTTACAAAATATACAAGGTTTCTCACTAGTATTACGACGACTGCCGCAACAAAACATGTTCAATAAAAAAAAAGTAATAAAAAAAAAAAAAAAAAAAAATTGTAAACACCGAAAATCCAGGGCAAAATGACACTTGACAACCAAAAAAAATTTTTGAATGAAATACTTTGAATTCAGAGATTTGAAAGAATACCATGTCCGTAACGGCGATTAAAAAGGCATGTAATATTGGGACTACTGGTTGTATTTTCTGTTCCTTTCTAGGTGGTAACACTTATGCTTGTCAAGTGCTTGGATCGTTTACATTCCAGTTCCAAAGTGTATCGCATGTTTTGCAAACAATGATATCTTGACTGCGGATTTGTTTAATGCACTAACAATAATAAAGATGTACGAGCAAAGCATTTTGTTTTATTGGTTTCAGCTAAAAATGTAACAAGAGTAATTAAGAAAGTGTCTCCTCTTGAATGTATTTTGTTAAATCTCAAGACAAGTAACACACTCTGTGAGTGCTTCCAAGTGGTTTAGAGTAGGATTAAAATCAACCAGGATCCCAATCTGGTATTCATAAAACTGGAGGGTTTTTTTTAGTTAAGAATCTCTCTTACTTTTATTGATCAACATAGGAAGATCTAAGATTGTTCAAGATACTTGACTTCTTCATCACTCCACTTGATGTTAAGAGCACTTATCAAACCACACAATTGCTCAATTTTAGCAGGACAGTTACCTTTGGCTTTGCGAGTAACCAAGCTAATGCGACTTGAGCAGGTTTGATATCATGTTTTTTAGTCGTTTTAGCAACACGTTCAATAATGGCATCGTTCCCCTGATCTTTCATATTCGCTTGAAAGTTCTTAAGGGTGCTTTAGTAAGCTTACTGCTTCTGCTCTTGTCAGTGAGCTAGATCATAGTCAAAGTGCTCCAAGGAATATCTGCAGTTCTTGCGTCCAGAGAGTAAGGAATCATTTTTCTTTTTTCCTGATGCTGCACCAACTTGTACAAGTTTTCATAATCACAAACCTGGTCCATTCATTCTTCTCTGCGATGTCTATTGGGCCTTTAGAATTTCCAATGCACTGGTTGAATTTGTGCCAATATAACAAACCTTTGGGGAACGAATGAAATCATCCGATGTCTCTGATTTCTTTTATGGAAATTTCCTTGATACGAATGAGAGATGGTTCTGTTGAATAGGCTTTTTGCACAATCATGCTTATTCTATCCAATTAATGACTTTGATATCAATCGAACAAAGACGTCTCAGTGAGACTTTTGTGACACTCAAACTATGCTGACGTGAAGACCATGTTGGTTGAAATGTTCACGACTGTGTGGGCAGTTTAGGCTATAGAAGGTCTCAATTAGTTTTGCTTGATCAGATATCAAGTTGAATACCTTTTACAGCAACCACAATATGAATTTGATATATATTGCTTTTGGGTGCTTCTGTTTTAATTCTTTTAATTTCAGTGTAAAAGTATTAAAACACTGATATGAACAACATATGTACTCTTTAAAAACATGTACGAATAGGCTGATATTATCAACAAGTTTTCTTAAAAGACTAAATTTTTTAGATTTGAAAAAAAAAAGTAGTATTTAAATGCAACCATGAATAGTTTTTTATTAAAAAAAAAAAGAGTGTGTATCAAAATGCTAAAAGAGGATATTTCTAATTTCCCAAAGGTTAGTTGTAATAAAACACTGGTTGCAATATTTTCTTCTTTTAGACTGTGATGTTTTGGATGAAACGTTTTTGCAAAACATTATTAGACGAGGTTTTATTGTCTGAAAGTATTTCTTTAAAGAAATGGTTTGCATAATAATATTATTTTGAACAAATCAATAAAGTGTTGAAAAGAAGGCTTTTATTTTGCCTAATTCTATTTTTGTAATTTTTGTTGATTTACATAGAGTCAAAGGGTACGTGCAGTATTAAATGTATTGCGCGCCAAATAAGAGTACATTCACATTAGGAATTTTTATAAGTTGTGTTACACTTGAATCAAGAATAAAAAAAAAGGAGAATGATGAGTGAACAAGAAGGAAGGGGGGGGAAGTAGTTTAAGATTGTTCGATTTCAAAGTTTAAAAAAAAACAATAATATTACTGCTTCTGTATTTAATAAAAAAAAAATAAACCCCCCCCCCCTCTCCGTTTACTATTTATGTTTAATGGAAAAAAAAAATCGGAATTCATAGATCAGCGCACGGATTTCGAGGTGACCAACGCTTTATCATGCAGATGATCTTACAAGCAAACGTTAGAATAAAGGAAATAGTATGAAACAGTCTTTCTATTCTGTCGATAAAGCAAATACATTTAGTAATTCAATCATGTTTCCCTTGCATCATCCACACATTAAAACTGATCAACAAAACATAAAGAGTCTTTCATGTTTTATTATGATTGAAAAGGGGAGGATGACTCGATAGACTATTTTAAACTGAATATCCGAAAATATCTCTGCACGTTTATAAAAGCCCATTCTTTCCCTTCTTTCCCTTTAAAGAAACAAGAACAACGCATAAAGAGAACCCTTTAACAATTAACATGTGATGCTCAGACTTGACATCATGATGGTCAAGTATCACGTATAAAGTACTTGTTTGAAACATTTGGATGAAAATGGCAAACGAGTTTTTTTTTTTTTTGTTCTTATTCCTTCTTAATCTCCTTCGCTGTTTAAATCAATGGTAAACATTTGCTAAGATTCATCCGAAAAAGAGTTGTGAAAAGTACCCAATTGTGTTTTGAAATGCTTATTTTACCTGTTTTGATAAAAATGGGATAAAACGTGAGAAAGATGATTTGATTGAGAAGGGATGATGATGAAATCTTTTGAATGCTTCATCATCCATCATTTCTCCTTTATGAGTCCTTTGTCTTTCTATTCAATTGTCAATAACATCATAAAATGTAAACTTGGCTCCTGCTTATTTCTTTTCATACGTGGACTAATACATATTTGGAAGGTTCTTCAAATCACCCACAAAATATCATGGGATCTTGTTCAAGAGTGAAAACAAAACAAAAATCATCTTTTGTATTCTTCTTTTTCGAGAAATGAACTTGATTTGTTCATCATTCATAAAACAAACGAATTGAATTGTTGTGAAAGAATAAGAAAGAGGGAATAGAAAAAAAGAAAAAGAGGACAAGAAAAAAATAAGGGGAAAAAAAAGAAGTGGTTCTAGACCAGATGACTAAAAAAAGAAACAAGTAACCTGTGAAACTGTATTCTTTTGTAAATAGACCTTTTGAATTAAAAAGAGAAAGAGGATTGAAAGATTACTTGCTGCTTATTTTTGTTATCAACACATACCATAGCACTCTTTCTCTCCTTCCTCTCTTTCTTTCTTACTCTTCCTCTCTTTTTCACAGTTCCTCCTTTTAGAAATCTGGATTTTGTCATTTTAAAATTCAGCTTCGTCCTTTTTTTTCCACTCTCTCTTTCCTTTTTTTTTTTTTTTTTTTTTTTCTTTTCCCTCTTTCTTACTTTCTCCTTTTTTTAATTTTTCTTTGGAAAAAAAAATCACAACACTTTCACCTTTCATTTCCACTACACGCTTTTTCTCTTTCTTTTTTTTTTTTTTTTTTTTTTCCTTCTTTTTCGTTTTGGCACTTCAATCCCACATTGCATTGTCCGGATCTTTATCCGAACTGGACAGACGTAAACGTAGAAAGACACTAATGACACAATCACCAACAACAAGTTGTTTAATAACCAAACAATATAAAATATCACCGACAAACGAAGTAAATAAAACAAATAATAAAACACAATCATCCACAACACTATCATCATCATTATCACCACCTTCACCGCCAATGTCATCCACTAGTAGTAGTAGTAGTAGTTGTAATACAATATCAATATCAACAACACATCATAAACGACGGTATAGCACAGAAAATATTATACATGACAAAGAACATTATATGTTTAAACTACCATTAGACTCTGAAGGAAACACAGGTTAGATTTCATTTTCATCTTCATTTCACTCAACTCATAAATAATAATAGCTGCATTATGCTATTTACCTACAACACGTCAACATATAATCGAATTTTATCACACTGTAAATAATAATAAAATCAACTATACTCTCTCTCTTTTCTTTTTCTTTACAAGCTAAATAATATCAATAGGAAATACCATTCATGTACAGACACCAAGGTTTAGGTGATTTATTACTATCTCGAGCATTTCAGTGGGCAGAAGACACTAAAAAAATCGTTGTACCCACTTGTCCATTTGTTCGTAAATATTTAGCAGCAAAATCACCAAATGATGACTCATGTATTTTAAATCAAGAAAATAAGAATGTGTAGAGAAGAAACAACGAAACACTCACGCCTATCTTTATCACCTTATATCACCCTTATGCGCTCTCTTTCTCTCTCTCTCTCTCTCTCTCTCTCTCTCTCTCTCACAATAATAAAAGAGACTTGTCGGCATTTGAATAATAAATTTATTTTATTTCCTCTTTTTAAATATGATTGGACAAGAATCGTTTGCCGATCTTATCTTTCTACTTTCAGTAATAGCAGTAGCCATAGTGACAGTAATAGATTACAAATGCTTATTGGTGATGATGGATAGCTTGGTTTAAAGATATTAAGGTAGGTGTAGTAACAAGATGATTAGAAGGATCATACAACATGGCATAAGTCAGTGTCCACTGAATTCTGTGAACTGCCCAACGACTCAACTGCCACCATCTCAATCTTTCGTTGTGACCAATAGCACGAATACCATCCCAATAACCAAGTCCATCTTTGTTTGAGCCATATTCTTTTACCATCCTGATCACTTGATCTTTTGGCTGATGTAGCATAGGTGTTTTGTAGGTCAGTGCATAGCTAAGGTTTTTTGTATAAATAGGAAGTGAAATCAAGTCAAACAGGGATCGATAGATGAACGGGAAACTGTACGGAGAGGAAAGAGGTGACAATCGGATGTGCATCAAATAAGCAGCAGGCAAAATAGTCAATAAAGGATAACCCAATCGATACAATGCTATCACAGAATAAATATACAAAAACACTCTCATCCTTTTTTTTTTTTTTCATCTTACCAAAAAGAGTATCGAAAATCGTAATTCTTCCTGAATGGGTTTTATCAAACACTTGTAAGCGGGCATCAAGTGCATCTCTTGGTCTTTCATCATTCTCTCCCATCGATCTATCCTTTCTTTCCCTTCCCTCTTCTTTCTCTCTAATGTCCTTCTTTGTAACATTGGCCTTTTCTTTCTCTTCATGAGCTACAGATTCATTAGGTGATGTTCGCCTTAAAATTCATCTTACCTTGCTCTTGTTCAATCAGTTCATCATTATTTCCATACTCAACCGGATGTTCCTTTCTTTCTTCTCTCTTTCTCTCTTCCAACAAGACTGTATCTTCATCATACACTGGAATCTTTTCTATGCGTGATTTAGCCGACGGGGGTGCATTTTCCAAATTGGAGGCAGCAATATCAGCAAAGGATTTCTTTGCTTCATCTATTTCATGTCAATTCTCT
Source organism: Rhizopus delemar RA 99-880 (assembly GCF_000149305.1). NCBI lineage: Eukaryota > Fungi > Mucoromycota > Mucoromycetes > Mucorales > Rhizopodaceae > Rhizopus > Rhizopus delemar. The sequence goes on along the minus strand of NW_027137827.1, from coordinate 164,682 downwards.
TTCTACCAAGACTCACTATACCACCTTACCTTCCTTTCTATCCACAACTACCATATCGTCCTCTTCCACAATATCACCTGTCTGATTCAGCTTTGAAATTTCTGTGTATACTTCTTTTTCGTCTTCCTTTGCACGTTGTGTTGCCATCAGGTTCGATTGACCCAGAGTAGGAAAGTTTTCGTCGTTCACCACATACGGCTTCTCTTCTTCCTTCTTTTCTTGTTCTCTGATGATCGTCTGAGCCCGATCACTCAACGGTCTCTCTTCCGGAGGTATTTCTTTAGCAGCCATCTTTGCGAAACTTTGAGGTGGTGGTGGTGGTGGTTTGACTGAAGGAAGAGGATATCAGAGAACTACGTTCACTGGATGATCTGTTTACTTACCAGAAGGTTGCTTCAACATGTCTTTCACGTCAGGTAGATCAGATAAAGGAGGTAAGCCATCACTCTTGATGGACTCGTCATGTTTTGGTAAAGGATAACCTTTATTAGAAGTAGCATCAGCAAATGATTTATCAGGGTTAGGTGGTTGCGTTGATTCTATTTGCTAGATTAATCTACAGACCAGTCCAACAACAAGTTATTTTTTTACCTGTGGTTGCCGATGACTCACTTTTGTTCAATAAGTCACTCACACCAGATGAAGTAGGAGTAGAATCTGACACAGCCTCTTGAAGACTGGGATATTCTTCTGTTAATTTCTTTTCGTGTCCTGCGATATCTGCATAAGAAGCATCCTGCTCATTCTCCCATGCACCCGGACGATGCTTTTCTTTGTCTTCTTTTTGTTCTGGTTGAGCTACTTTGGCCCAAGATGCGCCCAAAGTTGAATTTTCTGTGTTATTTACAGATTCACCAAGACTAGGAAATTCATCTGGATTCATTTTCTGATATAAACCCGGTCAGTACACACATTCCTTTTTTTTCGCTTGAAAAAGAAAAAAGGGCTTTACCTTTTATATTCTTTTTTTTTAATAAGAAAAGAAGAAGAAAAAGAAAAAATACAAGGAATTTATGGATATCTGGGGATATTCGCATTATTGTTACATGATGTCATTTTTAAATACAATAAAATACAAATCACCTCATTGCTTTTTTTTTTTTTTTAATTTAATTGACACTCCATCAGGCTTTTGGATTTTATGGGATCATTGTCCCTCTGCTATTTTCTCTCTTGCTAACAAGGTTCTCTTTACTCATCCTCTTTTGGTTGAACAATGGTCGGGATCGGAATTTAATAAGGTATTTACATCATATGTCAATGCAAAAAAAAAAAAAAAAAAAAATACAGTTTCAAAGTGAAAGAGACTTTAAGGATGAGAAAGAAACAAAAGTGTGTAGAATGCTTTCAACATTTTTTGATAGATTGACAACACCTTGAATACTACTTTTGTCCTTTTATATAAAAATGAAACAGACTGGGACGATAAATGACTGTGAGGGATAAGAAAAGGAACCGTTGGAGGAGCAAGATGAATGATGATGACTAACAGCTTATCGAATGAATAGAGTGCTGTAAATAAATCATCAATAACATAACAAGACATAATAGACCACACAGCAAGACAATATCTTTTGTTCCAATGGCTCAGTGGATCCTATATGACTCTATCTGTATTAACGCGCTTTAATCATCAGCCTAACCAAGCCTTTTGATGATTGCACTCAACAAAAGAAGTCGAGTTCATAAGCATGCCCTACGAAGAGATGACTGCAGGCATTGCTCATTTTGTTGAGTTGGTCAGTGAACCATACTGCTCCCTTTTGCTGTTTAAAAAGGAACAATCTATTTGATTTACCGCGTTCAGTGTCCGATTTTATACCTCTTTATTTGATGATTCATATTTTTACCTATTTTTTTTTGAATAACAGGTTGAAGTGGCTTTGATGACCTATGAATCCTGACCCTTTTCTTTTAGAATCTTGCATGATTAAAAAGACAGTACCTCCAAAAATGATGAATTGGTTGATAGTCAACATGGTAACCAAAGATGTATTATCGTTGGCACATTTTAATTTCTTTTGTTATCCCAATCACAGTTTATATCAAATTGAGGTATCCGTGAGAATAAAAGTCATTCTATACATTATTCCTCCCCTCCCTTTTTTTTTTTATTAATTGATTAGTAGACTTCATTAAACATACATAAAACGTGGTTTGGTGTTCTAAATGAAAACCTTCTGCTCTTTTTGTTTAATATAAATATGGTGCTGGTTTTTTTTTTTAAATTTATTTAATGATATCCATTGAATTGTTAAGGAACAAAGGAGTTTTATTTCTGTCTAAATACCCTTATTGATGATTGTCCTCTCTTTCTATTATGAACTCATTCAACTAAAATTGCTTATGTTTCCAAATACTTTCTTATTCTTCTAAACAGTCAATGTTTGCTAGTATTTGTTTACATTCATGTCTTTGGTTTTGTTTATCTTTGTCAATTCAAAGGAGCGAGTATTCTCCCTATCATGTGTATTTTTTTAAAAAGAGAACATTTGAATCAGATGATACCAAATAACACTCACTTTCTCACGGATCCCTTTTTCTTTTTTTAGACAAAGGATGTACACCATAAATCCGAGAGCTTGATTCATTCAAACCTGTTTCCGAGATAGGATTCAAGAGATCGGATCTTTTCTATTTGGATTTCTATTTTCTATCACTTATCTTTGCACAAACACACACAAAACAAAGTTGATGAAATTTTTACAAATGATGTCGTCTTTAGACAGATGTAAACAGTATGATAACATTTGTGGAAAAGAGAAGAAAGTAGCAGCAAACCTTTATCTTTTTAAAAGCCTTATCACAAGCACATCCATCTTTATTAAAACATGGTATTTGTTTGTGGTACATTTTGGTTGCTATACCAACCATGATTCTTCTCCCTATCAACCAATCCATTCCTCAATAGACAATTATTCACCGCTATCATCCTGGGGGGGGACACCAAATAAGATGGGCATTTAGGTTTGGAACTGTTTATGTCATCCTAACATAACATTTGAGTATTTCCTTTTTCGCCCTACAGTTTAACAACAACCCCCTTTTTTTTCACTCCATATGATGGGTGCAAAACTTCAATGATTCTTTTGGCATGTTGTATTACAATAGAAGAAATTCAAGTAAATTGCGTTATGCATTGAAATTGACCATAAAATCCTAAAGTAAAACAAGATTATATGTATAAGCCAAGCATTCCCTCCTTAGAGATGAATATACTGCTTACAGGAGAACTTGACACGTTTTACAGACTTGTTAAAGGGAGAACTTCATTCTACAATAAAAGCACACGACCATAAAACGATTCTCTCTTTTGAAATTGCTTTCTTACTGGATTTGGTTTGTAATAATGTGATCTATAATCATCCTTTCATAAAAATCCAAACAAATCAATTTTTAAATAGCCAAAAAAAGAAATACATTTGAAAAAAAAAAAAAAAAAAAAAAAAAAAATACACCGTCATCACTCTATAAAATCAACAAAAAAAAAGTTCGAAAAAGATTTTATTCGAATAATCTTTCATTAGTGGCTATCTTGAGTCCTGGGGGAAAATCGAGGAAAGAGAACTCTGGAATTAATGCTTAGGATGGAGTAGATGGCATTGGCATCATAGGTATTGTGGGCATTGGCATCATAGGTACCATAGGCATTGGAGGTGCCCCGGGTACTACCATCGGAGGTTCCACTGGACGAGGTTCCATCGCTGGAACCGAAGGGACCTGGACGGCAGCCCTAGAAGGTGGAGTGGGTGGTGTGGGTGGTGTGGGCGGAGTGGGTGGTCTGACTAACATGAATCTACCGCCAGGGACAGCGATAATCATAGGAGGGGTAGGGGGCGTAGGGGGAGTGGGTACAAATATTCCAGGTGGGGTTGGAGGAGTTGGAGGAGTTGGGGGGAACATGAATCCCGGAAGTGGGATCATCATCGGAGGAGTGGGTGGCGTAGGAGGAGTAGGCGGCGTTACTTGTCGCTTGCTGTCAAAGGCAGGTGATCAGCATGACGTACAAAACAGACCAGACAATAAAGGCTTACCTGAACTCAGCATCGTGACCATCCAATGGAGTAGCAAAAGCTTGAATGCAAAGTGCTGAAAGTGTCAAAAAGGCTGTAAGAGAGAATTTCATGTAAAAAAAGAGTGTTAGAATCTGAGGGAATTTTGTCAAATTGTCCTTTATTTATAGGAAAATTCGCTGTTTTCGTTTATCAATCCAAACGGCTTGTCAATATGAATAAAATGGCTTGTAATAAAGATGTATAGAAAGGAGTGATTCCTTTGTATTCAATCATGTTCATATCGGGATGCTCCTGAGAGACATTTATATCTTAAGACTTTTCTTGATAAAATACAAAGAGGCTCAACAAATTCAATGATCGGACTGTGATCATCATTCATAATAAACAAGGCAAGGGATTTATAGAAAAAGGTTCCATTTGGATTTTTGAGCATTTAACTCTCCTGATACTTTTTCACCTTATAAAACATTTGTTTCTTGGTTTTTGAAACCTTTGATAGAATAATGATCATTAAACTTGCAAAACCTTGAGTGAAAAAAGTTTTTATGATAGATAAATGATAGAAATGGACGAGAGTTTTAGGCATTGTCATGCTCCTATTTTGTCTATTCCTTTTGAAGATATGCCAGAACAAGTATGTTTTGAAGATAGACTTCTTTATAAGAATAAAGTAGCTACTTTCTATTTGCATTGTATGTATAGACCACAAGTACACTTTTTAAACCTAATATACAAATACCATTTAACTTGTTGAATAGATCATTTCTGTCAGCTACTAATGATCCCCACATTTAAGGCTTTAATTCAAAACGATGATAAATAAACTACGAATAATAGCCTTCTTGATGCAACCATCGTAGACCTTCACATATATGCTGTGGTTGCCGCTTGAGGCTTGATAATCAAGTAACTTTTGCTGCAGATGTACATGAATAGTAGCCATCATACTATTAATGAATGGCTTTATGGTGGTCATGCTGCTGTCTTTTTTTTTTAATGAAAATCAAAAACATTTGAAATTTTACTTTTAATGATTCAAAAACAAAGTAGGTAGTGTCAAAAGCTGAAATAAGATGACTTTGTTGGTGTATAAACCGTTACTTTATTATAAATTGAACTATTAAATAATGGCTTGTTATGACCAAACCCTATTTCTTCTATTTCTTGATGGACGATGAATTATTTTTCCAGTTCTCTTTTGCAAATTTGCAAGTCCTTCTTTTGCTTCTAATTTAATGTGTATAATAGAATTCATTCTTTTTTGTGTGCTTAAATCCTTTTCCTATATATAAAAAAAAATAAGAGGGCCTCAATATTGAATTTTACAATTTAAAATACCATGTCTTCGGGTATAATATCGTCTATCAATGATATAGTTTCTGTAGTCGGTTTAAGGCTAATTTGATCATTTAAATCTTCTTGTGCTTTTAAAGCTATGGAAGTAGCACGTAAAACCATGGCTCCTAATCCATGGATTGTAATTGTCTTTTGGCTATACACATGTTGATCAGAACATTTTTCTTTTGTCTATCTGTTGTTTCTTATTACTTTTCTTTCAGCATGAGCCGTTTTATTCTGTTTACAATAGCCGATGATTTGCTTTTACTTGAAATATAAATGTCATTTGATACAGAAGCAGGTCGCTGAGGCTTTCGTTTGTGTATGGATCCTATACGTGAAAACTGTTTAATAAATTAATATTCAAGTTTCAAAAACCCCCCCAAAACCTTCAACAGGAGTTCTTTTTTCATAGTTTGTTTCTGCCATTTTGAAAAAGGGTCTTCAAACTGTATAAAAGTCGAAATTTTTTGTTATCCAAATATGGTACGACGTTATATACTAAATACAGGTAAAAAAAATTTAAATTCAGCAGAGCATTCTGAGATTCAATAAAGCTAAACTAACGAATTCTATATACATTAATTTTATAGTTTTGAACAATAGAGCAGTTTAGCAGTTTCTATATCAAAGATAAAATAACCTTCAAAGGTGGCTTATAAGAGTGGTGAGTCGCGGTAGATTCAACACTGATATAGATCACTTAGGTTTACACATACCTGCAAGGACTAAAAAAAGTCAATAGAGTTTCTGTCGCTTTTAAATATGTAGTTTGATAGCAAGCATTCACCATTTTGCAACAGAGGATATTCTTACTCTCTGCACGCTTAGTGTCCAATGAGTCTATCATGTTCTCTTCCAGTCCTTTATGTATAGTTGAAGAAGATAGCAATGCACTTTTTAAAAAAGTCGGCATTTCTTTGAAACGTCAAAGGAAAGCCAAGTATCACTCTAAAACAAATCCTATGATGTATGAATCTTTTGTAGAAAAAACCATCATCACTGCATACATCAAGCAATAGATTTATACACAAAAAGAATGATAAATAATAAACAATATTTGCTTTTATTAAGCTTGAACAGGTTCAACTGCAGCAGGAGCAGGTCTGAAATCTTGAGCAGAGGGTTCAGTGATAGGAGCTTCATCCTTGGGTTCAAGGATAGTAACGATATCAGGAAGAGTTTGCTTGGGGCCGTTACGACCAGTGGGGTCATTGTCCAACATGATCTTGACCTTGATACCCAAGACACCTTGACGCAAATCAACATGACGAACAGCAGTTGTGATGAATTCGCGAGCGGGGTTACCAGAGTGAATCATGAAACCATCAGCAAACTTCATGGCCTTGGCACGAGCAGCACGCACCTTACCGGAAACGACGACTTCACAACCCTTGGCACCGGATTCCATCACGAAACGGATGACACCATAACAGGCACTACAGACACTATGTGAGTATTTCTATCGCTTCCTCTCTGCTGACAACCTACCGACGGACAGCCAAACCGTTGAGAAGCTTGAACTTGACAGATTCACACTGAGCGATGGCACAGAGACCACGGTTTTGAACACGTTCAGCATAAAGCTCAACGGCATTCTCAGGGAACTTGAAACGCTTTTGAACAAGAGTGGTCAACTCACGAATACGACGACCCTTTTCACCAAGGACGTTTTGTGTATGAGTGGCACGAATGATGATTCTAGACAGTTGTTAGTCACTGTTGTCTTTATCACCTTCCCTTTCTTTACTCTGTACGGGCAGGAGTCACACGGACTTCCACACCAGCATAACCAGCTTCAGCAAGTTCACGAGTGAGGAATTCGTTTAATTCAGCATAGAAAACACCATCAGCGACCTAATGGATTGTTAATATCTTTCCTCTTTTTCTCTCTCTCTCTCTCATCATTCAGTTGATATCTGTATCAATAGTGTCAACTTACAAACTATTAAAAAAAAAAAAAAGGATAAGTATATCTGATTCAATCATCCACTTTTATAACAAGATGTATCTTGCCTTTCTCTTCTTGGAAATTTGAACTGCTGCCATGATTATTATTATTCAGATATGCAAAGAGAAGGATTAGATGGATGGCTCACTATTCCTGGCACTTGCTCTCTCTCACACTTTCTCTATCTGTCTTTTTGCTTTCCCCCCCCTCTTTTTTTGCACTTTACACTTTTTTGCTTTCGCACAAAGATGTTCGGCTATTGTCCGGATCGGCCTAATTCATGCAAAAATGAAATCAATTGAAACCCAAAATATATTAAAATAAATCTCATACTGTGTCAACCCCCCTTTTTTTTTTTTTTTTCTAATTTATTACCAACGAATCAGAGCAACGAATGAGTTACTCTCTCAATAAGATCAGCAGGATATTAAAATAGTTTTGTAAATTGAACAAATAGAAACTTGTTAAAGACTTGATTTCATGTGTTTTTGAAAATTAAATCAAGTTAGAGAGCATAATGTGTAAACAAAAAGAAGGTTGTCAGTGAAAGTATGAGATCAATGTTATCCATACTACTTTAATACATGTGATTAAATCACCCAACAAAAAAATAAAAAATAAAAAAATGTCGGCTAAATTTTTCCTTTTTCTTTTCAAAAGAGCAATGGCATCCGCAGTCAATTACCCACCAGAACAACGATATACAAGAATAGAAAAGTTGGGTGAAGGTACTTATGCGACAGTCTACAAAGGAAAAAATAGAGTGACAGGAGAGATTGTTGCTTTAAAAGAAATTCATTTGGATCCAGAAGAAGGAGCGCCATCAACAGCCATTCGTGAAATTTCATTAATGAAAGAATTGAAGCATCCCAACATTATACGCCTTCAAGATATTATTCATACGGAAAGTAAGTTGAGTCTTGTGTTTGAATGTATGGACCAAGATTTAAAAAAGTACATGGACACCACCGCACGAGCAACACGCGGTGTGTTGAGTGTTGGTGTCATAAAGTCATTCATGTACCAACTGTTGAAGGGAATTGCCTACTGCCATGAGAACCGAGTGCTTCACCGAGACCTCAAGCCACAAAACCTGCTGATTAATAAGCATTTACAACTCAAGTTGGGTGATTTTGGATTAGCTCGTGCGTTTGGTATTCCGGTGAATACGTTCTCGAATGAGGTAGTGACGCTTTGGTATCGTGCACCGGATGTTCTCTTGGGGTCTCGTATGTATTCAACTTCGATTGATATTTGGTCTGCGGGATGTATCATGGCAGAGATGTATACCGGACGTCCACTGTTTCCAGGTACAACCAATGAAGATCAACTACAGAAAATCTTTCGATTGTTAGGTACACCCACAGAACAGACATGGCCCGCGATCACTCAATTTCCAGAATATAAACCACCTCAAGTGATCTATCCACCTCAACATCTATCACAAGTATTAACAACGATTGATCCGATTGGAATCGATTTATTGAGTCGAATGCTTCAATATCAACCACAGATGAGAATAAGTGCTAAAGATGCACTTGAACATGCTTTCTTTAATGAAGTGAAATACATGGCTAATACGGAATAATAAAAAGAGAGAAAATGTATTATGTATTTATTAATGAAGTATGCAGAAAAGAAGAATGTTTTTTTTTGTTATAAAGTGTGTTGTTGACCATTCCAATCCAATAAATCATCCAAGAGATCATGACTGTTTGGTGAATAAACAGAAGAATCTTCATCGGTTGATAGAGAAGGTGATAAAATGGGTGATGGAACTAGCAGTTGACTGTGATTCTTACTTTCTGGTTTAATAACCTCCGCTGCAGGGAAAAGGAAAAAAAAAGAGAGAGAAAAGAAAAAGAGAAAGAGAAAGAGAGAGAGAGTTTCCATTGGGTGGTGGAGTAGTACTTGTGAGTTGAAATGATGTCTCCCTTTTTTTCCTTTCTTTTTTTTTTTTTCTTTAAACACAAATGATTTCCTTCTTTACGATCCGTGCTGAACCGCAAAAGTCATTAAAGAGAAAAGTAGAATTTGTATTAAACTTGATTTGAGCCTGTAGAGCAGCAAATTGTTTACTGATAGATTCCAGTTGACAAGCCAACGACATATTTTCTTCTTCCAAATGCTTCATCTTTTTCTTCATTTGACCATTTTCTTCTTCAAGTCTCTTATTTGTCGATTCCAAGTCGGAAACATAACGACGCTTTTTATCTCGAGACTCTTGAGCTGCTGCTCTATTTCTTAAAATTCTTTCTTTTGTCTTTTGATCTTTATCTTCAAGTGTCACTCTTGATTTCTTTGGACGAACTACATTTGTGGTTGTAGGAATAACAAGTGGATCCATCGTGAAATCAACAGGTAAAGATAATAATTGATTGATTAAATCAGTATTGTTGCTTGACATTTTTATAAACAAAACAAAAGAATAAACCACCACCCAATGGAAATTGATTATTTCAACTAAAGAAAAAAAAAAAAAAAAAAAAGAAAAAGAAATGAATAAGGTTATTTTTATAATAAAGTTTTATCCAATCACTTTTATCCACTTGTTCACACAAGCTGCGGAATGAATGGGTCATGCGCCCAGGGCTATTTTTGGCTGGGCCATCTTCACATGCCCAAAGATGAGAGAACTCAAGTCACTTTATTATTCTCCGATTCAACTTTAAGTGAAATGTGTAACAGGACAGACATAAGATTCTTTATTTCTTTCTCTCTTTTTTTTTTTTTTTTTTTTTTTCTTTTTTACAAGTACATGTCCTACTCTATAAAATGAAGGATGTGAATATCATATTTTAATCTAATACGAGTCATAGAAAAAAAAAAAAAAAAAGGGAATAAAAAGCAAACAGTTTATTTTAATCCCCGTCTTATTTTTAAGAATAAAAAAAAAAAGATGGCTTCTACTTTTTTATAATAAGAATAGAATATAAATAGTCTTATTTTTTTATATCAATCATATTCTTTATTTACAAGAAGAGAGAGAGAGAGAGAGAGAAAAGAAGAAAAAAAAAAGGTTTAGTCTTCCTTGAAACAATTATAGTTTTGTTTGTTGTTGTACAAGCATAATCTGGTTTACCCGCTCCCCAACTCACTTTTGCCCCCTAATAATTTTTTTTCTTACTTTTTATATAAAAAAGAAGGTTTTTAAGAAAAAAGGAAATATTTCCTTCTTCTTTTTCTTGTTTAAAAAAGAAATTGAATGAATAAAGTACAAGAAATAAAAGATTGGCAACCATCTGTAAGACAGCAAACTCCGATGGAGAACACAAAGGTTGATCCGTCCACTTCACCAAAGCCCAATACAGCTTTTAACTACATGTAAGTCCTTCTTTTTCTCATTCATTTTTTTTTTTTCTTTTCTTTTTTTTTGACGTGTCCAAAGACGTCCAACAACCCATTCTTCTGAGGGACGATTTGAGTAAGAGATAAAGAAGAGAGAAAAGGGAATTCTAATTGAAATATGAAATATAGACCCAACATGCTATCTCAACCTACCACACCTCGTCCATACCCAATACATACCATGGCGCCTAAATCTCATTTGGCTATGAATGAATTAAGTCCAAAATTTATGCCTGCGAAATCATTTGAATTACTTTACTTGTCAGACAAGACTACACTGTAAAGAAACAAGGGATCTCTGTTTATCATTATTGATCACACTCTTTTAGATCACCTATTCAAATCGAAGCCAAAATGGATCGTGGATTCTTTTTGGCAAATAACGAATGGACTTGTTATCGCCGTAATTACTTTCAAGTCAGCACCGTCTTTTCCTTGGCTCACTATTCTCAAGCGTACTATTATGTCCGAACACAACGTGGGACTCTGGAACACGTCCAGAGATTCTTGGTCGGTCTCTCAGCCCGTGTGGCTAACAGCGATAAAGAGATTGAACTCATTCAGCAGACAGCCAAGAGAGATAAGGGACCTCAATTCAAACCCTCTCCAAAACCAATCCTTCCAGGCGGTCATCTTACCACGGCTCATGAACAACAATCGGTCGCTACCTTTGAACGACTGCAGTTCAAGACAGCGACGGCTAATAACGGAAAGAGAAGGGCTGCTCAACAATATTTTATTTGTAATGTTGATTTATATGCTGAAACGAGTGATAATAATACTGTTTGTATCGCAAGCTGTCAGTCGATACCTTTGGTTGTACGAGGTCGAAGTCCAGGTCATTATGCAGATGGTTTGAAATCAACAACGGTACAACCAGCAACACAAGTCAGTGATACTTATTATTACTATCAACCTAGTCCTTATTATTATGAAAAGTTACCCTACATACCCACTGAAAATAATCAGGATTGGCAACGCTCTAGGTATAATAGTGCCTCTTCTGGTTCTTCTTCTGCACCTTCTCCTTATACTCAAGAATCTTACTTTTCTCAACCTTAACTTTTTATTATTCTCTTGTTGTATAAAATGCCTCTACGTGTCACACTACTTTTTCTTATTTCTTGTAATATGATATCAAGTGTGGATTGCATCTCTATTTTACACTGATTGTGAGCTTAAGACCTATACACATTACGTCATTTTTTGATAAACACTGCACAACCTATTCTCTTTTTGAAAATAAAAGCCCTCATAAGAAACAAGGCCTGGGAACACACACACACACACACATGTCACACCATTTGAAGAAAAAGGTTAGGCTCACGAGATGTTTGATAACAAAGTGGGATGGTTGTCATCTCCTAGAGACAAAAGGAGAAAGAAAAAAAAGTGAGAGAGAGAGAACAATGGCAAAGTCCATCTTGAAGAACAATCATGTCTTCTCAATCATTCCCTTTCTTTCATCCTCTTTTTTTTCTTTAGTCAAATTATGCAATCGTACGCATCCCCTTATGTCTTCCCCCTCCCCTTTTTTTTCTTCTTTCTATTAACAATAGAATGATCCCTTTGTGTACTATGATTTGCCCCCCCCCTCTCTCTCTCTCTTTCTCTTTGGTTCGGCTATTTATTTTTCACGGATCCAAAACGTGTGCTTAGTATTCATCATTAGAATTTGTAAGAAAGAGAGGAAAGGATGGAATGGATTCTTAGAATGCATGATGCTTTTTAAGAAAAAAAAAAAAAAACAAAATGCTTGTTTGCATCTAACAAACGTTTGTTCATTCTAAAGATGATCCCTATTTGTCTTGATCTTCCAATTACTACAGTATGTTTGTAAATAAAGAAACATACTCAATCGTCAAATGGATGGTTGTCCTTGATCTTTACAAAGCTTTTCTTTCTCATCTTTTCAAAAGGGACAAGCTATGAAATGTGAAACATGAAAAAGTGATGGTATCTATGCGGTCCCCCTTCCCCTTTTTTTTTCTTTTTGGCTTGAATGGATCCCCGAGCTTTTTTACTATTTTTTTTTTTTTTTTTTAAATTCAGGTTACATGCAAAAAGTGATTTTTTGTATAAACACAAACAATCACACTTTGTATGCATACAGAATAGATAGATGGATTAAGATAGTGAAATCAATCATCTTTTTTTACTATGCTCAACAGACAACCCTCCATGGATTGATCATGATTCAGACCAAACCATCTATCCTTACTACTTTTTGTCACTTGAGCCACGAATTCCACCATTGTGTGTGTGTGTGTGTGTGAGAAAAGGGGATTAATTGTCAAGAATGGACAAAATGGTCTTGATTTGTTAAATGCTGTATCACACTCGTCATTCATCTGTACTCTGTTGCATATAAAAAGACTGAGGGAATAAGAACACAAACAGACACAAAGAGAGAGAGTGAGAGAGAAAGAGGACAAGACATCTTTTTCTTCTTCTTTACATAAAATGATAGAAACAACAACGATAGAAAGAGAAATAAAATATGAAATCAATCAAAATGTTGAAGTCAATCAAAATGTGTCTGCTATTCAACATCTGACAGTGGAAGAGCTTTATGATAAAGATAAATATGATTTATCCACAATGGAACCTGGTGATGTCTTTGTTCTCTTACAGTAAGTATCCCATCTTGTCCTTATCCTCATCTCATCTTTCATTAGAACTTCACAAGATGGTTTAACATCAGCAGAAGCTGCTCATCGTATTCAAAAGTTTGGTCCCAATCGACTCGAACACAAGGAACCGAACGCTCTTCTTCAATTCTTGGGATTCATGTGGAATCCACTCTCTTGGGTCATGGAAGCTGCTGCTATCGTGGCCATTGCTGTCTCCAATGGTGGGGGTGAACCTCCAGACTGGGAAGATTTCATCGGTATCGTCCTCTTATTACTCGCAAACTCCATCATCGGCTTCTTGGAAGAACGACAGGCGGGTAACGCGGTCAAGGCCCTGATGGAATCCCTCGCGCCCGAATGTAAAGTGAAGCGAAATGGTGAATGGCAAACGATGGAAGCAGCCGAGTTAGTCCCGGGGGATGTGATCAGCATCAAGTTGGGTGATGTGATACCTGCCGATGGTCGATTGATCTCTGCTCATGGCTCTGTCTCGATCGATCAAGCAGCCCTGACAGGTGAATCCTTACCGGTCGGAAAGGATGCAGGAGATGAAATCTTTTCGGGTTCCACCGTCAAGCAGGGTGAGGCAGAAGCGATCGTCATCGGCACCGGCCTCAACACTTTTTTTGGTCGTGCAGCCAAGCTGGTGGGTGAAGCTGGAGATGAGACAGGCCATCTGCAGTCCATCCTGGCCAAGATTGGAAATTTTTGTCTTTGCAGCATCGGCTTGTTCTTGGTGCTCGAGATCTTGATCATGTATCCTCGCTTTCACTATGCTTATCGTGACGGTATCGATAACCTGCTCGTCCTTCTCATCGGTGGTATTCCTATCGCGATGCCTACCGTTCTCTCGGTTACACTGGCGATTGGTGCCAAACAACTAGCGGAACACAAGGCGATCGTGACCCGTATTACGGCCATTGAAGAAATGGCGGCTGTGACGATCTTGTGTTCAGACAAGACGGGTACCTTGACTCTCAATAAACTCATCGTAGACAAACCGACCATCAAATCCTATGCCGAATTTGACGCAGACGGCATCGTCCAGGTCGCTGCCTATGCCTCACGTACAGAAAATCAAGACGCCATCGACTTTTGCATCGTCAATTCCCTGGCGGAACCCAAACTGGCCAGAGAGGGTATCGAAGAGCTCGCGTTCGAACCGTTCAATCCGACCATCAAACGTACCGAAATCACCTATCGCAAGGACGGTCGGGTCTATCGAGCGACCAAAGGCATGTCTCACTTCATTCTCGATCTCTGCTCTCGAGACAAGACGGAGGAACAGATTCAGGCCTTGAACGATGACGTGGATGAATTCGCCCGTCGTGGCTTACGTTCACTGGCGGTGGCCATTGAGGATGATATCCATGAAGACCAAGGAAGCGGATTCCGTCTGATCGGTCTCTTGCCCATCTATGATCCTCCTCGTTCAGACACAAAAGAAACCATCGATCGTGCGATCGAATTGGGTGTTCAGGTCAAGATGATCACCGGTGATCAATTGGCGATTGCGAAAGAAACCGGTCGTCGTTTGGGTATGGGTGATAACATGTTCTTGTCCAAGACCCTGAAGGAAGGTCCTCCTGCTGGTTCTGGTTATAGCACAATCGATGATTTGGTCTTGCATGCCGATGGATTTGCTGGTGTCTACCCCGAGCATAAATATGAAATCGTTCAACGTCTTCAAGCCATGGGCCACATGTGTGCCATGACGGGCGATGGCGTGAACGATGCACCGGCCCTTTCAAAGTCAAACGTGGGCATTGCTGTTGCTGATGCCTCGGATGCGGCGCGTTCTGCTGCTGACATTGTCTTGACCGAACCTGGTCTTTCGGTCATTATCGAAGCCCTCATTCACTCTCGACAGATTTTTCAACGCATGCGAAACTATTCGATTTATACCTGCTCTGTCACGATCCGTGTGGTGGTTGGGTTTGCTATCATGGTCTTTGCCTTCCAATTCAACTTTCCTCCCTTTATGGTCTTGATCTTGGCTATTCTCAATGATGGTACGATCATGACGATCTCAACCGACCGTGTTCGTCCTTCACCCTTCCCAGACAAATGGAACCTATTCGAAATCTTTTCCTACGCCATCGTCTATGGTCTCTATCTAGCCGCATCCACCGTTGTCTTCTTTGCTGTGATGGTCAAGACCAACTTTTTCCAATCCCGCTTTGGTCTTCAAACCTTCACGAACGTCAATGACCCCGTGCTTCACTCGATCATCTACCTTCAAGTCTCTACCATATCCCAGGGTCTGATCTTCATCACGCGTTCGCAAGGTTGGTTCTTTTTAGAACGACCTTCTGTTCTTTTAATGTGCGCCTTTGTCGTAGCTCAGCTCGTGGCCACCTTCATCTCGGTCTATGCCGATTGGCCTTTTACCCAGCTTCATGGCTGTGGCTGGTCATGGGCCGGTATTGCTTGGATATGGAACTTTATCTGGTTTGCCCCTTTGGATCTCGTCAAGTTTGCCATGCAACGATTCTTTAAACCCAAGCCAGTCGTACCTCCCTCGGACAGCACCACCAGACGATCCTCTGTGGCCTCTGGCTCTGCTCGTTATTATGCTAACCGTACACAGTCCCTTCGTGCACTTTCAAGGCCTAGTCACTTTGGAAAACGTCTCTTGGGATTGAATAAGAAAATGGAACCAAATGAGATGAGAAGGTTTTCTTCTGTTCAGGTATTATTATTTTTTGTTTTTTTTTTAAAAAAGACACTAACATGTGCTCCATAGACAAATCATGCTGCTCAGATACTAAGTGGAAGTAGTCAATAATATTATTAATTTGTATTTTGTGTTTTATTTAGATTTTTATAAAAATAAAAATCATTTTACTTGCCTATTCATTTCTATCTATAGTCAGCCTATCGAGATTCGCAAAACTTTATTGTCATGGGTTCCAAATGTTTTGTAACTCTCTCTCTTTTTTTTTTTTTTTTTTTTTGAAAGTATAGGTCATTGAGTGCTCTGATTGAAAATGGTGATTGGATATCAGTCTTGTTCTTTCCTGTTTTGAGAGAAAAGTAGATGGCTATTTAAAAAAATAAAGACACATGTCCTCTGGAATGTCCTTGTCCCACACAACCTTTCAATAAAAAATTGTTCTGTGGTACAAGGTATTCCCCCTCATCATTTTATAGAAGCACAGACAAAAAAAAAATTTTTTTTGACACATGGGAGTAATCGAATGACGGTTGATCACCAATGACAAAAGAACATTAATAAAAATATACTTTTTTATTTTTTCTATAATCAGATAGTCTAAAAAAAGAAAAAGAAATATACATAGAAAAAGGGGGGGGGGAATATGAATGTAAAAAATAAAAAGATATGCACAGTAAAAGAGATCATAAGAAAAGAAGGGAAGGGATCAAGATAATATAAAGATTCATATAAAAAAGGAACTATTCATTGAGGATGGTGTGTCTATAATAAAATTTAAGCTTGATGTGCAAGAGATGAAAAAGAAGAAGCTCTGGATAATGAAGGGTTGTTTTGAAAAGACAATGATTTGAAAGAAGAAGTTATACTTCCTCTTCTTTTGACTGGACGAGGTGATAAATTATAATTCTGATCTTGGTTGTTGGGAAGTTGACTTGACGATGAAGCAAACAAACTGATGACTTCATCGCCATAGGTAAAGTGTTCAAAAACAAGTCCTTCAAGCACCTGCAGTTGTTTTTCTTCTACAGAATTCATGGGATGGCTTGAGCTGGTGCTTGTCCTCGGTGCACTTTCATCAGAGGACGTTTCGGCTTCGGAAAATCGGTGCTGGCCTGAAGAAAGGCTTGGATGTCTTTGCATTGAGACCGAGATGATGTCACTTCTTTGTCGAGAACATGTTGAGGCTGCAGATGAACGTGAGGCGACTGGATTGCTGTAGAAAGGGCGTGGTACGTTGGTTTGATGAGATTGGACACGACAGTGTTTGCTTTTAGGCAAATCCAACTTTCGAGGCAGTCTTCCGAGCACCTGAGAAGAATTGATGGATCCTTGACCTTGCACGATATTCAAGAATTGCTGCTCGTCAAAATACTTGAGTGCAGCCCAGGAAGGATTTAAAAAGGAAAACTTTTTCTTGATCGAATTCAAGTTTTCTATCATAAAATAAGTCATTGTCCCAAAGAATTCTTATTGTTCTCTATCTTACGTTTTCCTATACCACCATTTTCAAGCATACCATGTAAAGGTCTTTCAGGTGCAGGTAGTGTACCTTTGGTGCCTTGTTTCAAAGGTTGTTTGCCTTTGACAAGACGGCAGATATTTCGAGCAATGCAAACACCAGAAATTGTGGCTGCATACCCCGTCTTTTCTTCTACCACGTTTGTCACATCCCCTCCAGCAAAGATGTGTTCATATTTCCAGTGTTCAAGTTGCAGCGTGGGCTTGACTCTTATACGACCCCATGTATCAATACAGTCATCCAAAGAGCAGTCGGGGGAACTGTTGGTAAACAGACCGGTATTGGGACGGGTACCCGTAGCAAAAAAGACTTTATCGTAATTGGAATAGACACGTCCGCTTGAACCAAGATAAAAATTGGTGCCAGTTGAATTAAAATCAATGATCTTTTCATTACAAACCACTTCTACACCAAGTTCCTCTAGATATCTCCGAGCCATACCTTGCTGATAAGATTCACTTCTATTGACCACATTAGAGTGTGAGTCTACCAAAGTGACATGCTTTTTAGGATAAGCGCCAGGAAAGGTATGTTGAGAGATTTCAGAAGCTAACTCACAGCCGACTAATCCCCCACCTATAAACAAAAGACATGTGAGAAAAAAATTTTTTAGTCATCCAAAATTCAGATTATTTTACCGATAATTAAGACACGACGTGCCTTGAGTAATTCAAGATAGGTTTCTTCTAAACCCGACATTCGATATAAAGAAGAAGTGTCTGATGATTTAAGCTGAGATGAATATGAACTTCCAGTTGCAACAACAAGGTAGTCAAAGTCAACCTTTGAAAGAAAAAAAAAATGAATACATTTCATTTACTCATCTATACCAGCCTCTTATTACCTGTTCACCATTGACAATGATACTCTTTCCTTTATTACAAAGTTCTTCGGCATATCCGATGATGACTCTACCATTTCGAACATAAGCATCATGTCGAACTCTTAAGGAACTGGTTTGTTCAGGGTTTACGATTTTTCTAACAATACCAGGTGTGTATTCAAATGAATCTAATTTCAAATATAAGATTTTGTGAAATCATTCTAAAAGGACAATTACCTTTTGTATCAATCAAGGTCACATAAAAACGTGGCATTTGATCGAGAATTGAAGCAACCGTAAATCCCTACAATAAAAAAAATATTGTAAGTAAGCATATCAAGTTTATTATAAGGATTAATAAAGAAATTACTGTAAATCCACCACCAACAATGACTACATGAACT
This sequence comes from Rhizopus delemar RA 99-880, assembly GCF_000149305.1. Classification (NCBI taxonomy): domain Eukaryota; kingdom Fungi; phylum Mucoromycota; class Mucoromycetes; order Mucorales; family Rhizopodaceae; genus Rhizopus; species Rhizopus delemar. The sequence goes on along the minus strand of NW_027137827.1, from coordinate 145,973 downwards.
TGATTGTTTTTAATCATTGTAGGGTTGATATTTCTGCATTTAAAAAGAAACAAGGTTAAAATTCAATTGATCTTTGTGTTACTTGTAACTTACTCGATTGGAACGTCCATTGTTTGAATAAATTCGGATAATTTTTGCTTCTATTTCCTCACACAAAAAATTAAAAATAAAATAATCAAGACAGTGTGATATTTTACCAGCATATCCAAGACTTGTGTTTCTGTTTCTTCCAAGATAGTGACTGCATCTATTCTATCGACAATGGCCCATTGTAGTGCTTGAATATCTTGTCTCACCTTTTCTTGTGTTGTTACATTTAACTCCAAAGGTGAGCCTTTGGCAAGAAAAGTCTTGTATATTCTGTGAAGAGATGATTCGGCTATTTTTGAATCATTTTCGTGTTTTAATTGACTTAGGGCCTCAATAAATAATAAATTTTCGTGAGACCAGGTCTGTCGAAGGAAGGCCTCAAATGAGCATAATAATTTTGGATTAGAAAGTACTTGTTGTAAAGTGTAAGATGTGTTGGATATAGTAGAATCAGTACTGGATGTATCAATTGATGCAGATGATGACCGTGAGTGTTGTGACATTTGGCTATAATTCATAAATTTTATATAAAAAGGAACGAAAAAATATAAATCACAAAAATAATAAAAGAGAAAGCGTCAAATAGAATTAACAGAGATTGATTTTATACAGGGATAGCTCTGCCGAATGGAGTCGGAAAAGAACCACAGCTGATTGGGTAAAAAAGGGTTTATTCCACTTTGAGTTGTCTGTGTGCTCTAGTGATAAATAGGGAATAAGTGTTATCTTTTGCCCGCCAAAAAAAAAATACCATGTAAATGGCATGATTATTTTAACCAATCGGATAATGAAATAAACACTCATACGCTGAGTTCATTCTCCCATTTTTTGGTCCCCTCATTATTCTTATGAAAAACTAATGTAAATTAAAAAATACACTTGGTAAACGTGTTCATTAATGAGCTCTATAAAAGAAAAAAAGGCGGACATTATGATATTAATATTTGCTTACAAAAATATTCTTAATATTAGCTATTATTTCTTCTGTATTATTATAGACTTACATAAGGTGCTTTTCATTCATATTTTCTAGTCTACATTGATATGATCACTAACAACTATAAGGATGTTTAGTGGTTTCATTTATAAATTATTTTATAAAGTGTACAAAGTTCTTTAATTTGCTCCTAACCTCTTTTGACCGCTTTGTCTCTCTCTCTCTTTCTTTTTCCTTACGTAAGCTTTGTCAATGTTGGCGTCACAGAATACAATATTCAACTGCGAGCGGGAAAACAACAAGTGGAGGTACACCCGCTTGTCTAAAAAATCTTGGCTACCACTAACTATAAAATTAAGTCTGAGTATGCCTTTCTTTTGATTCCCAGTTGAGCAACATCAGCATACTATTTTTAATGTAAAAGCAGAAAGAAGCATTACAGTTTGAATAAGAAAAAAACGTGATATTATGAAACAGGCTTTGTAACATACATTTACTTTATTTTAACAAAAAAAAAAGTAGGGTGACAATAGATTAGACATTACAGTAAAGAATTGATATTTGTCTGGCATACTTCCTCTCAGAAAAAAGGACCCTTATGAATATTTTTAATTGTCAAAATTCAAGCCTGAAAATCTACACTAGATCACAGCCATATTTGAGTCTATTGCCCCCCCCTTTTTTTTCGTGAAACATGTCACTTTATGTCAACCAAATGTTCTCAATTACCATTCATATTCAACGTTGGTTACCATTTGTTTTATAATGTCAGTTACCATTTGTTTTATAATGTCAGTTACCATTTGTTTTATAATGTCAGTTACCATTTGTTTTATAATGTCAGTTACCATTCATGTTTTAGCTCAAGTAGGACACTTTTATTAAAATTTCACGGTAGAAAACGATTTCTATTAGAGATTCTTTAACAATCTATTCATTATTTTGAATTCACTTTGATAAAACTCAGGTGTAAAATGTTATTGCTTTCACATTTTCAAAAAAAAAAAAAAAAAAAAAAAGATGATCCATACTGGACCTGATTCAGTACTACATGAAATGACGTAGACAGACTCTTTATGCAAGAAATGTAACGATCTTAAACAGAGAAACGTTACTTGAGCGTGATGCTGGCGTGATTTACTTTTTATTTCCTTGAGTTACTGTTAAGGGAAACTGTTGTATATGTCTTATATACTTCTCTCTTAAGAAGCTTAAAAATATTCTAAATGCCCATTTAAAGCTCAGTCTTCTGTTTCTCTTTTACATGGTGCTCCCTGCATCGCGAGACACTCCATTCATCTTTCTCTAGATCATCTATACAGACTAAAACTTTGGTCGATTTGTATTGGATCTGATCTTCTCAAAATACTCATTGTTCTCTTTCTGTGGACTGTAGCAGAACTCATGTATATCTATTTAGTTGTTTTGCTTATAACTGCTATATGCCCTTTTGAATGCTGAAAGAATGGAACGTATAGCTTAAAAGGGAGATAATTTACAATACAGTGAGATTTTAAAGTAAACATCATCTTACACATTTGTTTTGTCTAAAAAAGTATTAAATTAGTAAAAATGGATGAGTTTTCCTTAATTGCATGTGATTTAGCTGTGTTGCTTTACAAAACCGAAGATATCGTGGTTCTCTATATTTTAACTACGCATCTTTCATTTCTTCTGTTTTAATTGGATGTTAATTAATGCCTCCAAAGACTTCGCTTCAAAGAGAGAAGGGCGATGAATACCCTCTAATATACGAAATCAACTAGCAGATTCTCCATAATCAACATTATCATTGAATCCACAATCTGCCAGAAAGGCTTTTTTTCAAGAGGCTTTCATCCTTCAAGTACTATCATTATTGCTAGAATATGCGTTATGTTTAAGAAGATTGGGCTCCATTTAAAAAAAAACCAGCAAGGTTCACTTGGCATAATAAATGGATTGAATATATAAAAGAAAAACAGGCTTTCTGTCAGGGAGTCATTAAGAAGCCATTCTAGCTTAATGATATTACAACATTAAAGGAAAACCAATATTTTCTCACATTGCAACAAAGTATTTAAACTAAAAAGTAAAGACCGGTCTGTTTCTATACCAAAAACCATATCGTTCTTCAGAAAATGATAGAACGGATTTAACTGCAATCCAATATAACAAGATGATTTAGCTTCTCCCATCCACGATTTTTTTATCAACTTGTGAACGATATAAGCATTCTATTTCAGGGCAATTAAAGTATTCTCTTGTCTGAGCCATAAAGTATTGAATGTGAATTGAAAAAGATGTAACAATAGGTTTGATTGAAGAAGAGTTTTTTTTTTTTTTTTTTTTTTTTAAAAAAAAAAGCAAGTCGCGTATCATATTATCTGCGCTTTTATTTTCGTGCGTATAGTATTTTGGCGCAACGTGGTTCTTGCTGTTACCTTTAGTTGGTCAGTGCATTACTCCATGAAGTTGTAAAGTGTATGTCTTTTTTTTTTTTTGCACACAGAAAATAATATTACATAAACATAATGCTCAGATATACCTTTAGCTTTTGTTAAAGTGCTTTTTATATCATACTGGCTTTAATGAAATGAGTGGTTCTATTTGAATGTGCTATTCAACCTGTAAGTAAAAACATAAAAAATATAGTCTCTTTGTTGCTTTCATTCTTATGCATTATTTTCCTTAATAGTAAATAGGATGTGGCTGCTAATGAAAACCAGACCATCCAAAAGCACATGAAACCCATGTTACACATATCAAGGCTTTTGTGTGATGTAAAGAAGAAGGCAATAGATTTTTTCCAATACTGCAATTTATTACTTTATTTGGTAATCAAGCAAAAAGTTCATTTTTAACAAAAAAAAGTATCAACTTAAAAGATTCAAATTATAAAACAATCATAGAAGCTGTGTAATACAGTTTATTATCTTTGTATCTTAAATGCAACAATGAATATCGTACAAAATAATATTAATAAATCAATTAATGTAGACAAGGTCCTTTTCCCTTTTTTTAATGATTTATGTTACAAAAAAAATGTTTTACTGGCGGTAATCTACTGCTTTTTTGGTAAAAGATTGAATATTATATTGGCTGAGGCCAAATGTGCACAACTGTATACAAATGTCCCTGGTTAAATATGCAAAGGTGCACACAATTGTATAACATTGGCTTATCGAACAAGCATTGATAGAATGTAAATCCCTGTTCTTTCAATGTTTCTACTGTTGAATTTGATCAAAAGGATTCAACAAGATAAAACTATTCAAAGCTAAGCAGGTCAACGAAATATCCCTTCTTTAGTTTGGAAAAATAAAAAAAAAATATGGTGTAAATATTTGGATGAATACTTACTATGATAGGAGTTTATTACCGACGCTATGATTTTTGTAATACAAGTCATAAAGTTTACTGTTTCCGTACCAAGCAAAAAATATATACAAACATCATATGAAGAAGATGCATCACTAATGTTTAAAGCGGACATATATCTTGATACTATTAAAGAAAAAAATACATACATTTTAAATTCTTTCATAAAGATGTTTCTCTCAGTAAATCCTGAAAAGGTTACCTATCTGTTGATCAAACTAATCAAAAAGTGATCTAGTTCTAATAAAGTAAGAGAACAAAAAAAATAAGTTGTTAAAAATAGTGTCCAAAAATGGACATAGAGAATAGATGCATAATAGTAAACAAAGCTTTGTTGGATGAATAGCTTCAAAGAGGGAAAGGGAAAGTGTTTATATAAAACAAGTTTAATGTATCACAATAAATGTGAATGATTATTTTTATCGTGTATTCCATCGTGTAGCCATAACCTTAAATAATAAATTAGCTTGCATACATGCAGTAAATATCAAAAAATAGAAAGAAATTCTGTAAAAGAAATGTTAACTTGGAGTGCGTAAGATTGCAGTATGAATTTGCCTATTCTCCTTTCTTTCCGTCTCTGAAGTAGTATGTTTGGTATCACATAATGAACGTTTTATTTTTGTTGCATTTATAATAATATGTGTATTAAAAAAAAAACTTTATAGAAACAATAAAACATTTATAAAATAACTTTTTTTTTTGTAAGAGAGTTGAAAATTATAGTAAATAATAAAATAAAAAATTGTTATACAGTTTCCCCATTCGTATACACACACTCTCTCTATAAGCTTGCTATTTACCACCTCGAACGTCATTCTTGTTTATTAATTTGACGAATGATGCTGCATATAGTGTTTATTATCCGGTGTCATTGAACGTCCAGCGTCAAGAGAACTAGCATCCAAATTTGAGAGTGGAGCGTTACTATTACTGTTATCATTCTGAGAGCGCATATATCCGTATTGATGAGGGTAAGGGCCACTGTTAGTAGAATGTGGGTTGCCGGCATATCTTTCGTCTGGATGCGAATGTGAATGTGGTTGCTGCTGCTGCGGTTGTTGCGGTTGTTGTTGTTGCTGTTGTTGCTGTGGTCCTTGTTCCTTACTATTATTCTCTGACCAATAAGGCTTGCTGTCCTGTTGATTATAAACCTCGGTGTTATGATGTGGAGCTCCATCCATTGGTGGGTTTCCTTGACTAGGAGGATGGGGAGGAGGATTATTGTAGTAACCAGCAGAGTCTTGCACGTTTGGTGGAGGAGGGGGAGGAGGCATGGAGTGGGAAGAATAAGGGTGCATCATATAACCATTTCTGTGCGGTGCATTTTCTTCTTCGCTTCTGCTAGTCATTGGTGGGGGTGGCGCTCCAATGGGAGGATGAGAAGGGTGTGTATTCATTACTGGGTTGTAGGCTACTGGATAGGGGTACCCTCCACTTTGTTGTTGAGGGTGATAAGAGGAATAAGGGTTTGGATATTCGCTGTTTGGAGGAGGGCCACTGAGAGAATATCTTGGTTGCTGCATATAACGTTCATCGGGAGGTCCTCCAGCGCCAGCACCAGGATGAGCTACCACTGGAGAATTTGTACCACCAGCATTCGCGCCTTGACCAACAGGGAATGCAGAGGGCATTGAAGGAATGCCAGCATCCATACTTCTGTATCTTGTATGAGAATCAGCATAGTGACCAGGGCTTCGGCCACGAACAACCAAGGGAGCAGAGAGACAGTGAGCAACCTTGAACTGTTTGCCCGTTGAGGTGTTTGCGCAAAGCTCAATGACAATTTCATAGTATTGTTGTGCAGCTCTTCTTTTACCATTGTTGGCTGTAGCTGTCTTAAATTGCATACGCTCAAAAGTAACAATGTTGTGATTCGAACCAACAGAGGCCAAGTGTAAATTACCACCAGCACTTACTACGCGTGGTTCGGGTATCATTTGGGGCCCCTTGTCTCGTTTGGGCGTATGCTGAACGAGTTCAATTTTTTTATCACTGCCTGAGACACGAGCACTGACACCGATTGAGAAAAAGTCAACTTGATGAATCTCTTGATTTTCTGTTCTCAAGAGACAAGGTACTTCAGGACCTTGTAACATATAATTTGTACCGTGTACATCAAATGTAGCACTCACTTGAAAGTAATTACGACGATAGCATGTCCAATCTTGATCCGCACGAAAGAATCCACGGTCCATTTTTGCATGTATTTGAATTTGATAACTATTAGATTACACAAGAAATAAAAAGTCAATATTACACAGAAATTTACAGATGAAAAAAAATTTTCTTCTCTTTCAAAAAAAAAAAAAGTTCTCCCCCAAGGATAAGAAAAAAAAAAGTTTTAAATAGACTTACCTATTAGACTGTTCAATGTTCCATAATTCAAGTTCTTGTTTTGTCTGACTAAATGATGGGCCTGTTTCAAATGAAAACATGGAAGTTTCAGTTCTTCGGCGTCTTAATGAAGGATTCCCTGTAGGATAAGGGTTCAAATGAAAAGTAGTAGTTGTGAAACTTGCTGGCCTCGAAGGAAGAGGCGGTCTTCTTCTAATGAGGTCAGGGGCAGCAGTAAGTTTATCAGGAGGTGGGCTTATAATATCAGGTCTTGGTGTATTGGGTTGAGAACTTGACATTAAGCTAAAAAAAGTTTAGAATGAGAGCAGATTAAACAAAACTAAACTTACCCAGAAGCAGGCTGAGTAGACATCCCAGGAAGAACAGTAGAATTGGAGGTTGGGTGTTGAGGGTATTCGTTGCCATAGGGATAGCTATTTTGAAGAGACATATAATTACGAGGTGTGTCAGGGGGAGAAGTCCACTTGCTATCCTGCATGTCTCAAATACTAAAAAAAGAAGAAAAAAGCAGTAAAAATGAAAAAAAGGGAATATGAGAGATTTTCAAGGAAAGAAAAAAAAAAAGCAAAAAAAAAAGTGCCTTTGTATTACAATAAATAATAACTGCTTTTTACACGTGAGGGAAAGGGAATATGCAACGAGATCTTCTTGGTTCTATTTAGGTCCTTGAAAAAAAAATAGCTTATTATTGAAATACCAATAACGATTGGTTGGGAGGTTCAATTTGACAAATTACCGATTATTATCTTAAAAAGATTCACATATCTTTTTTAAAAAATCATTAGAAAGGAGGTTTTATAAACTAAAATAGAGTAAGCTTCCTTTTCTGTGTGTCCGTGTCGTCATGCATACGCATAAAAAAATGAGATTGTCGACTTTTTATATTGTGGTACGGCGTCTTTTTTCTATGTAACATAAATTGTAGTTCTCTTTTTTTCTATTATCTTTTTTTCACACTCTATTCTGATCTGTTTCATACGTCATATCCAGTCAACCTGCTTTTTATAAATTAAAACAAAAGAAAAAAGTTGTATTAATAAATGAAGGAGAAAGCATTAAAAGGAAAATGAGCATTTGATTTGGTGATTATTCAATAAACTTTATTCGAGACAGACGTCCTTCTCTAGTGCCACCATGGGGGTACCCAAACCGAATCTACGGTTTACTAATAAAAGTAATAATCCAAGGAATAGTAAAGAGCAAACAACTTACTCTTTTGAGCATATATAAACTATACCATAAAAAACATATTCCACTTTACTTTCTTTGGTTGTTTTATATCCCAATAAAATCGTATCATTCAAAAAAAAAAAAAAAAAAAAAAAAAAAGGAAAGCCAGTGTGGTTAGATCGTATATTTTTTTTTTTTTTCGTTGTGAATATAAGCTGCTTTTTACATCAAAAAACTGGTGACGCCTAGATTTTCTTAGTCACACAAGTAAGCAAATACTGAGTTTCAGTTTCTTAAACATTTAAAGGCTGAAATGCTGTACATGAAAAAAAGAAAAAAGCTTAAACACTAAGCCAGTCAACTTTTTTCTAAAAAATGCATATGTACTTTGGCATCAATTCATGTTGATGAAATGTTTAGTTAACTTCTTTAGAGAATTAAGCTGTGTGAATAATTTTGTAAGCAGTTACTGCGCGTTGTTTGTAAATTGTCATGAACTCATTGCAATAAAAAGCGAATGTTAGATAAATTAACGCGGCTGCTTTAAAACGTCTTGCAAACAAGTGATTAGCTATGTATCCAAAAGCTACTCTAACTTACTGCTCATATAATCTTATAGTGCTTAATTTTTGACTATAATAAGCATGTATTGGAATCCATTTCAATTGTAACATGTGTCAACAAACGCGTAATCAGCCATTGATAGAGCAAGCACAGTATCAGATGTATTGTTTCATTTTTATCCCTCTAATATGAATAACTTGATAGTCTACAAAGACAAAGAATACTGACATAGATTTGTGAGATTGTCGTATACAAACTTTTTATATCAATATATAAATGCATTAAGCATGATCATTATAAGCCAATTTATGGTCAGCGAGGAGTAGGTTGCAGTAAGATTCACATAGATTATTAGCAAGATAAAACATTTTACTCCCTTTCATTTTTTAATATCTCAATTTATTTTATTATTAGTGTTTACATTAGAGACTGAAGCTAAATATATGAAGAAAGTTTGACATTGTTTACCTTCCACATTACTACGAAACGATAAGAAATATTTCAATTCTTCGTATACATACTTTGTTTATGAAGACAATCCAAATAAACGCCACTTTCTACACTCCTTTTTTGCTCACTCATAACCATTTCAGTTAAGCCCCGTACCAACATTACACTGAAGGTCCCAGTAACTCAGTTTAAAAACAGCTTTATAGATGATCTGCTACCTTCATCTGTCTCAATAAAATCGATTTTGTCCTCCCCTCCCCTTTCTTCAATACTTTGCCCTTGAAGGCATTAGACTACTGGATTGCATGTACATGGAGTATACTCCAAATAAAATTTTAATAATAAAAATATATTAAAGGGATTACTTTTTGGTATTACTGCACCTATTATTTAATATACTATAAAGAAAATTTCATCATTTTACAGGGAGAGAAAGCAGTGAAAAATAACTCCCTTTTTTTACTCCTTGGTCTCTATTTTTTTATTGATTTCTGTTCCTCTTTTTTTTTTCGTTTTCTATTGTAATAGAAATATCATTGTTTTCAGCCATTACACTCTTAAACGATTCTCATGCGATATAACTTTCTATTTGTTCCGTCAATTTTATTATTTTTAAATAGCGATGAAACGTTCAATGTTTAAAAAAATTTAGTCTTAAAAAAGGCTTCTAGATAGTTATATTTATATCATTTTAAAGCATTATATCAAATTAGCTTGAGTATAAGAGTACGTATGAGACTGTATGTCTTAATTGCTTCTAAGGAAATAATATTTTTACATTGGCAGAAAGAGCAATAATATTCTTTATTATTCTTCATCCTTACTTTCATAATATTACAAGTTTTAAAGTTTAGTTATTCATAGCTCCGACTAAAGTAATGAGTGTTTTACTTTTCGTTCCACATCCTTTAGACTTCTAGTAACCTATTTTAAGTCGGCGATTCTAATTGGGGATAATATGACTCATTTCTGAATAGTCTTGCACAACTTAATGTGCTTCATCAAAAGTGCCTTCATTTCGTAACCTGAGGAAAGCGTGCAGTAATAAGGTTAAAGACAAAGCACTTCCTCTGTAAACAGAGACTTTTACAAAGAAGCATACTTTAGGACTGCAAAGAAAAAACAACTCCAATATTTTTGCCTATTTTCCGTTCCAATTGGCGCATGTCTGGGGTATGCTCTGACGTATACTTAGATATTGGTTTAGCGTCAATCCGATCAGTACGACAAGGGAATGGAAAGGATGATTACGGTGTTTTATTGGATTGATTATCCTATTATTAAGCGAAGAGTAGACTTGCAATATATTATTACACTTTTCTTAAGTTTATAAGGAAAGACTAACCTAGATAAAGTGGACAGTGTTCTTAAAAGAGGTGCTGACTTTATCCACAAGTGTGAAAAAGGTAGTCAGGCTGAGACAAGCAAAAAAGAAAACGCGCGCATTCCAAAAAAAACTATTTACTCGAATTTTCTTTAGATTAAATAAACGACATAGAACAATCGAAATAATAAGATAATAAAAGAGGCTAGATACCTTGTAACTATCATAAAAAAAGATTATGAAAAGTGGTAGCTACAGCGTGTTGGATAAATTTGTTGACCTTTGTTAATGATGCCGTCATCTAAACAGAGATCAAATATATTATTTTTTTGTAAGCTTCAAATCAGTTGACTGTAATAATTTCACAAGAAGGCTTATTGAACAAGATATTTCCTCCAAACAAGCAACTATACACTTAGCACATTTGATGATATACCAGAAATAGTAACAAAGAAACCAAAAAAGAGAAATGTATTCATGCATATTTTGACCGCATTTACAGTGGGAAATTAACACACAGTTTCATTACTGTTTGAATAACAGCGTAGATCCAACATGCACAAAGTTAAACCCAAGTACATCCTATGTATAACAGGCTTATTATATCTGCTTTTTTCTTTCAATCTCAGTAATGCATCTTATTTTACTATTGCCCAAACAACACTTGTGTAACAGTTAGATACTAAGAACCCCCTTTTGTCCCTGACGACCAGAGATGAAATATGTTGGGTATCGTTGTTACTTGATTTATCTTAAAAAGATGTCAACTTCATGCTAAAGTATTATTCAAGCAGTAGTATTTTAAACGTAATAATATCAAAAATTAATTTTAGTAACATATACATATTTTTGAGTTAATTAAAGCAAGCTGAAAAGGTTAACCGTCAAAAGGGAAACAATATGTTTTATAAACACCCCTTATTCTTTCAAGCATTCGCAAGCTTAATTTTATAGTGATAATAGCAACTTAATTTGAGCTCATGTTGTAAAAATAATGGTTCTGTATCATTCATAAAATGCAAAAAAATCAGTATTAACATGTTAAAGAAGTTTATCGCTTTGCACTTTTGAAAAGAGGAATCGTTCATAAAGTACTAGCTATTTTCAACTGTGTATCCGAGTGTTTTAAGATCCTGTTTATAGACATTTCTTTGTATATGAGCATGTATATAATTAAATGGTACAAATTCATTTATTTCAACTAAAATGTGTTCCCGCTTAACGTTAATTAATTCCCCTTTCTTTAACGCACGGTACAGGCATTAGCTGTCACACCTGATTGTGTTGTGTCGTAATTTTGTCTGAAGGGTCTATTTGGTTACACGGGATACTCGCATTCCAGTGAAAAATTAATTTTTATGATTGAATTAAACCCTTTTTTTCACTCGCAATGAAATTATTATGAGGGGGAAGGAGTTGTATAAACATTACACCTTTTGTTTAATTTAATTATTTCTACTCTTTAAGCCCAAACTAAAAAAAATACCATTTTATACACACAATTGCCATATTTAGATTACATTAACATTCATCATTTTTTCTTTCCCTTCTTCCTTTTTATTACATATAAAAGAGAAATACGCACCATTAAAATCACTTTCTTTTTCAAATCTCTCTTTTTAAATAGTTATATCATGTTGAAAGATTCCATTTTTGAACAAACAAGAAACAACGCAGATATAAAGACTTCACCTATACAGCCGCCTATCACACCCTCTTCTTCACTGACAACCAGTTCCAGCAAGTACTCACTTTTTGAATTCAGTCCTGCATCACAGATTCTCAAAGATTACCCTGAATTTGAGCTCTTTCGTAAACATTCCATTAATGGAGATAATGCAGATTTCATTCGCGATAAAACGTTTGCACTCAGTCCCTCCTATGACACGCCTACCTTTTTAGCAAGAAGGGCATCAGCCCCTAATCACACGATCATTAATGTGTGCTTCAAATGCTCATCTAAGCATCAGCCCTTATCGCTTTCCATTTGTGGTCAGCACCAATTCTGTCATTCCTGCCAAAGAACAAAAGAATGTTCTGTTTGCCCAAAGGTAAGCTTTGAAGAAAAATTAGTTCTCGTTTATTAATGATCGGATCTTAGATGATTACCCCTTATAACCTTGCCGCCAAGGAATATATACCTTCACCTTACAATCCATTTCAATCCTATCTTCCTTCAAGTTATCCTTGCGCAAAATTAAAAAATGTAAAACATAGTAAATTAATGTAAAAAAATGTAAACCTTTGTATTTAATAGATTCCTTGGGATGTATCACAAAATGATATTCGTAGCTTTTTTGGGAATTGTCGACTTCCTTCATCAACTCTTTATGCACAGTCCATTCATGTAAGAAGCATAATATACTTCGTTTATAAAATTTTGATTTTTATCGTGTTAGATTTTGATGGATCGTACAACTGGAAAAACGTTATCCGATGCTTATGTTGAATTCGCAAGTACGATTGATCTCTGGCGTGCAATTGAGACGCGTAGCGAAAAATCGCTCAAAGGGCGAATTATTACAGTGAGTGAATGCAGTCAGGAAGAGCTATTATCTGTTATATTTCCAAAATGGAGAGGTCAATTCCAAGGTAATATGGCTATTCCTCCTACATCAGACATTGTAAAAACAATGTCAACTGCTGCTGGTGGCGGTGTTAATTCTGGTTGTCCTCCTTTTATAACTCGTGAAGAAATCAATTCGCTGTTAGTTGTTTGTAAAAATTACAAGGTAACTTAAATTTTTCTAAGATTCCTTTATGCTTACTTTTCTATTATTAGCTTCATTTTTCAAGAAAATGCGCTGAAAGACCATTTGAAAATATTATTACAGTGATTACAAAATATCCATGGCATCAAGCTCATCTCATTACTACTATTCACAGAGACCATGTTTTTGAACTCTTAAAGCTTTCTATTGGTAACAAAAAAGCACATCAATTTGACTTTGACTCAAGTTAAAAATCTATAATAGAATCTTTGAAGATACACTTGTCAAAAGATTATATTCAAATTGACCCAACTCTACTTGAACGATTAGTTCATTCGGGTATTATGTGCCCTGCTTTTACTGAGCGTCAAAAGACTACTTTATTACAAACATCTCGCCTGGAATGTCCAGCAAACATCGTTTCTTTTTTATATCCTTTGGAGCCTATCTACTCAGCATATCATTCGCCCTCAGTTCGTTCAGCTACAGTACCAGTAGAAGCAGCGTCGCGTCCAGTGGATTATTTAACTTATCTTGCTAATTCTAATAACTTGGCTGTGCCACAAATAAGGTCAAAACGGTATACGCCACATCTTTCAAAAAGTACAGACTCCATTTTAGCAGATCAAGAAAATACATCAGAAGAACCATTTGAAGATGATGACCTTGCTACTTTATCTATTTCTTCTCTCATTTATGAGATTCAGCAAAATTGTCACTTGGATCAAACCAAGAAGCCAGTTCATGAACAAACTCCAATCAAAAAGGAAGTGGTTCAACAAGGTATTCCTCTCCTGTTTCATCCATTAGAGTCAAAACTATCACCTTGGGCGCCTGCATATTCATCATCTAATAATAGCAACGAGCTTTGGCCGATTCCATCCACATCCCCTGTACTAGAGTCTAATAAGCTTACAAGTTCCAAAGTATTAGCCGCCTGAATTATATAGCATATTCGCGGCTGCAGTTTAAAAACAATCGTTTTTATTTAAAAAAGTTTTTAGTTATTTATATATACAAGAATAATATCCATACAAAAAAATATATTTGTATATTGTTACTTTACGTGCCACAGGTATACTGTTTTCATTATAAAGACAAGAGGCGGAGCTATTCCAATAAAGGAGCTCTTTTTATAACCATCAAATGATTCTATGAATATCTTACTTTTGTTATAAATTATATCTATACAAGAACTAAAGAAAATCAATTATTAAAAGAAAATTCTAGTTTTTTTTTATTTGTATGCAGTGTTCTCTCAAACTTTTTTGTCCAAAGCGGAGTGACTTACTTTTTATTTACCTTACAAAAAAAAAAGTAAAACTCTTTCACCTTTCAGTCTGTAAATATTAAATTTAAAAATGTCATCAAATAGAGAAGGTTGGTTTTTAATGGCTATTTTATTAACCATTTCTTCCTTTTAATTTACAAATACAAACCACATATAAATAAGATTCTAGAAGAAGAAGATCAAATCGCTATAAATTATACAATAAAAAGTATCATGATATTGACTCAAGAGAAAGGTAAATTAATAGAAAGTTTTTTTTATGTACAAGCTATTCATGTTATTTCTTCATTAGTTATAAAAGTTCCAAATACTACAAACGTCAGTATACATACTCAGTCAGCCCTAAAAGAAACCATAATCGCTCTGCAAGATCCTATTCTTCTAGTTCAGGTGATGAGACAGAAGGGGATGAAGAGGATAGAAAAGATTATTGTAAAGGCGGATACCATCCCGTACATGTTGGTGAAAAGTATAAAAATGGACAATACGTTGTCTTGCGAAAATTAGGTTGGGGTCATTTTTCGACCGTTTGGCTTATTAAAGACCAAATGTGAGATAAGGTTGAAAGAGACAGAGTGACTTGTTTACTAAACTACTTCTTTATAGTACTGAGAACCATTTTGCTATGAAGGTTGTCAAGTCTGCCAAACATTATACAGAAACTGCACGAGACGAAATCAAGTTGTTAGAACGCGTAGCTGAAGCAGACCCTACTTGTATTGGTGCAGAATATGTAACAGCTATTATTGATCATTTTATGGTGACTGGTCCAAATGGACATCATGTCTGTATGACCTTTGAAGTACTTGGAGAGAATTTGCTTTCTCTCATTAAAAAATACAAAAACAGAGGAATACCAACCAAAATTGTGAAGCAAATTTCAAAGCAAGCGTTACTAGGTCTTGACTATCTGCACAGAAAATGTGGGATTATTCATACAGACTTAAAGCCCGAAAATGTGTTGATGTATATTGCGAACGCTGAAGAAATGCTTAGAAAGTTGAATACAGATACTATTATGAAGGAAGATAAAGTAAAAGAAGGATCTTACACCGATTACAGTAGAGGAAGAAGCCCAGTGCGTAAAAATCGCGTTGTTAAAATGGTCCCTTCTCAGCCATTGACTTCAGAGAATGATCGTACAACTAGTAGGGGACGCAAACATGTCGAAAAGTCCAGGTGAATTTGATTTTAAAAAGCAAAAATAGTGCATGTTGCTAATAAAAAATTGATATGCACTAGATATGACTCTGCTTCACCCTCAAATTATGAAGATATTCACGATTCTATTAAAATCAAGATCGCAGATTTGGGTAATGCTTGTTGGGTAGATCATCATTTTACTGAAGATATTCAAACGCGACAATATCGTTCACCCGAAGTAATCATGGGGGCCAAATGGGACGCAGGTGCAGATATATGGAGTTTAGCTTGTATGGTAATGAATATTTGCTTGTTATCATTTTAAACAAAAAAGTGTAAACATACATTTTGTGTTAGATTTTTGAATTGCTCACTGGAAACTATTTGTTTGACCCACAAAGAGGCAGTCGATACAGCCGTGATGACGGTAACAATATTTTCAAGTTGACAATAGCGATGATAATAATAACCTTGTTTTATGTTAGATCATCTTGCTCAAATTGTTGAATTAATGGGACCAATGACAAGAGAGTTTGCACTGTCTGGAAAACATTCTTCTGAATTTTTTAATCATAAAGGTGCTTTGAGACGAATTCAAAAGCTAAGGTATTGGTCATTGGAAGACGTGTTGCATGACAAGTATGGATTTAGTCGAAAGGATGCTGAAGAAATTGCAAGCTTTTTGAATCCCATGTTAACTTACGAAGATAGAGCAAGCGCTAAAGATTTAGTAAGTCATCCCTGGTTACATGACGTTGAACCTGTTTTACCTGAAGAGCACTCAGATAAATTAAAATGGAGCAGAGACTATCCTTGGAAAGACTGGGCCAAAGAAAAGAACACAAGGAGACGACGCTAAAAAGATTTTATGACACAATAAAAAGATTTTATTTCAAACATAATACAAAGTATATTATTTATTATTATTTTTGTATGCAGTAAAATGTCTATTTTATAATTGAGGTTTGTTAGGTGTGCTAGATGTGTTTGGTACATTATGTGTTGCTTGTACACTGGTTATACTTGGTGATTTCTTACGAGATTTTTTACGTAATGACATTTTCAGAGTACGAGAAAGACTTTCGGCTCTAGACACACTAGCGTTTTCGAATGCAAATGTATGAAACGGTGAAGAAGATGAGTATCCTGGTGATCCTTCGGCAATAGAGGTTCTTATTGAAAATGCGCGACTAACGGGAGAGGGGATGGGATGGTTATGTGAACTGGACAGACTGGCTGTATAGCTGTTTTGTCGAGGTAGAGATGATATGGAAGAGAAGTCTTGTGTACTGTCGCTGTATAATGTGGACCTGTTTTGGCTTGTAAGGGAATTAGATTTAGAAGAAGCTGCCTTTTCTTGTGCTCTTCTTTCTTTGAGTTGTTTTATTTCTTCTACAAAATTTTTCTGAAAAACTATGGATTTTTTAAAAAATCAGTTTTTGATACTAAAATTAAGGTTTAAACTTACATTCAACTAAAGTGGCATGAAAAGGTTTTAAATCTGCACTAACAAGTTTACTATGGGTCTCTAGGCACTTTTCAATGATTTGGACCTAAAAAATGTAAGTAAAAGAAAAATGCAGAAGAGCTCTGGAGTTTACCTGATCAAGTATTGCTTCTTGAAGTCTGTTAATCCACGGTCGCATTTCAGGATGCTTGCTCCAATATTCTTTACTAAGAAATGCTTTTTTATACAAAGGAACTCCTCCATTAACAGGAGCATCTACAGAACCATTAAGAGACATAGAAAAGGGATTAATATTAATAGGTTGAGTTGTTGGTGAGCGTGTCGTAAGGTAGATAGAGTATTTCTTTTCTAAAGATACTAGCTCCATGTTTTTATTTTCCACCGTCTTTACAGCATTTTCTATAGGTGAGATTTCCTTTGCTTGTACTGATATGATACGTGATCTTCTAACAATAGTAGGAAATTTATCTTCGCATACGAAATCTATCCTTTCAGTCCATAGATTTGAGAAATCAGATTCGGGTTGTTTTTCCTCATTTGACTTTATAATGTCCTTCATAATAGGATGGGTAAAAGTAAACCTTGAGACAGAATTAGATGCATAGTATTTTTTGACAATCTCTGGTGCGTGAGGGTTTGACAGACATAAAATAGAGGCTTTATCAGGGATAGGCACTACAGGTGTAATCTGAAGATATTGACCATCAAGAGAGATCTCCAATTCTTTTAATTCATCCTCATGAAGAGTGGCAGCATTGGAAAATTTACTTGGCAGCAATTGTGCATTTGGATGTCTGTTTTGCATTCTTTCCACAAAGGATGGCATCTTTTCCCATTCTAAACCACGATAAATGTATTGCTGATTTCGGCTGCCAGGTGGAAATCCGCGTCCATAGAATCCAACACGAAAGTATTCTGTAAAGCAACGATCCTTTTTTACCACATTTTGAAACAAAATCGCTTGTCTCTGTAGAATTTCAGAAAGTTTTGGATAATCATAGACGTTATTTTCGTATTCATAAGCCAGTTCTTTGCAAAGCTCCACACACAGTTCCCAAGCGCTCCCCTGCTCGAGGTACGAAATCATCTTCATGTAGAGATTTTCCTTTCTACTAAATGAGCTTTGAGAAGGTAAAAATAATTCTGGTACTTCAGGGAGCTTGGTGGTAGGATCCCAATGAAGCAAATCAGCATGAAACCGTAATGTAAGTGCAGCTTCGATATAATTACCACTATCAACATGGAGCTGAACTAGTTGATGTACATATTTAATGTAAATCTCTTCACGTTCAATGACTTGGATGAATTTCATTAATTTCAAAGTAGCCGTGATTCGTTCATCCATAAATTCGTTATCTGGCGGTAAACTTCTAATTTGCAATAAAAGCCCCAAAAACTTACAAAGCGAATCTACTGACCTCTTGCCTATTGGCAACAAATCTGCCCGATCATCTGCCTGTAATTGATATTCCAAAGCACGGTTCAATTCAACTGTCATTTTCAACTGCAACTGTTCGTCACCTTTATTTTCAGACATAACTAAACGATCCAAAGTGCCAATAAGCAAATGCTGAATATGAATGAGCTCTCCGTAAGAATAAAGTTCGATTGCAATGATGTTCGCGATAACAGTGAATGCATTCAAACGCACACGGTCGTGCAAAGTCAAACTAACAGCACACATAGCGCTCAAAATGTGATAGGACAAATCAGCTTGTAAGAACGATACTTCCGTCTTGATGTAATCGTCTGTATTTTCCTCTTCATGAATGGCAGAAAGCGGCACTTCGTCTGTAGGGCCAATCCTGACACTGTGTCGAGCAGAATAGTAAGTCTCTGGACTCTTCACGTGATCTTCTTCTACCGACCTCTTTCTCGATAAATCATCCTGAAAATTACTGTGTTCACTGTTTGAGAAAAAGTGACTTGCACCGCTGAGAACAGAAGAAGCAAAATCACCACCAAAATAATCATTGCTGAGCGGGATTACCGGCTTGTTATGGCTTTCTGTTTCTTGTTGAGACACCATTCGACGTTGCAGAACTTTTTGTTTTCCAGAAAGTTCCCACAAGGATAGGAATGTCTTGGCTCCTACTCCTCCTCGCATATTACCTGTCATCTTCCAAACAGCACGCTGTTCTTGAGGTGTCAATTGAGAAAGTTCCAATATTGGGCTTCCAACGACTCTCAAAAAGCCAACAAAGTATACCCGCCATAGTAACAGTGTCGATCGCTGCTCTTTAATAAATGTATTACTTTGATCCAAATCAAAATCGTCGTGCGTGGAATAGGCAGCCTCAGCTGGAATAAAGGCTGGTATTTCCAAAATGTCCTTAACAGGCTCCAAGATATGACAAAGTATTATTTGATGAGCAATTACATTCAGATTAAGCCAATTCTTTGGGAACCTACGCCTTTCTCTAGTCACATCTTCTTCGCTACGGGTCATACAATCAGTCAGCAGACTGGTCTCTTCAAGAATCGAGATGTTATCACCAAAAAGAATTGCCATACATGTATAGATGATTCGAAGCAAGAATTTTGATGTGTCTTCAATGCCTTCTTGATCCAGCATCTTTTTGATGAAATTCAACCACAGTTGGCGGGGTGTTAGATAAAAAAGCTCTAATATGACTACGGTAAGATCCAGGATACCAGTACTAATCATTGCTGCATAGTCCTCGTTGATATAAGATTCTGACTTTAGTTGAAAAGGATAGCTATAAGGAAAGGGAAATGTTGGGGAAGAGTTGAGCGCTTGTAAAACAACTGTGAATTTTGATTGATCATTGATGTTCACAGTAGATCGATAAGTGCTACTAGAGGAGTCTTGAGTCACATCTGATACAGGGTTTTTGCTAGTAATCGAGCTTCCCCTTTCCCTTGACGCGTTTACAAAGTGCTTTGGATAATGTTGCGAAGAACCTGGGGGTTCACCTACAGAAGATACATTAGAGACATGCAGTGCTTGAATCGTCAGCCTTTGGATATCCTTGTATGCATGTAACAATTGGGGCACTAATTCCAAAGCAGCACTGGTAATTGCCTCTAGGTCATTTTGTGAGCTCTCAGGTGATACCGTCTCGTCTTCTCCAATGGTTGTAGCAAAAGATGTAGGTCTGGAAGAGCTGGTAGAGGTTGAGATCATTGCATTAGACAGCCCTGATGTGGCCATACCTACTGATCTTCTTACTTTATCCAGCACTTCACTTAAAATTGTAAGTGACAGCCGTAAGTTTTCGATCCACTGTGCTCTGGTCAACCTTGTTTGCTGATGGTCAACCTCCGATTGTTGTTCGGCTTGCTTGGAAAAAATGATATCCTTGGCTGTGGTCATGTAAGAATTGAGCCAGACACGAATCCAACGAATGACGTTTATAGTAAGTTCTAAACGGCAGTTAGGGTCATTGAAAGCAGGACCTCTGACGATATTCAAGATCATTGCAAGTTTGAACGCAACCAGACGACCAGTAACATGAGAACACGCGTCTACAAAAGAGGTGGCGATCGAAACAACCTGATGAGAAGGAAAGAAGTGATGCAATTCAGCTAATACTCCAGCAAAATTCTGAAGAGCCATGGTTTGAGTACCAATCATAGCACTCGGTTGACCTACGCTCATGATGGATTGAATAGCTCTCAGCAGTGTATAGATATTGTCCTTAAAAATCTTGTCGCGCATTTCACGCTCATCCGTATCCTCCTTGTGCTGCTGGCAGAGTCTGGATCGAACAATAAATCGAAATAAATAATCCCATACCTTCATACTACTCCTCAACAACTTTGCCTTTATCGCATCATCCGAGTTTTTACATAATCGAATCAGACTTTTAAGCAACTCATCAAATGTATTCTCTTCTGCAAGAAAATAACTATAGTTTCTGTCACTCTTGTTTTTTTGCTGCTGCTGTTGTTGGTGTTGTTTTTTATCATCTTGTAAAGAAAATCTATTCTCAATGTACACATCCAAAACAGGTCTAAAGTTACTGAACCGACGATCTTGAACAATACCCAGCAGCCAAATAATAGAAGCCAATGCCTGGTCATTGATATCGCAAATCATCTTTTCGCTCACCTCTGTGTCATGATGGTAGGCAAGAATGTCAAACAGCACATCAAATATGTCTCTCAAAAATTTGACTACTTCAACCTCTCCTACAAAGGTAAATTGATCCAGAACTGAGAGAAGTTCCAAATATCCATCTGTGCCATTTTCAATAAGTGAATGCCAATTTAGCAATTTCACCAAAGTCTTGTTTTGTGTGAATTGAGTGGAACATAAAAACGTGGATAAAGATACTGTATCACGCAGCATGGAGAGCTTATTAGGTGTTTGCATTATGGTGTGTCCTGATGAGGTAATAGAATTAGCATCATTTACGCTTGAACTGCCTGCGTGGATGTTGTTGGATGAACCAAAAGAACCAGTAAAACTCTTGAAGCTATGGCTGGATGGTGACTTGCGATGCCTCAATCTGCGAGGAGAGCGCGGCTTGACAATTCCTTCAAAATTTTGCTGCTGCTGCATATTGGACGGAGCTGAGGATCGTGCAAAGCAAGGCGTGTTTTGAAGGTATATGCGTGGATGAGAGGATGCAGGATCATACTTGTACAAATTTAATGCATGTGTCCCGTCTGCAACAAAGTCACGGTGAAGAGGTGATAGAAATAATGGCAAAAAGCCTACTGCCAGAACCTTTTCTCCTCCACCCGAATTAAGCGATGTCCCTGGTTGGTTTAGCTGTTTTGATGCCATGTAGTGACTACTTCGATGTTTAACGGTCAAGTAAACATGCGATCTCTCCCATTGATGAAGGCTATCCATACTAATCTTGATCATCTCACCCCATTTGGGTCGTAATTCATGGTAAAAGACAATACTTTCCCAATAGGTCATTGGGCGTATACCAGATCCTGCAAAGATGGCGTTTTCAATAATTTCTCCCGTCTTGTTGTCTCTGACGCACATTGTGACTTGGATGTTCCTCGATCTACCAAATTGAGAAAAGTCGCCCGAATCTAAAACGATGTAGAGTTCGTTTCGATTATCTTCCGGGAAAACCGCATCAGCAAATCCAAGCCGTAGTGTATGCGATATACCGTGCAGCAGGGCTGCATTAATATTTAGCACTTCGTCCAACAAACCATAAAATGTACGCAAGGAAACTCGAATCATATCTGCCTTGGGGTTCTTTGCGTACTCCTTAGTGTTATTGAAAATGATGTCTTCATGGAGTGTAGCATAATTAGATTCAGTGACTGCTGTATAAATAGGCATGCTGTGATCAATCAAGGAATGCTGCTGAGTTGAAGTAGTAGCTGTGGTGATGGCTGATTCAAATTGAAGCAGGAGTGAGCTTAACTTTAACACAGCACAGCCAAATGGTCTTCTGCACATATTAAGGGTGTTTTGTGTGACAGCAAGTTGTTTTTGAAAAGATTGGTGTTTGTTTGAGTGAAAAATGTAGGGTGTATGTGTGTTACCAAAATGCTCCTTTTCTGTAAATTTCATGCCTCCTAATCGGATAATATGACAAATCAAATAAACATTGTCAAGTAAATCATGGGTAGACAGGTCAACAAAAAGAGTTTGAAGTTTTCCTATTTGACTTTCCTCCTTGGGCATACCTTGATTGTTCAAGACGACAACAAACGGTTCGGTTATGTATTTCTTTTCAGAAGCCGAGTAAAGCGTGAAATAAAGCTCGGTAAACTCACCTAAATGAGAAATGTGGGCGATACATGCTTTAAATTCGAAAAATAAGTGATAGAACTTTGCGCGCTTTTGATGTTTTTCAGAAGCTCCTAAAGTATTATTTGGGCTCTTTAAAGTGTTTAGGGTGGCACTGCTGCTATTCAGGGTAACATCCTCTTGGTGCAGTAATGAGCCCGAGGCAGTTCTTGGCAGTAGTGATGGTTTACTGCCTGCTGTCACTGTTGAAGCTATTTTCCAGTGCATTTTGTATATCATGCTTAAGGAAGTATTGGTTGCATCTAACAAATAACCCTTTTCAGGATGCCGGATGATCATTGCCTGATTTCTTTCCAAATTCCCAATGACCATGCGATTGATAATGCCCTTTCGGAGTTTGATTAATTCTTCTCTGGACAAAGCTTGATCTAATAACTGTCTCCGGGCCTGAAAGAGATAATTGACATTATCCTTGATTGCGTGAAATGCATTGTAGTCTCTTTTTTCAATACAATCATAAAGTAAACCATTCCATTCACTCACACAAGCTGCAATCTCGTCTACTAAGGGCTCCGAACTTCCAATAGCAGTTGACTGATCAAAACGTGCAAGTGGCAGAGCAGGTGGGGGTATATGCGCGTTGGATGGCTTTTTAGAATCAAGTGGTTGGTGATCTAGGTTAAGTTCACTAAAGCTACCTGGTCGAGTTGACGTTGGGCTATCTAATGAATTGCTTAAGCTATGTCTAGGCTGAATAAACGACTCCGAAAACGATCTCGGTAAGCCAATCGGAATCTCGATTACTGTATTCGGTCTGCTTGTTTGTTCTTCAGGCAAATCACGATGTCGTTTGAAAGGTAAAGCTTCAGCTTCATCGGGATCAATGTCAATGTATTCCTTGATCTGAACATGGGAACGAGGGAAACAGCCCATTTGAGCATTGTTCGGTTTTTTACCCTCCTCTAGCGTACACAAGACATAACCTCTGTACCATTGTCCCTGCTGTTCGATGGCAAATACTTCATCGCCGACTTCAAGAGATATAAAATGACTGTAATCTTCTATATTAGTTGAGATGGGTTGGTCTGTGATGACTGAAGAAGAGCAAGTGATAATGGAAGCGTCATCGTTAGCTGAATTATTTATTGATAAGTTACTAGTTGAATAAGGTCTTGTCGGTATTAAATTGGAAGGAGAGAATGGGTAAATAGCAATTCCATGTGCTATCTTTGGCAGTGGTAGCCACTTCATAACAATAAAAAAAAAAAGTACAAAAATAAAAGATAAACAAGCCAAAAACTAATAATACATATCAACATAAATATTAATTAAAATTCAATTGCTATTTGTTATCAAAATATACCTTTTTTTATTACAAATAAATAAATATATTTTTTAAAGAAGGCAGGAAAAAAGAACAAGAGGAAAGAGAAATTATCCAACTTTTTTATTTTATTTTTGCTGACTTTGAACGTTTGCTCTTGTTTAACCTGTAAAAATTCAATGTCTCATCAAATTTGACTTGGTCATTTATTTTCTTTTGCCATTGAACTGCTGGTATCAAATCAATCTTAAATCTATTACTTGCTTCTTGAACAAATTTGTCTTGTGCGGCTTGATTTCTTACTTCACTAATGCAAAGAATAGTCGTATTTTCGTTTGACAAGTAATCCATAGTCTCAACTAAATCAATTGCACTTGCTTCTGAATAAATACAATCACAAGCTAAAATATAATCAATATCCCCTGCCGATTTTATATAATCCATCTCTTGTTTGTTATTCCACAACAAGGGTTCCACTACAATTGTATTTTCATTGGTTTCATTCTTTCTTCTTCCACTCAATGATTTTACTGCTATTTTATTGGCTTCCACATTCTTCTCAAGCGTATTAATTAGTTCTCCAATATCTGTCATCATCACTTCTTCAATACCAAGTTTATGCAGCATAATACCGATAAGCCCTACTCCAGATCCTAACTCAACCCAACGTTTTGAATGGTCTAATTTAATTAAGCTATGTCGGTCTCTCTTGGTACTCAATCTTTCTAAATAAGAGCAAACTACAATTGAACTCAACCAAATATACCCACCCAAATAATTTGAATGAGGATCTTGGACTAATACAATGTCATGTGGTCCAATATGAATGGTCAAGGTGTCTGCTGATTGAAGTGCCCAACGGTCTAGTTTATGAATATCGCGTCGAAATGGTTGGCCATCTTCCCATCCTTCAATTGTTGCAATAGCAGGTTCTTCCTCTGCAAGTTTTTTACCCATCCTCTCATACAAAAAAATGTTTGGGGTTTAAAAGTAGCACGGGGAAAGGGGAAAAAATGGCGCGTTACTTGTTTACAGCAGGAGAAATTTTATGTTGTACAAAAGCATGATATCCTACTATAAACTTTTTACAAGTGGAAGACTAAACGCCAATAAAAAAAAAACAATCAAGATCCCTTATTTTCGTTTTATTATCTGTGTAGTGTCCTTCTGTGTTAACTTTCAATTCGTTTTTTACGAATTAAGGTTTCACAAGCTCACCTACTTTAAAAAAAGAGTTGAAGTAGATCATACAGTTGGAAATGAAAATTGGTTCTTGTACTGTTTGTAAACTTTTATTTATAGTGTTTCTACCATTGCTGAATTGAATTGAAAATAGAAAAGGACAAATTTGTGCATACAGCTCAATTATGTAAACAAACTGGCTATCACAATGCACTGAAATAAATAGTGGTTTCACTAATTTATATAAAGTAGAAACTTATAAAAAATGATGTATGAAAACGAGGTCAGTATTTTAAAAAAGTAAAAAAAAAAAAAGGAAAGAAGAAAACAATGGGAAAAAAAAGTGTTGTTCCACAAAAAGCTTACCTGATGATTACTGCTTTGTTCAAATGGCGAGTCCTATTCTTATTGTACCACTTGGATTTTTACTGCACCTTTTCCCCTATTTTTTTTTTAATGTCAAGAGGAAGAGATTATTTAAATCAAGCAAAATGGAATAATTTTGATAAATTATTATTGGAAGCATCTAATCTTAATCTATCAGAAGTAGGCACAGACTTTTTTTTATTATATTAAATAAATTAATCCCTTTAGAATAAAAAGATTGAACCAAGTACAATTCCTCAACACAGAAGAGAATCACAAGTCAGTTATGAATCGTTTGACCAATCAAGTTCTTCTTCAGTGTATTCCAGTGTTCCTGCGCTCTCTAGAAATTCGACACTGTCTTCTACCAGCACTCGAAATTCCAGTTTTTCATTCCAACATTCTAGCATCTCGCGAGAAAATGCAATACACAAACCTCATTCTGTAGATGATCCATCTTTTCTTCCCTCCAAACCAGGATCATTTCATAATTCAGAATTATTACAAAAAAAGCATCGCCACAATGTAGAACCTGGCTGCTGCTTTGTGCCTTGTAAAAGAGTACACATGGATTTTATACCAACTGCTCAGCAACATTTTATCACCCCTATTTTTGTTATGGTAACCACAGCAATATTAACAAAGAACAGTATGATATACTTACATATAAACAAAGGCAGGGAAACATTTTGCAAGTATATTATCTTTGCTATTCAATTATCATGAATTGGATCCATTTACAGTAAGTTCAAAGAGCATATACCCTATTTCAATATGTTTTAATGTTTGCGGATAGCCTAAACAAGATTATGAAAAAACAATAACTTGGGAAATAGACGATCAAAGCTCACTTTTAACCATGTCACAATACACATATTTGCCAAACAGTCATTCCGCCTGGCAGCATCTTGCAAATAATTTAGGGCAACGACTTGGAATCACTTCTATTCTAGTTGCTTCGCCTTATGATACCATGTAAAAAAAGAAAAAGAAAGCACATTGTGCTCTGAAAATAATCTAATTTACAATAGAAATACCTTATATAAACTTTTGGATCACCTTGTGCATTCAATTGATCAGGCTCACGCAACAGATACATGTCCATGGTGGACTCGGGTAATCCTTATTATCGATCAAGCCACGTATGAAGAGCGCAAATTGTTTCTAACATACGAGATGCCAAAAATCATGGCGCGTTACAGACTTTCACATCCTCTTTCTGTTTTATTTATTAATACCCTTTACGATAACCCAAAGTACAGTCAGCGCATCCTTTGGCAGATGATGAAAAAGCATATGCTATGTGGACGCTGGACATATACACCTCAGAATGATAATGATGATGATTCTGACAGTAGCAGTGATGACATGTATGCCTTTGCAACTGTAATTGAATATGAAAATGGTAAACGAAAGAAACCACCAAAGATTGAAAAGCTCAACTGTTATCCTGGTGATGATGGTACTAGTGTTCCCCAATAAATATACCTTAATTCTTAGAATAAACAAAAAAATACGTCTTTATTTGTTATATTTACATATTTCACGTATTATTATTATTATTATTTTGATTGGATGGATCAGGAAAATAAGAAAATCCTAAAGGCTGGTTAAATCCTCCAGGTATAGAAAATACATTGTTAGATGCTTGTATAAAATCCATCGTGTCATTCAGTCCAGTATAAAAACCAAGGTCGGGTGTAGTTTCAGACATGGCAGCCGAGTAATAAGACAAATTCCAGTCATTAATATTTGATGTTGCTGTTTCACTGTTGTTATTCACGAGAGGCGGTATATCGGACATAGGTTGCTGTTGAAATAAATCAGGAGAAGATTGTTGATATAGTTCAGGCGTTGATTGTGCATCAGTGGCTTTCCGATGCCCTTTTAATACTTTATCATGGATCATGTATAAATCTCGAATCATAAAATATAGCTTATCCGCCATAGCCCAGTAATTTCTTGCTGCCTAATATCATTATTGAACAAAGTTTTTGTGAGTGAAAGAATAATGACAATAGCAAGAAAATACTTTACCACCAAAAATTTCATATAAGCAGGAAGTGCTTTTCTTGCTTTCTGAGCTTCTTCTTCTTTTGAAGAAAAGGAGACACTGACAACGACTGTGGCAACCGTGTATATCAAATAAGTAAGATAAGGTGGAATTAATTCTTTTCTTGTTCCAATCTTATCGACCAAAACAGTAACGTTATCTACAGCCTTCATACACTTAGCAAGACTCTTGGCAACAAAAGCCTTCAATTCCGGTAAAACAACTTCAGAATCAAGGGTATCAGCTACCACCATGGAAGGTCGATGCAATAAAATGACTAATGTATTGTGTAAGATATGCAACTACACAAAAAAGTTATATTAAACCTTCCTCATGTAGAGAAAAAAACGTACCATGATGAGTGCGCCTTGGTGAGTTGGATTGATTTGTAATTCATAATTTGTTGGAATATTTTTAAATTCTATAGGCAAATCCTCATACAAATCATCAATCATTTTATCTAGTTTCGAAATCTCTGAATCCGGATGATAAGGAGGATGTGTGCTCGTCTGAAACTTTTCTTTCTTATTCACAAATGCTGTCACTTTGCCCAAGACATTACTAGCCCTGGTGAAATAAGCAAAACCGTTCAAAACTGGCTTTTGCCCTGAATTCTGTTCTTGACGACTACTGTCAATATAACTTCCTAAAAGCTGGCTTTTACGAACACCACCGATATTCAGAAGCAGGTACTGACTTCCATCCAAGGATTCAGTATAATAATGTCCAGAATTACAGGTTGAATTCACTCTGGCAGGTAACAAAGCAGTACAGAAAGGTTCCGTCAGTGTACTTGGCCTGCCAGTAGCGGCAGTGGAAAACCTAAAGTACAATATTTAGTATAAAGCATACAACAGGATGCTATATATAATTACTTGTCTATTGTGTAGATACTCCAAAATACTTTTCTCGAAGTTTCTTGTTCAGTCAATCTCTCAAGCGTCGGATTCGCATTATCATTTTCAATATTTTCATGAAGCCCTAATTCCATCGCCATACGGATAGCCATACCACCATACATCCAACTCCTATATAAAATGTTAGAGAAAAGAAAAATAAATAAAGAGGAAGAGATTTTGCCTTGGTCCTCTACCACAACCATATTCATGTAAAGTTAATAAAGTAATGCCTTGAACATTAGATATACTTGGTTCATCAATTGCTTTTATCAATAACTTTCTAGCTGCATCAGCATATACTTCTCCCCCACGCCATGGAGGATTCTTTTTAATATCAGGTCTTTCGGAATACCTTTGTTAAAATACTTAGCGCACACATTATAATTTTAACACATGAGCTCGGTAATTTGTCCTACCTTGCACAAGCTGCTAATAAAGAAAGCAACAGAAAGTCGGCACACTTTCCTTCTCTGATATTTTTTCTAAGTGTGGCTTCATCAAATAAGGGACAAAATGGATGAAGATAAGTAAAATATAAATCGGTTATATGCTCAATAACATCCATAGGTGGTAATGTTTTTTCATTCAGCTCTGTTGATTGTGGTTGCTGTATTAGAGCATGAGTCGGAGGTGAGGGAAAGCTCGAAGATATACTCGAAAAAGAGGTAGGTGAACTCGAATGTTGATGATGTTCTTCCCTACTTGTTTTGCCTCTTTTTATACGTTGCTCATATTCTGGTGTTTCATTTTGCTGTTGTTCTTGACTACTGTTACTACCCGCTGCTGCTGTTTCTGAAGATAACAATATTTTTTCCATTTTAGCTAATCGTTGTTCAAGCAATTCTATGTATCCTTGTCGAGGACCTCGCTTTTTCATACTCTTGCTATACACACATTCAGTGTTTAATCGCGTGCAGTTTCCACAATTAGGTTTCGAACCATCGCATTTGATCTAAATTAGTTTTTTATCATCTATTTGCTGCGGAATATTTGGTTATCTCTTTGAATTACCTTTTTTCTTCTACACAGTTCACAAGCTTGCGTTAGTCTTTTTCGTTTATTTTCACTATTTTCTGCATTATTTGAAGACATATTAAAAAAGACAAAATAGGAAAAAAAATCAAAAAGAAAAAAAAAATAAAAACAGAAAGAGAAACCAATCTATTTTTTATTCATTTCATGCTGTTTTAAGCAGTCACTTGTTTTTAATGTTGAAATGTGAGTTTCACATTAAAGAGGGTCTTGTTCATATAACTGTTGATAGATACACCACTCTCTCCATTAATCTTGTACGGTACTGCAAGTTTTTCGATTCCTGATACAAGTCCCTTGCTGCATATAAAGTCATCCAATGAAATCTCTTTGATCTGCCTTAATCCACCAAAGAATTCAGTCAACGCCTTTTCTAGCTCCAGCTTTCTCGACGCGTTCTCTAGACCCTCCAGATCTAAGAAAGCAAATGGGTCGTCCTCAGGTGGTTCTCTAGATACATCACGCTTTCGACCAGTCAGAGAAAGGTACTCCAGTTCTTGGGTACAAGGGATCATGCAGGTACGCCAGATGTTGGCTGTCAGCGCGCTGCATCGGTTGAGCGAAAGAGATTGCAAACAGATTCGACTCGTAATCATTTTATATTTAATTAGCAAATCTTCTTCCGCGTTTCCCAGGTAATGAATTGGTCGCACAGGTTGTTCCCACTCGGAGCGCCCAGCATCTCTCGCCCGCATCACTGACTCTTCAAAATCGTAAATATTTAACAGGTGAAGTGCCTTCAGGGACGCTGGGAATATGGGTGAAATAGATGAGGGTCGGTTAAAGAAGGGAGTGCTCGCGCCTCCGAGATTACAAGGTTTGTGGAAATGTAGCTGTAGCTCTTCCAATTTGATTAGGTGAGAAAACATGGATAGATGCACAGTTACTCGATTGTCCTCTCGGCGTATGTTATCGCATATTAATGTCTTTATCTGGTTAAATGTCTTTACAATTTTACTAATGTCTTCTATATACAAATCAGCCAAGCGAATCTTGTTGAGGTGTTCAAATGGAGAAACGCTGGGTACATTAATAAGTCTTGATAAGTTGGGTATGCTTGTTATATTTTCTTCTTGAAGGAAAGGTGATGTGATAGTGAGTGATTCTACGTGAGAAAGGTGAAAAGAGCCTCTTCCATTTCGACATAGTATGCTGAGATGCTTACTAAAGTGATGAAATTCGTAGTGTACGTTTTTCCACTATATTCAAAAAGGATTAACTGCATGCACGCTTTTAGCACAACACGGTTGTTCTTGTTACCAAAAAGGGTTGTAAAGCAGTCCGCCTCCACTTTTTACAAACATTCGCAATGGTCGTCAGTGCTTTGATGTCAGTATAATATGAAAAAATTCGCAATATACATTCTTGAGGTAATCTGAATATAGGTGTGTCATTTGTCAAGAACAAATCCTCATCACTCGATCGTGTCGATTGGTATTTTGCTAGTTCATTAGATTTCGATGCAGTAGTAATTGTCATTGTCTTTTTAGGGAACGATCGTCGAGTATATACTGGATCGGTTTCATTCTCCTTATCAACATTGTAAGGAATCTTTTTCTAACGTAATTTAGACCACAAACACATACATTATTTGATTGATTTCACTTACCATGACAGTTGACGTTTTATTGTCCTTTCGCACTGACCTCACCCTCTTTTCTCTATCTACAATCATTTTACTGTTTACATTCTTGGCTTGTAGAGGCATTGGCATCATCTCTATGTAAAAACTAAAGGAGAAGGGGACTGTTACTATTAAAAAAAGTTGGTCTTCAGTTCTTACAAAAGTGAATTTTTATTCAAGTGCCGTTCAGTGACGTGCACTGTATACAATCAGAGAAAGCAAGAGAAATAGTAGCTAGTCAAGTACACGTAGGGTTAGCAAAAAGAAAGGGGTGCTATTAGAATTGAATGGATAGCTGGGACGCGTCGTTATTGTATTCAGTGATCTTTGGAACTCATATTTCTTGTGTACTGCGTACTTTGATGAGATCAAAAAGTAGTTGATTACAAGTAGTTGCAGCAATTTCTTCTACAGCTTCAAGAATAGCGCAGCCTACAAGGGTCTTGTGTGTATAAAATGAATTTTTGAATAGGTAAGAATAATTTTATAGCATTAATATAAAGTATTTATATTAAATTAGAACGGTAGACATTTGATAAATTCTTATGTAAAAAACATGCTAGATCTAGGATAGGGCAAATTTTTATACAAAAGTATTATAAAAACCTGATATGAAATGGAGATTAGGGTATTTATAATGAAGTTTTTTTTTTTAACTATTCCTTCGATTGTTCAATGCTATCAAATATTCACAATCAGAAGAGCCGAATTGCTTTTTGCATTCGTAACCACTTATAATGCGGCGATCAAAGTGGCCCAGTATAACTGGCGCTTCCATCTTTTTATTTTTCCTGATAAAGAGGTAGCTTAAGTCAAAAGATTTATTGTTCGAGTGTTTGATCAAACTGACTTTACCATATTTCTCACTTACTATTCGGTGGCGATATTAAAAAAGTATAACTGGAATTTCATTCAAACTTTACACTGATCAGCTTGGAAAGCGCAACTACACTGTATCAACAAAGCTTAAAGTGTAAGACTGAATTTTCTCATAAGCTTGAAGCTTGCAAATCGATATTATTATAAACAAAATGCTGCAGTGCTATTAAGAAAGGTGATACAAAATGTTTAGAAGCATTTGTGTGTTGATATGATTTTCTCTGAAACTATGTATTCTTATTTGAGATAGATTAAAGTTTAATTACTTTATTACTTAATTCTTTTATTTAAAGCATCTTGTCAACAGTCTAAAACATTCTATGAAGGATGCTAGAAATTGGCTGTCCCCCACAAACAAGGTTTCTTTTTAACACATGTTTAAGGTATATATTGATATGAAGTTGATGCGGAATGATATATGTTTATTTTAAAAAAAAAAAACTTTTTGTCCCTGGTCCAGTGTCCCAGAAGCTCTTCCATATCTAACAAGCATGTTTCGATAGACAAGCAGTGTAGCTGGGTTAAAGCTTTTGAATTTTTGCTCATTTTTTCCTTTTATTATTTTCAACTCTATACATATATTGATTATTCTTACTTTCATGTAAGTATACTAAGCATATCAGCCAAAGACGTATCTAACCTTCTTTGATTTCATTTTGTATCCATTTGAGTATTTTCTTTACTTTCTATTTGGGTCTCTTGCAATTTTTTTTATCTCTTTTCCGATTATTTCAACTCAGTTTACCAATAATTAATAAAAATAGTGTATAGTACTCCTTCTGTCAGCATTCAAGACAGCAAACTATAAATACCATGACGATGTTCAATGTGGACACTCGAATTACTACCGCAGTTAACAGGAAAGAATAAACCGGGGGGCATCATCGGGTTTGCAAGGTTTCTTAGTTTGCTTAAAAGAGATCAAGTTAAATTTATGTTTGAGTTGAAAGAAATTACCAGTAAAGCAAAGGGTAATGGATGAAATCGGTTTAAAGTATAAAGCGCATTCATTTCAATTGGTCCGTGTAAAGTGCAGCTTCAGGGACACGAGTTTAGAATAAGATTACTTTCATATCATTCATTGTATTAAATACACGATTAAGATTTTGAACTTATTTAAAGTAATGTTCATCAACAATGTATGCTCATGTATTAAGAAAAGCAATTTCCATTTGAATAATGAGGTCAATGTATATGGAGCGCTAATATCATAACATGATTGCTATCAAAGACATAAACTAATTCAAGACAACATTTGTCTAGACTACACTATGGGTTTATATATAAGATATTCTTTGTCTATGGCTAATGCACTCCTGTCTTCTTTCTGTGTCCCCTCTTTGGGCTGACCAATGATTGTGTATATATTTTTTTCAAAAAAAAAAAAAAAAAAAAAAAAAAAAAAAAAACTGTGTTTATGCGCGATTGCTTGTATTTTCTTAGCTTTAAATTTTTTTCCTCACTTTTCATTTGTTCCACTTAAATTCCAGTACTGCTTTTCGTACCTCAAACTAGTCACAAGAAAATAAGCTTTTTTAAATCAAAAAATATTTCACGATTCTCCTTTCTCTCTCTCTCTCTTTTATTATATTATAAAACATGGCTTCCTCCAAAGATAACAAGAAGGCCACCAAGGTCGACAAGAAAGTAACCAAGTCTGAAAAGAAGGAAGTAACCAAGAAGCCTAAGGCTGAAAAGAAGGTTGAACAAAAGAAGGAAGAATCCTTTGAATCTGATAGCTCTGACTCCTCTGACTCTTCCGACTCTTCTGATGAAGAAGAAGAAGAAGAAAAGAAAGAAGAATCCTCTGAATCTTCTGAATCCTCTAATGAAAGTTCAGAGTCATCCTCCGAAGAAGAAGAAGAAAAGATGGAAGTTGATGAAAAGAAGGAAGAATCCTCTGATGACTCCTCTGACTCCTCTGATGAAGAAGAATCCAAGGGTAAGAAGAGAAAGGCTGAAGAAGAACAAGAAGAAATTCCTGTTCCCAAGGCTGCAAAGACTGAAGAGAACTATACTATTTGGTGTGGTGGTATCAGCTTTGAAGCTACTGCTGATGATGTCCGTGAGTTCTTTGGTGAATGCGGTGAGATCAAAGATGTTAGAATTAGAATTGATGAAGCCACTGGCAAGAACCGTGGTTTCTGTCACATTGATTTTGCCACTCAAGAAGCCAAGGATGCTGCTGTTGCCTTGTCTGGTAACGAATTCTTAGGTCGTCGTATTCGTATTGATGGTGCTGATGGTGGTAAAAAGACAAACACCAGTGGTCCCGCCTCGGCTACTAAGAAGGTCTTTGTTGCCAACTTGAATCGTGATTATGATGAAGATGCTCACCGCACTGCTCTTACTGAAGCTTTCCAAGAATTTGGTACTATTGTTGGTGACATTCGTTTGCCTTACAACAGAGAATCTGGTGCCTTGAAGGGTATTGGTTACATTGAATTTGAAACCACAGAACAAGCTGAAGCTGCCGTCAAGGGCATGAACGGTGTAGAAATCAACGGTCGTCCTCTTCGTACTGACTTCTCTGGTGATAATGACCGTGACCGCTTCGGTGGCAACCGTGGTGGTCGTGGTGGATTCCGCGGTGGTCGTGGTGATTTCCGTGGCGGTCGTGGTGGACGTGGTGGTAACCGTGGTGGTTTCCGTGGTGGTCGTGGTGGATTTGCCCCTCGTGGTAACCACCAAAAGTTTTAAGATGTATAAATTTTGATTCATTTCACTTTACTTTATCATTTTTTATTACATTTCATGCTTAGAATATCATTCATCATTGACATTTTAATCATATTTCATTTATTGTAAAATAATAAAAAGCTTATGTGTACAATTAGAGTTTATTAAAATACAAAATTGGAAAGTGATACTAAAATGGATCATTCAATAAGATTCTTAAACCCTTCTGAGGCAGCCAAGGTTGGTTGATTTCAGGATTTGATATTCTTTTTCTAATGATTCTGTGCTTATATAATTCGTTATTATTTACAATCGATTTTTTTCTTTTTTCCATGGGCATTTCCTTTTCAGGAACATTTATTTGTTGCGATGGTGGTTGATTTTGTTGAGATGGTGGTTGAGGTGGTTTTGCTTGAATAGAATGTATTGCTTCTTCCAACAATTGACCGTATTCTCGTATTCTTTCAGCCACATCCACTACATTGCCTTGTTGTTGTCGCTGATAATTGGCTATCGAAGTTAATCTTCCTCTTAATTGATCTGTTTCTTGGACCACCTACAATGCTAATTTAAACAACATGTTTATTAATTAAAATACAAAATACTTACATTAGCTAAATTTGAATGAATATGTTTCATAGTTCTTGTGGCATGTACATCTGTCTCTTTTTGTTTATCAACTGCTCTTTCTAAAAGCACTTGAAGATTAACATTCACTTCCTGCGTTGCAGTTATATCTTCTTCAATTTCCTCTTTTTTTTTGTGTGTTTATATGTGTTTTAGTCATTTAAATAAGGAGAACAAAACTAAGTTTACTTACGAACTCTGTTTTTAGATAAATTCTAATAAGGAGAGATTAGTTCAAGCATACGAATATTTTATATATTATTACAAGGTCTAGTTCCATGCCATCCATTTGCTCTGCTAAGCCATTTAATTCATTCTTAAATTTAACAATGTCTTCCTTCACTTGATATAATTCCTTTATTAATTGATTCTTTTCTCTTGATTCTGAATATGAATCTTGAATGATATGAAATGCTTTATGAGAAGAAGACCTGTTTGGTGTAGATTGTGATGCACGAAGCTGATATTCATGTAAGTCTATAATTAACTAAAGGAGAAAGGGCATGTATATACCTTTACCGGATAACCGCCTGTGACACGCTCATAACCTAAATATATTTTTATGCAGCCAATTAGTATGCGAATTAGATACTGCAAAATATTCATACCTTGACGTTTGTAATAAATGGAATTGAATTTCTTGTCAGAGGATAGTTGCTTCTATAAAAAAGTTCAGTTTTTTTTTTTTTTTTTTTTCTTCAAACAACCTATGATCTTTTCTTACCTTGTCATTCTTCTCGAGGTTCATTTATTATTTCATCAACAGACTTTTGTAAAACAATTATAATTTTCTTTTACTCACAAGAGCAAAATAAGTGGTAATAAAAAAGAATAAAGAAAAAAAAAAAAAAAAAAAAAAAAAAAAAAAGAGAAAAATGGATAACAATAAAAAGATGATTGATGTATAAAAAAGGAAAACTAAAATAAAAAAAAAGAAAGAGGTATTGAAGGGGGGAAACGGACCTTCTCTCTTTTTTGTAACAATGTTTACGTCATTAAAAAAGGAGAGAATTACACGGAGCGATTGCCTTATTGGTCATCTTTACAATGATGATCATGTATTCAATGCTTGTTCTATTGTTTTAAGCTTAAATAGAACATTGTCATAATTAAATCTCAGATTTAGGGGTAAAGCGCACTGTATGGAACGATGTTTCATTATACCTTTGCTTATCATCAAGTCTGTATGATGACTTTATTAGACACTACAAGAGAGTATCTATTTGATCATTTAACTGCTTTTTTCTTTCTTATTAATAATGAAGCTTGGTTATTAACTACGCATTTTATATCAACGACCAGAAGGGTAAAATATTTAGTCATAAAATTGAATCATATACCATCAATGACCTCAGGACGTCCACTCGTCGTAAACCTAAATAGTTCTACGTGAGCGCAATAATTTATAGCCAAGTGATATTGTATCTGACGTATAGTTCAAACGGTTGTATTCATACTGTTAACCTGTGTATTGTAAATCGACTATTTCAAGTCATCTTTTGAATTAAAACCCCTCAAACTCATAAACATAATAACAGCTTATTGATGACAAAAGACGAAAAGGCAGTCAAAAGAAGA
The DNA here is from genome assembly GCF_000149305.1 of Rhizopus delemar RA 99-880. Taxonomy (NCBI): domain Eukaryota; kingdom Fungi; phylum Mucoromycota; class Mucoromycetes; order Mucorales; family Rhizopodaceae; genus Rhizopus; species Rhizopus delemar. The sequence goes on along the minus strand of NW_027137827.1, from coordinate 109,172 downwards.
GAGAATTTTATGCTAAAAAAATAAGTTTTTTTAATGTCAAGAAGAATATTATTCAATTTAGTACGCCCTGTTATCACTAGAAATGTCATTTTTCAAAGAACTGCAAGACACTATGCAAGTAAAAGAAAATTAGAGACTTCCATGGGTGGCATATTTGAACCTTTTTTGGATAATAAAATGTAAACAACAGATAAATGAATAAATCTTTTATTTTTAACCTTTCTATTAGAGACAAGGCAAAACAAGAGGTCATTTCACCCAAGGAGCTTTTAGCAAAAAAAAATGTTGAAGGTAGATTCTATAGCTGTTTTTATTCATTTATTAAAAATTGTAAAGATCTTTTGCCTGATCAAGAACAGCTTCAATTACTAATTCAGCATAAACAGACAAGTTTATCAGTTGAAAAGCAAAAAGAATTAACACAGGTTGTGCTTGATCACATTGTTAATGATACACCCCTTGATTATGATAATCTACTAAACCGTAAAGATGAATACTACAAAAATCAGCAACAATACTCATTCTTTTTATAGTGGTTGACAATAAAACAACAGAATTAACATCCTTTGGCAATGTCATTTTAAAAACATCAAAATGTAAAGAAAAGAGCACACACAATTAATATAAATAACAAAAGAAAACTCATCATTTATTACAGACGGTGCACCGATTGCTTTAGAACTATATAAAGTAGCCATGGAAAAAGGCGATGATAGAGGTGCATTTAGTTATGCCAACATGGTTTATAGAGGATATCGCGGTACAGTCAAGGATGAAGAAAAGGGCATTCAAATCATGTCTCAACTTGCCCAAAAGGGACATCCTTATGCCCAAATGAATTTAGCAGCCATCATCATGCGTACAGATCCAAACCGTGTTGACGCCGCCCTTCAACTTTATGAACTAGCGGGTGGAGCAGGTCTGGATAGTGCATACACCGAACTTGGTCGAATGTATCGTCTTGGCTATGGTGTGCATCAAGACCATCTGAAGGCAGTTGATTATTTTAAGCGTGGTGCTCAATCCGGAAACCCACAGTGTCACTTTATGCTGGGCGTCTACTATTCATCCAATCTGATCGGTGAACCCGATCAAAAGAGAGCTTTCAAGTATTTCCAAAAGGCAGCAGTCAAGGGCTTGCCCGAGGCGCAATACAATGTAGGACTTCGGTTCTTGAAGGGTATTGGTATTGAGCCCAATGGGTTCAATGCAGCCGAATTCTTTCGTATGGCAGCCACACAGGGATTTCAGTTGGCTCAAATCAATTTGGCAGGAATGTATTTGGAAGGTAGAGGGGTCAAGAAGAACCTTGGAGAGGCACGACAATGGTTAGAAAAGGCAGTGGTCTCTGGAGGAACGATTGGAAAAGATGCGCAAAAGAGATTAGATGAATTGGATGAGATGGAAGGCAAAAAGAAGGATAGATGTGTGATAATGTAAAGTTAAATAATAATTTATATTTTTATTAAGAAAGCCTTTTTTTCATGGCAAAGTGAACCAAAGAAAAAAAAATATTCTTTTTCTATATGATGGGAATTTCCCTTGTACTATGCGTTTAAAGTAAAATAGAAATTGTATTTATAAAAGGTATCGTTTTGATTAATTTAAGAGCGAGTAAAATTATGCCCAAACTTTGAGTAAACTATCCCAACTTCCTGTACACAGTGCCATACCATCATTTGATACACCAAGGCAGGACACTCTGTTATCATGACCTGATAGTATACCTACACGTTCACCTTTTAGGGTATCCCAAACATGAGTACTATAATCATCATAACCACCAAACAAGAGCCTTCCTGAAGCAGAAAAAGCAACGGATGTAATACCGTGCAAGACATCTTCTTTTGCATACGTATTTAATTCTCTATCAGCACGAAGATCAAATAAACGACAGCTTGCATCATCAGAACCAGTGCCGATAGCAGTACCACTAGGAAAGAACCTGAAAAAGAATAAGCAAGGTAGATATAAATGGATGATAACACTTTACTGCACAGAATTAATATCACTTTCATGTCCCAAGAATGTCTGAACACATCTCTTTAATCGAATGTCCCATATTTTAGCAGCTGAATCACAAGCACCTGAAACAAAGATATTTGGATCTGTAGGACAGATAGAGACACTCATCACATCCCCTTGATGATCTGTAAACTCATGCGTCTTCACGCCTGCGTCAATATCCCACAAAAAGCAAGTCGTATCACCCGAACTTGTCAATATATGACGATCATCCAAGAATCGACAGCAGCTTAAATAGCCAACGTGAGCCGATAATTCTCTGGCGGGTCGATTGGGTCCATCGCGTGAGTTGAGGTTATAAATCGAGCAAATGTTGTCCAATCCACCACAGGCCACATATTGACCTGAGGGTGAATAAGCCGTGGTCATGACCCAAGCTGATCGAAGTGGGATGCAGTGGATTTTATTGGTTGAATAAACGTTCCAGACAATCAACTTTCCATCCTGTGAAGCTGATACAAGGTGTTGGCTGTCACTGGACCACTGCATAGCATAAATCTTTGCTAAATGTCCCTTTAGATTGCGTTTCACTTTCATTAAAAGTCTTGGTAGTGGCTCAATGCTCTCTGCCATTTTCTTTACTAATAAAATGCTTAGTTTGTTATCGTTCATGAACTCTTTATTTACAAGTTGTATCTGACAACGCTTCTTTTCTTTGTTTTATTCTTTCTTTTAAAACATCGGCTTCTCTACGAGCAGCTGCGATTCGGTTGGAAATGTCTTCTTGTGATTGCATTTTATAAAATAATAAAAGGGAAAAGAAAAAATGAATTTGTTCATTTCCCTTTCTGCCTTTGAAATTAAATATTGGCTTTTAGAGAATAAACTTTGTGTTCCTTTTGTCTGAGTTATGAATAAAAGTAATGCGGGGAGAAATAGGTCGAGAAAGAGAATGAGGAGAGATGATGACATGTCTTTGATAGAACATGAATATACAAGTTATTCTTTGATAAACTAGTGCAATTCTTTTCTTTTTTTTCCACTTTAAATTTCTTTTGAAACCCAAGTGGTTTCAATTATTTCACAAAGCAAAATAGTAAACTCCGGTTACAAGAGAAATTAAAAGTAGATCGTTTTCAGGGCCTTTTATAAATGCGGATTCCTTCCATAAAAAGATGAAATACACACATTACTGAACAATAAGAAATGATTGTCACTTTATGAAAATACAACTGCCTTCACTAATCCTATTTGACCTTCATCATCCTTTCATTTCATCCACTCATCTTAATGTCTTGTCATCAAATCAATCAAAAAAAAAAAAAAGACCACCCGTTTTGATTATAAACATCGTTACACACAACCCAAACTCAGTAATTGAATGGCCATTATTCCTCGGTGTAATCAAGTTTTGTTAGCAAACAAGTCGATGGATCATGTTGAGTTTAATGAAGTGAGTATTTAGCATGATTATAAAACGATGAATAAATAAGATGCATCTGTTACAGTCAATAAAGCACTGTTTTGTTTGTTGAAATATGAATTCATATACGCCATTATGTTAGTAACAAGAACGGTAAAAGGGATTTTTCGTCCTTTTAACAAAAGGAGGATTTTTTTGGGAAGTCGGGATCTTTTTGAATGGCACATGCTTTTAGATGGACAAGTTTGATTCTTTAAGAGTATTTTTATTCTCTTTACAATCAAGGACTTGGTATCACAACAAAAATTCCAGCTTGTAAAAAACAGGATGAAAAAAAAAAAAAAAAAAAAAAAAAAAAAGAAAGGAGAACGGGGTTGAAATTGAATTTTGTATTTTTTAAAAGACTGAATTATACGTCAACAAATTATTATTGGGACTTGAGCTTTTTTGTGGATCAAAGTGAAGAACATCTTTTGTGGCAAGGGAACGCAAGGCATCATAAAGGGCATGAGGTGTACTAAAGCTCTTTTTGGACATCATATTCGCTGCTGTGCCTGCGACATGAGGGCTTGCCATACTTGTGCCATCCATTGATTTTGAAGAATCATTTCCACCCACATAAGCACTCACAATAGCTGATCCAGGTGCATAAATACTCACGCACTCACCCACATCTGAATACCGGGTCACTCTGTCTTGTATATCGATCGCACCTACCGAAAACACGTTTGGATTAGAAGAAGGCGTAAAGAAGCAAGCATCTGTGCCAGCGTTTCCTGCTGCGGCAAAGACGGGGATATTGTATTTGAGAACCAAAGTATCGATGGCATCATCAATCAATCGAGAATGAGGTCCACTGAGTGAGAGATTGATGAGGCTCTTGCCGGGTGTAGCGACTTGAATGACATGTTCGATGCCTTTGAGTAGTGTTGAAGTAGAGCCATCACCTAATTTGTTCAATATTTTGACGGAACGAATGTTGGCTGCTTTTGATACACCATATTCAGTACCTGCAATCTTGGCTGCTACATGAGTCCCTTTTTTTTTTATATGAAAAAGGTTTCTTTTTATTTACTATTTTGATATATACTTGGATCTCTACTTCTTTTTTTTCTTTTTTGTTTTATTTTTTTTTTCAATCTCTTTACTTACCATGACCACCCATATCACTTTGATCTTCATGTTGTATCAAATTTATTGAATGTAAAGCACGATTATCAAAATCCAAGTGGTCTACATAAACACCTGTGTCCAATACATAAACATCAATACCCATACTTTATCATAGTTAGTTCACTTCTCTCTCTCATTTCCCTATCCCTTCTATACCCTCCTACTGAATCAAAAATATATCCATCAAAGTTCCCCCTTTGACGATGATTGATACGAGCCAAACCCCAATTGGCTGGTTTTGAAGTCTTTAAGCTGTCCATGTCTGCTCTTTGTATCCTTTCTTCTTCTTCGTCTTCTTCTGTTAAACGTTTAGATGGCATGACTGCAGCTTTATAAATCTGATTTGGTTCGACATACTCTATTGTTGACTGTTGATAAAGATAATCCAAGAATGCATGGTCGGAGAATACACCAGAGACAACACTGAATTGATTGCCGATATCAATATGATTCAGATAAAGATCCTTTGCCAACAGACTCGTCGTCTCGTTCTTCAACACAGATCCCAGTGAAAATTTCTTTTTACGAACAGACATTAAAAACTCTTGATGATGATTAAGTAACATATTAGGCGCTTCAAAAAAAAAGTAGGTGATTAATCCACCATCATCCTCTTTGTTTTCTATTGTTACCTGCTGCCTTGTCAATAAATGATTTAAATTTGACAATATGTGTTGGCTCTTCCAATTGTGCTGTCACCAAAAAGATGACGGAAACAAGTGCAAGTCCTAGAAAAGTATGCATAACAAAAGAAGAAGAAGAAAAAAAAAAAAAAAAAAAAAAAAAAAAAAAAAGAGCGAGCGAGAGCGAGAGAGGAAGGGGTGTGTTTCTACCATACATTTTTTTTGTGATTTAATAAAGGTCCAAGGAGATTTTATGATCTTTCCTTTTATGGTTAATGTGTTGCCTCTACCTCAACAAATTGTCCGAGAAAGAGGATAAAGGTCTCTTTTGTACATAAAAGAGTGAATGAATAGACAAAGAAAAAGAGGAAATCAGTCGATTCTTTACACAAAATTGAATTCTATAGTGTTGTGTACTATTGAATGATAGCTTTTATATCCAAACATACCATCTATTTGACACCAAAAGCAGTTATCGGATTATGTAACAGATAAGGACTTGCATTATAACCTATTTCAAAAACGAATGGGGCAATCATTCATAGCCTAATTGTATCTTTATGCAATCACTTCATCTTTTGCTGTAGATGTTACACCATCTTTTTAAAAGTCTGGAGTTTGAATTCTTTTGTTTTTCCTTTTTTTTTTTTTTTTTTCACGTAATAAGTTGGAATGAAAAGACTTGAAGGAAAGACAGTGTTCATGTAAGAATGGAATGAACTTATTCTATAAACTAAAGCTTTTTCTTAATTTAGTACTGGTGCCTCTGCTGGAATTGGTGAAGCAAGTGCACGTCAGTTTGCTGATGAAGGTTGTAATCTGGTAAGTGTGCTTATCGTTCATTTGATACACGCAATACTCAAACAATCTTGAATAGGTATTGACGGCCAGAAGAGTAGAAAAACTCGAGAAATTAAAGCAAGAGATCCATGCTACTCATCCCAACCTTTTTATTCACACGGTCCAACTTGACGTTCGCGACAAGAAACAAATTGATCAAGTCGTGGCCGAATTACCTGAACAAGTCAAAAATGTGGATGTCTTGTTAAACAATGCCGGTATGGTCATTGGCCTTGATCCTTTAGTCAATATTGAAGAAGAAGTCTTTGATCAGATGATTCAAACCAACATCAAGGGCTTAGTCTTCTTGACAAAGGCTATCGTTCCTGGTATGAAAGAACGTGGATGGGGTCATGTGATTAACATTGGTTCTATTGCTGGAAAACAATCTTATTATGGTGGAAGTATCTATTGTGGTATGTTATAAAAAGATTGACTTTTACTTGTCTATTGATTGTCATATTCAAGCTACCAAGTTTGCTGTGGATGCTATCACAAAGGCTTTGGCTATCGAATTGGTTGATACTCCGATTCGTGTCAGTCAAATCTGTCCTGGTATGGTTAATACTGAATTCTCTACTGTCCGTTTCCGTGGAAACAAAGAACAAGCGGATAATGTCTATAAGGGATTGCAACCTCTTTTGGCTGAAGATATTGGTAACATCTATTGTTTATATATCCATCATTTCTAACCTATCATCAAATAGCCGAATTGATTGTTTTCACTGCAAACAGACCTGCTCATGTCAACATTCAAGATATGCTTGGTAAGTCACTTGGAATAAAATAAAACTGAATCTAAAATTTTATCTGGTTTTAGTATTCCCTGTTAATCAAGCTGATTCCAAAACAGTATATCGTCGTCCTGAATAAACAAAAAGTGTACTTGTTCACTTGTTCAATTAAAGAAAAAAAAGAAAAAAAAAAAAAAAAAAAAAAAAAAAAAAAAAAAAAAAAAAAAAAAAAAACTAAAAACACCAGATGATTCAATCATACAAGTCTTTTTGTCTATTTTAAAATAACAAATTCATGTGATCATTGAGGTTATTTTTTTTTTCTTATAAATAACAGCATTTCTTTTTCTTCACTTATACTTTTCAATCAGAATTGTTGATGGAAAATGATTCCCAATAGCAAAAAGAAGTAGCGATTGGACATAGAGAGTAGTAAAGTTTTGCCTAATTTACATTTAATTCTATTGTATATAGAAAGGTCTTATAAAGGATATTGTGATTACTAAAGCTGTATACAGTAAATTAGAGACTTAACCATCAACTAATATAATCTATTCCTTATTTCATCTATCAAAAGGTATGCTATTATTTATTAGGCATTTTGAGTTCCATACTTGACTGGTATTTCAGGTATAGACAGCAAGAAGCCAAGGAACTCTATCCTGTGTTTTACAATCGGATACATCAGTGAAATACTTGTAGTCAACCCATCTGATTTCTTTGCTTCTTGCTGTGTAAGGATGTAGATCATTCCTAATGAAGATATCAATTAAAGCCGATTCATGCTCTCCTATTTAAAATGAACGGTTCACAGTAAAAGAAAAGGAAGCATAGACTCCCTTGAGATAATAATTATTCTATTCAAGGATAATTGTCTAGTATAAAACGGAAAAGGCCCAATTTGAAATAATATTCCTTATTATTGCCAGTGAAACAGAAGCCCCTTTTCGAAGCAAGGACAGAGGATGACCTGTTCTTTCATTCCAATAGCAGTGATCATAAGAGCAGACAAAGAGGAACCCTGTTTTACACTGCATCCTATTATCATTAGACAGGGTCAATGCTGACTTGGAGACAAAATGAACTTGTTAACTCTCAGTTGTTCATGAACCATTGTCTTTGGAGAGGCAACTGGTTGACTTTAGAAGTTTAAGGTAAACATCGAATAAAAAAGAATGGTGTGTTTGTTTTATTTGTTATAAACACAGATACCATTTTAAACCTAACCTTGGACACACAAGCAGACAAGTTGTCGAATAGAATTGGATAGGGAAATAACATGCTCGTCATACAGTGACGTAATTTAAACGCTCCATTTGATTTCATTCCATTCGGTCTCGAACTTATTCAACAGAGAAAGAATACATGAGGAAAATGAACAGATCAAGCCTTGTTCGTCACCTAAAGAAGTTCAAATGAAATGAGATTGATTCTATTACGTATTGCGTGTGTTTACGGAAGCTTCGGATGACTCAGGGACCTATGACACATCATCCGGTATAAACAAACAGTTTGACACAAAACCTAAGCCCAACTGGGAATGGCACTTTTGCTTTTTAAAGGATAAGGGAAAATAGAAAAAAAAAAAAAGATGGATGGAAAGTTACAGAGTGATGACATCTTGATTATCAATCATCCAAAAAAAAAAAAAAAAAAATGTTATCAGATCTTTTTCATCCTTTTTCCCCCACATAAAAAAGATCTGATAACAAAAATAAATGTTTTCCACGGTCTGAACACAATGTAAATTTTTATTTTTGTTACTATTCTAACTACGCATCCCGGTTTATTTTCGAAAGTATGCAGCCTGATTATTATTGTATTAGCCATTATTGTCTGTTTATGAGGTGATAATTTTTAATAAAAATGAGTCACATATCAATGCGTTATAAATCATCCAATGAAACATTGTGTTTATATTCTTGTGAAATCTCAGACCATTTTTGCGTATAAATTACTCATATTTTATTGAGTTTTAAAAATAGTAAGTATGACTAACATTTGTTTGTGTTAAGGATATAAAAGGAACACTTGCTTTTCCCCTTTTTTTTTTTTCCTTAATTCTTTTAAACTATGGATCTTTCTTGGTGTATTATCTGTGATCGTCACTGTATTGACAATAACCTCTACTGTTCTGAATCTTGTCGCTTTCAAGATAGTACGAGCATAAACAAATCTTCTTCACCTTTACTTGTCACACCACCCGCTTCTCCAGAGCTTACGCCCTTTTTATACTCTCTCCATGATCACCGTCGTCGTTCAGCCAACACTGGAAATATGATCAGCAACAATAACTCGGCTACTGGTTATCACTATTTCCCTTATAAATTCACTCCTGGTTCTCCATCTGAATCAAGTTTATATGCTGATGACACATAACATTTTCTTTCAATCACACCTTTTATATACAGTATGTCGATGAACAAATCCACCCTCAAAAAAAAAAAGTAAAGCATTCAACGCTTACATTATATCACTTTCAAAAAAAAAAATAGAGCCCTTATTTTAATTTTTTTTTTGCCTGTAACTGAAAAAGGCAACTCACAGCCTCCCTCACCCAACCAATTCAACTTGAATCTTTTGTATTAATAATAAAAGTATTACTCAATAATAATAAAAAAAACTAATTTTTTAATGAATCCTATTACACATTAAATCAAATTAAGCAGTAGCTTCTTCCTTCTTTTCTTCTTGAATATCAGTCTTATCGAAGCTTTCGACCAAGTCGGGAATTTCATCATCATCATCACCACCAGCAGCAGCTTCTTCACCTTGAGCTTGCTTGAAAGATTCAGCGAGCTTCTTGAGAGCGGCCATAGAGTCAGGACCCAATTGATTCAAGATGGAAGGAATAAGTTCAGCCAATTCCTTTTCAGTAGAACGACCGTGAATGGCAAAAGTGTTGGCGTTAGCAGCAGCTTGAACTATGGAAAACGTCATGATCTTTTCGTTGCTTGTCTGTAGAATGACTTACCACGAGGGTTGCTAAAGTGGATCACCTTACCGTCTTCCTTGAACATGTTGACTTCGTCAACACCGGCAATAGGTTGAACCTTCAAGCTTTGAAGAGCAGCAGAGAGCTTACGGTCATCACCAGAAGACTTGGCGTTCACCTTCTTGACCTTACGACGAGGAGTACCTAAAAGGTGGATGAGAACAAGCACAAATAAAAAAAAAGAATGTCAATTACCCTTGCCACCAATACGGACTTGGTTTTGAAGCTTGGCGAGTTTATCAGCGTTCATCTTTTCTATAAAAAGAAAGGGTGGCATTAGAATGACGCGTTCGTTCTTTGTTGCATATGTTGTAGAGAGAAGGTTGGAATAAAATTGTGGCTTGTCTATACATAAAAACTTTGTCTCATTTTCCATATAAAACTTTTGTCTTTTATGTTTAGTCCACTCTTTCTCTCTTTCCCTCTCTCTCTCTCTTTATTCGTATAGGAAGTTTAGCAATCTGTTTTCATACGCACCTATTTGAATGAAGTAAAAAAAAAAAAAGAAGCGAGGAAGACCAAAAAATAAAAAATTTTAACACCAAAAAAAATTTACAAAATAGAGGTCGGTGATTGGCTTAAATCTTTCCCATGTATGACTCGTTTGAATCTCGCGTACTCCCTTTCTCTCTCTCTCTCTCTCTTTTTTTTAAATGATATTTTTATTTAGGTGCCGCACAGAGACATGAACCTTTGACTAATATAAGAAAAAAAAAGGAGGGGAGAGGCGTTTTGCTGTGGAGTGTTTGTACAGCGACTATTGGTTTCATTGTTGGTTTTTCGATCAAGACGATTGGCACTTGTGACCACTCCTTGTAGCCAGTATAGTTATCTATCATAGACAAACTTCCAGTGAAAATCCCAGAGGGGCAGGAGAGTACAGACGACTATATCGAGAAACTTGAGCTAGAGCGAGAGAATGTCCGAGTGGCCAGACAAGAGAGGACGAGCGATGGTGGCCAATTTAAGTGATGAGGGGCCAATAAAATATATTAGCGATTGTATACCACATTTATTTGAGGAGAGGAAAAGACCCTATAACATGCTCTCCTGTATCAATACTGCCACGGTAAACACGAGATGGATCAGAAAATAGCTCGAGCATAATGCGATGCAGAAAACCTTTGCAAGGAAGCTTGTGATGCTATAAACAGTAAAGAATAGTATGGACACAGTGAGGAAGAGATGTACCCCCCAAAAAACATCGCCAGACTTGATAGTTAAAGCGAGAGTATAAGTTGGGCAAAGTGGAAAGTTTCGAGAGCAGAGACGTACAGAACATTTGGTATTCGAGGAGACTGTAGGAACACCCTCTGGCAGAGAGTCACCTAGAATAAAGTCAAAAGAGAAAAACAAAAGGGTGGGGATTAGCCATACAGAGAAGTCGGCATATAGATTGCTGTGAAGACATTTGGAGCTTTGAAAGAAGGCTATTTCTTGCGTTTGGCAGAGAGTAAGTCAAAAGATTGATTTACGCGATTGCGGAACGGATCAGATGAGAAGAGTGGTCGACGACGAGATTTTCCGCAGGATGGATCAATCATGTAAGTATATTGAACTAGTGGAGCGATAATGTCGAGGCAAATGCGCGTCAAGGAGGGTTCATCGACCATGCTCGACTTAAACGTGTTCCAATCAATTTCGTGATCCATTTTATCTATCGTAGCAAATAAAGTTTTGAAACAACCCAAAGACCTGATGGTAGTCAATCGGTGATCAGGAAGCAAAAGAGAAAGCAGATGAGAAACTGCTAGAAAAAATGACTCTGGCAGTGTCTGAGAATTTCATTAACAAAAGTGTGTCGTAGAGTGGTTTGTCATTGGAAGAAAGTAGCAAAGGTTGAAGCCAGCAAATTTGTAGGGTAGCATCTTGATTGTCAGGATCGATAAGAGCAGTGGGTTTATGAGCGGAAAGCCGAGATGGATGACTGCATTGTGACTAGAATGATCGTACCGCTGAGTGATTTCTGCAGAGTGTACTTTACCAAGGATTTTGGAGAGTGCCAGAGAGGGATACTGCAAAAGTTTTATGACAGTTCAAAGGAGTATTCGGTACAAGTTTGTCTATAGAGAAAATAGACATAAGCAAGGGCTTTATTTGTAGACATCAAAGCTGGAACATCAGACTGTGGTCGATACGATGAGTTGGGAAAGACGAATTCGGGTTACGCCAAAAAAGCAAAGATGGTGCACAATAGAGGCTCCAAAACTAAATTGAGCATTAGGGGTGAAATGGAATCACCTTGACATAGACCTTGTCCTTGATCAAATGGAGCTGAGAGGATACCATTCATATTGACACAGATGGAGGTGTTCAAAAACAAGAAAGTGATGCGTTGAGGGAAACCAAAATGTTGCAGGCATAAACAAAGATACATAGGGTGAATCCGGTCGCAAGCCTTCTCTTGATCCAACAAAAGTCTAATTCCAAGTATTTTATATCTTTGGGCAGCGTTCATTATCAACCGAGTACATAGGCTGTTGTATCTAATAAAGCAGCCATTCATGAATTCTGTTTGTTGTGAGTCATCAACGTCTGACACATGGGCTGTAAGTCGCATAGTGAGAAGTCTGGTGATTTTTTTTTTTTTTTTTTTTTTTTTTTTTTGCATCAGCACAGAGGATAGAGATTGGTCATCAGTTTTTTAGTTGACAGTGACCGCCGTTCTTGGGCAAGAGAAGGGCAATTGAACGTTATCATGTAAAAACACACACCATGCAATTTAAGTATTCCTTTGAACTATTATTTTAGATGTGAATCCTTTTCTGGCTGTACTCTTGATTATATTTGTCAGAATAACTATCTTTTTGGTTATTCATGCCCTGATCAATTTGAATTATACAAGCATATCTTTTTTTCTTGTTTCAAATCTAAGTAGACCCCCCTTACACTGCTAGAAAAATTGATTTTTCTAGAATTCAGATGGTGTAAAGCTACACATTTAATATTTGTAACACTAATGTCAATGATTTGGTTTTTTTTGGGGAAAAAAAATTATTTGCTTACATGTTTGAAAAATTAATCACCTTATTAAAATGGTTTTGGTTAGAGATAATGTAGGTATAGCGGTATAGTTACATAAGGCGTTTGTTTTGACAGTTGTCAAATGGGTTTACGGAATGTTGAACAAGTTTAGGAAGATGCTTTACAGTCACCCTCTTCATTAGCATCAATAATCCCTCAAACTAAGCGTCCCCATGTCATTAAACTTACTTTTCTTGGCCCCTGTTCTCAACTATAGCAGAGAATTACTCAATAGCGCATAGTTCTAGTGAATAAGGAGGAAGATATACAGGTGTATATCCCTTTTTTATAATTATGGGATCGATTCTAAAAGGAGCTTGAGTTGAAACGTTGTCCATGACAATAAAAACCCCTTGTACTTCAGGAAACTCACCCATGATATCCATAGTGTCTTTACGAATTGTATATAATGATCAGATGCAGTATCTTTAGGGAACAAACATCCTATCGTCATGTGCTTTTCTTTTCGTAGTACCTATAACTTTTTTTGAGCTTTCCTGGGCTCTCTCATGCTTATATGAACTACGCCAGAAGCAGAAATTACCCCCAACTACAGTCTGCAAATTAGCCCTTGCTGAAGCAGTTTCATTAATAGCTGGTTTACCACGACTGGATTGGCCCTCGACTGCGATGCATGTTAATATCAAACCCAGATTTGTCAAGCAATACACCGTTCTCCAGAAAACCCGTGTTCTTCTTCATCCATTCTTCAATGCACACAGCGCGGGAGGGGGTAGAAGGGTTTCCTTCCAATTTTTTGCATTGGGATGACGGCTTACAGCTTTGAAGTTGAGGTTGGACTCTTCCTTCATGAACTCTGCTACTCTTGATTTTTATTTATTTCCAAACCAGTAAAATTCTTGATCAAATCATCCTCTGCGTCCTGAATAGTTGCTGAAGCATCTTTGCTGAATAAGTGAACCGGAAGCTTCTTGTGCTTTTTGTCCAGCTGGTTCACTGGCCTGTCGGAAGTGTGATTGGTTTTTTATAAAGATATATCCTTCTTGGGGCCATTCTTATAGGCTTGCTTTGGCATCCTAAGTCTGTCTATTAAAAAAATGGAAATACCTTCTGCGGTCTTTGTCAGTATAAACATTCTTTCTTTCTTGGGAGAAGCTTCCTTCATTACAATATGGTCATAAGAAACAGTTGATTCAAATCCAAATAGTTGATTTTTAATGTGCTTTCGTAGATCGATTCAACTTTTCAATCTGAATGACTTTTCCTTCATAAAATTGCTTCTTTATCAAAAAATACTTCAACAACCGCCCCTCATGAAAAAAAAAAAAAAAAAAAAAAAGCTTCATGTTGAAAACGAATCAAATAACTCAAATGAAAAATATGACCAAACCGTTAAAAAGAAATGAGTTCATAACCATCGTTTCTTCACACGCTTGATCATTAGGTTTTTTTAAAGGTGTTTGATTATCGAAAAAGGTTTCTCTTCCTCCCTTTAGAAATCAAGGAAGTTCCTTTTTAAACCTTATTTAACTTTGAAAAATAATTGATCCGTAAGATTTCTCGGACCAACTATGAACTTTAATGTCGAATCGAATACCAAAGTTTATTGAAAGCATCAATTGAGTAGAGAATAAAATAACAAAGCTAGTCTTTATTTTAAAAAAAATAATGTTTTTTAAATTTAAGAAAACCCTATAAACAATACAAGTATTAATAAAATAGAAAAATAAATGTAAAGTTTTGCTTTTTTTTTTTTTTTTGTTACATCAGCAAGTAATGTTAGGTAGCTAGGGTTTTTTCGTCATTGCGACGCTAAAGTCAAATGCCTGTGTCATCTTTTGATAACAAAAAAAAAAAAAAAGCATCCTTCAACTATTAAAGTAAACTTACCAGTTATTCGTATTACAATCAAACAAGAAGGAATGGACAATAAGAAGAATAGTAGTCCCACTTGAGCTCTATTTAAGCTTTTCACTAGAAAAAAATTTAGTAAACATGTTCCCTATAAAATCAACAGTCATCCTACTTGATTTTCATCCAGTCTTCCAGTGGCTTATTGTGCTTCAATTAAGATGATTCTCTGTTCACTATGCCAATAAGCTTTGTATTATTGTTGAATATCCTTTTTCTTTATGAGATGATGTTAAAAACACACGTCTTTTCTTTTTCTTAAAAACTGCAGTCTCAATTTTTGAAATTTTTTTTTTTTTTTTTTAAAAAAAAAATCAGACATTTTTTTATGTGTGGAATTGAGAGTCTTGTTGTATGAGCCAAAAAGAACTTTTTGATACAAAAAATGTAAATGTTGAGATGTAAACATGTCATGTATGATTTTTAAAATAATTCGAGATCAAAAAAATGTATTCAAAGAGTTTATGCGTATTCAATCCATGTGTTAGTAGAACATGAATTCATTGTTCATCACATAAAAGATGGAAGGATTCAGTTCGTATGAACAAATTCTTTTTGATGTAAAGGAAGTGTAGTTGATTTACATAATTATTATTCTGTTACTAGGATTCTTTTTTTTTTTTTGGTGTGTATTGATTACGCCATTATTAAACAAAACTCATAATGATATCATTTGCCTCATTAAAAGGTAAAGAAGCCATTGATTGTAACATGATATATTAATATGCTGATGGATTGATTTCTTGAGCTAAAAAAATAAAGACGTAATAGATCAATTGGTTTCAAAACAAGAGGTTTCTGACTTGGTATTTTTTTTTTTTTTATATTTTGCATAAATTCAATATTTTTACTTTTTTTTTTATTACTATTACTACTACTATTACTACTACTACTTTTTTATATAAAAAAAATGATGGAAAATAATACCCAAGTACCACCACCTGCTTATCATCAACAAGCTGGAAAAGCACCAGGTGAAACTTATTATCAACCACCACCAGAGAATGCAAATTATGCACCTCCACCTCCTAGTCAACCACCTAACAATCAAGGGCCAAGGCAAAGAGTTCAACAGTTTTATGCCCCCCCACAGAACCGAAGACTTGGATTACAAAGAAGGATTTGTTCTTTTATCTGTTGTTGTATCATCATCGGACTCATTGTTGGTCTCGCTGCAGGATTAACAAGGAGACGTTATGGTTATTATTCTGGATGCAATTGGTAAAATATGTGGCGTATCTATTCAGGATAACATTAACTTATTTTATCATTCATAGTCGAACGAATTCAGATTGTATTTATAGATTTGGTAAGAAAGATAAAATGCCCAAGAAAATAAAGCTAATAAAACATCAAATAGGTCCTGGTACTTATTGTTATTCTAATTGTCAATGTGCACGTTATTAAAACGTGTATTTAATAAAATACTTTATAAATCATTCTGCAGGTGGGAAATCAGGGCAGAGAAAAGTGTGTGAGAGAATTTTTTTTTTTTATTTTCCTTACATCAATCGACAAGGATCGAATTCATTCATTTTTAATTCTATGATGATACGCATGATAACAAATGATATGATTGGCTAAAAATAGATCGATACCAAATACATTCATTTCATATTTATGCAATCAACAATGTGTACTGAGTTCATTTCTTATCGCTAAACGGATGAAAAGAATTGAATGAATTGAATTGTATGACAGCCATTGAAATAGACAACAACAAATCTTGTGAGACAAATAAATTTTATTGTAAACATGGTAAAACAATAAAAGAAAGGGGCTTAATGATTTACAAAGGAGTAATTAGATATAAACAGCATTTTTAAGAAAGGGGAGCAACCATGGAATAAAAAAAGTGGGAAGAAAAAAAAAGAAGGGGGGAGAAAAAGAAGGATGAGATAGGTTCAGTTTAGGAGGAAATCATTTATTTTCAATAATGATTAAAGTTTTCGTCATTTTGACCTTTTGAACTTTAATTTTTGCACATCCAGTCATTTTTTTTTTAAACCCGTCAAACAACTATATAAAGCCTTGGTCATTTTTTTATATTTTTTATTTTTATTTGTTATCCTAAATACCTTCATCATGACTCACTGCCATATTCCATACTTGAGCGAAGACGAAAGACTGTTCTTAAATTCAACCGCCACTTGTAGTCAAGCACGTAGGATGTCAAATGCTGAACAGAATAGAGCAAGCATTGAAGAGAACCGTCGTCAACATCATCAAAGTATGTCATCAGGTCATCATTCGTTTTCGTCCTTCTTTTGGAAACGTAGAGGATCTTCTACTTCTTCAATCTCTTTTAATGGTTCTGTAGATTACAGCATAGAAAATAATGAACCATCACCAAAAGCAAAAGAATTAGAAATGTTAATATTCGAACAACCTCAGAGAACATTGAGATTAAGTCTCACTCCACGTTGTGCCGCTTAATGTTTAACTCCTTATAATTGTATGTGTCTACACGTAGATGTCATTATATATATTTATCATACCTCCTTTCATCTCCCTTTTATAATCCATCTTTTTAATCCTTGTACATTAAACATTTCATATCTTTATTATCATCCATTCAACCTCTCTCTCTCTCCTTTTTTAATAAAAACTACTTTACAATCAGTAATCCTCTCCTCTTTGATTATCAATCAGTCAATATTCTCCTTTAGAATTTTCAATAGTTTACGCAATAATTAAGTCAATTGCTTGGCAATTCATTTTAATACACTAAAATCGATCATTTGAAACCATTTCCTTTCCATTATCATTTCATTATCTCTCACAAACATAAGCCCCAATTGTGTAATAAAAGCCTCAATTTCAGCCAAGAAAGTCCGTATGCTTAGGTAACAAGGCTTTGTTCTTCTTTGTGATACTCTTAATCAACTTTCTCCCTTCTGTGGCAATCAAAAGTTGTATTAAACACATGGATTGTTTAATGGCAACTCTATCCTTATCCTTGGGAATAAAGTAAAATACCTTTGTTATGCCGCTTTAACTTTGTGTTACATCTATTTTTTTTTTGTTGGGATTCATTTGTCTAGCCCTCTCGATCCCATCTTTGATTCCACTGTTTTTTTTTAATCAATTCATTCGCTCTTCCACTCTCAGTTTCATTTTCCAAAAAAAGTAATATCGCTCTTCGAATATAACAGGCGTATCCTTTAGAAACAGATGCTCTATACTTTGAAGGATGTGTTTTACTATATATAGACCACATGTCGTATTTATCAAAGAATAAATGTCGTGTGCTCAGAAATCAAGAATAGCTTGGCGCTTTTATCTCTTTTCCTAAAGTGCATATTCCATCAAAAGTCTTTTTATTGAATGTGAGTCATTAAAGATAGTACAAGTCCATTCTATTATAGAAGATAGCCAGCCAATGAACTTGATATGTATTGACACGATACTATAGAGAATAAGAATGATCAAAAATAAAGAGTCATGGGCGTATTTTATAATTGCACAATCATGAACAAGAATTCATTTTTGCCCATCTCTTCCAATTCTTTGAATCTGATTATACCGAGGTTTAGATGGCGTCAAATAAATGCTTGGGGATGTATTCGTCACATTGATAAGGGACCCAAAGATAGCGGGAAAAGGACGTCCAGTTCACGCCTCCTGACAGCTGGCAACACAGTATACTTGAGATTAAGGGGACTATTACGCCATGAGCATAGACAATCAATTTGTAACTTTTAGCATCTTGAATCATACAAGTCTTGATGATATAAGCACGATCGCTTACTTTATAAAAATGAGTTTTTACTTTCATTTATATTTTCAATCATTTGTAGGATAGATTCTTGATTTCTGAGCACACGACATTTATTCTTTGATAAATACGACATGTGGTCTATATATAGTAAAACACATCCTTCAAAGTATAGAGCATCTGTTTCTAAAGGATACGCCTGTTATATTCGAAGAGCGATATTACTTTTTAAAGTTACTAAACCTTTTTTGTTAACTCACCCATTTCATGCCGAGAAACGGTCAGACCCTGTTTCAGAACTTTGTGGGTGCGTGCGTTTTCCCTATTTTTGCTTATCTCTGAAACCTGTATATTCTCATCAAAACGTTTTCCAGATATTCTTTTTCATGCATTTAGTATATGAACATGGAAACAAAGTAAAGTAGATATGATCTTGGAGCCATGTTTGATTTTTTTTTAGAAAGCTTTTAACGGTAACGACGAGTCCTCATCAGTTCATTAATACTCATTTGGTTATTCAAAATACCCTCTCACATCAATACATTTTGTGTATGTGTGTGAGCGTGAGATTTCTATAGTGAAATATAGCCTATGAGAATGGATTTCGTAGACAGTAATAATAATAAAAAAAAAGGATCGAGACAAGGCAGATGGGGTATGATAGCTTAGAGTACAACCTGAAACCTGTCCTCTCTTTATCTCTACAAAAAAAAACCAAAGAAATATGCTTGTGATCTAGTCCTTTGGGTGTCCTATCAAAACTTCCTATCCTTCCAACTGATCTTGCCCATTTTTTCTTCTGGTATAACTCAGGTAAATCGAACCAGTCAATAAGCCCATCAGGTTTCCACGTTGACTGTGACAATAAAATTTCCATACTTTTACATATTCTAGATTCCAATCTTTTGTATCAATTCGGTAGCTTTTTATAGATACATCGACATATACGTGGTTTTTTATGCAAAGCCTCGTTTGGACATGTTTTTATGACTCGGTACTCGTGAAAAAGTGTACAAGGTACTTTCTTGTTATGCTCGTTTAAACAAAAGGAGTGAAGATTCGCTTATTTAACTAACTATTCCATCAAGTTCAATTCTTTAAAGAATAAAAAAAATCCATAAAAAGGGTCGACTCACCTTCTTTTTTGCAAAGTAAAACTCACCCTATTCTTTGTCAGCGTTTCTTGTCAATTTCTCTTGATGATTTATGCATATTAAATGTCAAACGATTATTTTTTATCCTGCCCACAAGAAATACTAATCTATACCATCTTTTGTTAGAGCTTACACTATCTGTAATCTTTCATATTTGTGATACATACTTTATAAAGTGCAATAAACCGCCAATGGTTTACTATTGATATATAAAAAAAAGAATTCTAAAGCATTATTAAAGTAGACACTTTAAAGAAATACAGCATCTGATTATAAGCACAGGTATTTGGCTATTATTAGCAATATCATTTTTATGTGATTTCGTACTAGGCACACAGTTATTTTGCTTTAGTGTAAGAAAGGTTCACTGTTAAACAAAGCAATTATAACAGTTCCTCTTTTCTCATTTACCTTTCGTTTTTTAAAAGCGTAGGATACCTGAAGAAGATATAAGTGTTCTTCTTGTGAGCAAGGATAATGCCGACTTTTTTTTTTTTTTTTTTTTTTTTTTTTTTTTAGCTTTTATCATCCTTTAAAATCTTTCAAGACACCTTCTTTCTCTCTGTAACGTTTTTATGTCTCTCATTCAATCCAAAATCATGTGTAAAAAAAGTGAAAGAACATTTTCTATTTCATAATACTCTGCATAACATAACCACACTAGTACAGTCCAAATAATGACAAACTGCCATTATGTGTCTAAAACGTACGCGTACAGTCTTTGCATTCAATCAATTACGACTCTAAAGTTACTTTTATCATCCAACACAAGTCATATAATCTTCTTTTGTTAAAGCCCATCAAGCTTTTATTCTTCTTGTAAAGATAGCTATCTCATTTACACAAACAGAATTCATAGTTCGAACAATATATTTAAGTTTCCGAGGATCAAATAGGGGAGTTTCCTCAAAAGAAACCCAAATGTTACAATATTAAAGTTGATTCAATGACAACAGTTCACCTGAGACTAATTTCAATAAGCCAAGAAACTGGTGTTTGTGTGAAATATTATATATGCAACCTAGCTGTACCACTTTTAGATCTCAGTGTTCAAATAAATCATAACTTTATTATAATCTTATAATACAAATAATGACAGTTCAAAACACATTTTAATAGAATTTTATTATTTTATCATACCAAAATATAGAGCAGTGAATGAAGTATCAAAGGGAGTAAAGAAAGGGAAAGGTTGAGAAACGAAAAGTGGGAAAAGATGAGATATATCGTAACCCTCGTGTAACCTATATCAACTTTAATTATTAAAATAAAAAGAGTTTAACATAATCTATTATTCATATAGCAAAGTTATCATGTACTTTATATTCTATTAAAAATAGCAACTCAATTATATTGAAAAGTATACTTCTTTTTTCATCCAAAGCATATTATGGGAAACTATCTTATTTTTTATAGGAAAATCACTTGTGTACGACATTCATAAAGAAGTTATTGCCCTATAACTACGATCATGTCACTTGGTGCCACTGTTAAATTACTTGATCTTCATGTGTGTCACAGTTTTCCGTGTATAAAAAAGTCCTTTTATTGAATAGCGATTGATTATTACAGCTTTAGGATGTATATATAAATAAAGCGCGTTTTCAAACTAATTCACATTAACAATCAATCTTTTTTTTTTTTTTTTTTTTTTTTTACTCTCTCTCTCTCTCTCTCTCTCTCTATCCAATTCTTTGTAGTCAAGCAAAATGGTTTCATTCATTTCTATCTCACAAGGCATCGGCCTGAGTCTCCTCGTGTTCTCGTTCATACTCGGTTCATCTGCTATTCCTGTCTCTAGTAAAACGCATGTTGTCAAAAGGACCACAACGAAAACCACGAGCGCCTTACCTTCCTTGATCACCAGTCGCTGCTCACCACCGACGAGCACAGGTTCTGCGAGTGATCTTGAATCCGAATCTTACAATATCAAAAAGAACACCGAGTGGTATACTGCTCACGGCGGCAACTTGACATCGATCAGCAAGCGAGACGATACAGAAGTGGGCGGCATGACCTTGGACTTGCCCAGTGATGCACCCTCCATCGAAGCCTCCGACAGTACTGCCAATGCCTCGGAGGATGAGGTTGTCACGGCCAGCGCGGCTCAAGTCGAGGTCCTGACAATGTACGCAGGCGTGGCCTCAACAGGCTACTGCAAAAGCGTTGTGCCTGGTAATAGCTGGAACTGTACTCAGTGTCTCAAATGGGTTCCTGATGGAAAAGTGGTGACCTCCTTCACCTCCACTCTTTCTGACACCCATGGCTTCATCTTGAGAAGTGATGAGCAAGAGACCCTCTACGTGGTCTTTAGAGGCACAAGTTCCTTTAGAAGCGCCATCACCGACCTGGTCTTTGTCTTTACGGACTATACCCCTGTGGATGGTGCCAAGGTGCACGCTGGATTCTACTCGTCTTATAATCAAATTGTCGATGACTACTTCCCCATCCTCCAAGACCAATTGACGGCTTATCCCTCTTACCAGGTCATCGTCACCGGGCACTCACTGGGTGGAGCCCAGGCCTTGCTGGCCGGTATGGATCTCTATCAACGCGAGTCAAGACTGTCCAGTAAAAACTTGAGCATCTATACCGTCGGCGGTCCTCGTGTGGGCAACCCGACCTTTGCTTACTATGTCGAATCTACTGGTATCCCTTTTTATCGCTCAGTGAACAAACGAGACATTGTACCTCATGTGCCTACGCAAGCCATGGGCTTTCTTCATCCCGGTGTTGAGTCTTGGATCAAGTCTGGTACTTCTAACGTTCAGATCTGTACTGCTGAGATTGAGACCAAATACTGTAGTAACTCGATCGTGCCCTTTACTTCTATTTCAGATCATCTGTCGTACTTTGGTATTGATGAAGGTGATTGCTCTTAAAGGCAAGGTGGATCTATCATTATTTTTTATTTATAAAACTGTGATATTGCTGACTTTTAAATTTATTAAAAAACGATCAGTCAGTAGAAATCCTCTGTGGGGAAAATAAAAAAAAAAAACATTCGTTCACTTTCTCCCCCCTTTTTTTTCTTCCTTTTTTAAAACAAATGACAATTAAAGCGATTATATTTGATCTTGGTAAATCATTCTATAGAAAATTTTCTTTATAACATTTTTTTTATAGGTGGAGTCTGTGTGGGTTCACCTATGGCAGGTATCCATGCTTATGAAAAAAAGCATGGTTTACCAAGAAATTATATCAATGTGGCAATGTAAAGTAGCCAATAAAAATGATTGAGTGACTTTTAACATGCCATGATAGTGTACAACAAGGAGAGAATGGTGCTTTCCAAGTAAGGATTTAAACATATGCCCTGAAAAAAAAAAGCTTAACTTTATATTTTATAGAGACTGGAAAGAGGAGAACTCAAGCTGCATGAATTTTATAAAGACTTTGGTCTTCAACTGTCCAACCCAGTCAACAAGGAGCATTATAAAGATTATCTTTTGAAATCTGGAAAAGGTAGTGAATAATAAATAGCAAGCATGTACTCATTCATCACAGCTGTACCACGATCCATTCCAGATGTCTCGGTGGATGGAGAGATATTGTTCAAGACAATGATGGCAGAAGGAGCAAGAATAGATCCTTTTATATATTCTGCACTTGAACGTCTAAAAGGTTTGTCTGATCAAAAAAGAGCGGACATGAGCTCACGGTTGAATTTAGCAAGTGGTTTATACACTTTGGCTGCATTAACAAATAATTTTGAATTACCTGAGGATGATTTAAGAGAAGCAGAAGCTATGGGTGCAGCTGCTGCATTAAAGCTACGTAAGCTATTTGATTATTTTATAGAATCACGCCTTGTTGGCTTAAGGTATAGATCACTATGCCCCATGTAGGCTAAATGGAGACTGAAATAAGAATAGAAAACCTGATCCAAAGATCTTTTGCTATGCTTGTGATCTCATTGGCATTCAACCGAATGAAGCCATCTTTTTAGATGACATTGGCATCAATTTAAAAGCAGCTAAACAACTTGGCATGACAACCATTCGTAAGAAGTATAGATTCGCGTTGCTAGTTTATTTACATGCATTTTGATTAGATGTGAAGATGGGGCACACAAAAGACGCAGTCAAGCAGCTTGAAGCTTTAACAGGACTTGATTTGCTCAACAATACCAAGTTATAAATGTGAATCATAAACCACATAAATCTTTTTCTTGTCTCTTATGATTTCATCTGCTTTTGTTAAAGGAGGCTGTAGTGAGATGAGCAAAAAGTTGTAAAATAGAATTGAATTTGACTTACCAAATCGTGTTCTCCTTGAGAGTCCATCCAGTTGACAAGGGCCTCCTTGACCAAGGAATCAGGGATAAGGGATAACTTGACGTGGTCATTTTGTTTAGTGGGCTGAAATGTAAAACCAAATCTTTTTTGCTGATCGTTTGTTGTGTTGTCGGGTAAAGCGATGATGAGTTTTAAGATCAGTTTTGGTTCTCCAGTGAATGTGTTGAATGCAGTCAGTAGCTGTCCATCAGAAGCTGAGGATGCCTTGTTGATTGTGTACTGGTTTAATCGAAATGTTTTGTTTACCAAACCTTTTAGACTGTGCGTCTTCTAATAAGAGATGAGTAAGCAAAGTTGGGCTTGAGGATGATTACCTTGTGTGCATGGATGAGTAGAGGTAAAGAGAGTTGATTGTCGAATGCGTTTTGATTAAAAGGTGATTCGGGAGGAGTTATTAAGCCATGATTAAAAGTAGGTTTGTGTTGATGATTTGTTTTTGTAGTCGTCTTTTCGATTCGTATCACTGATGCATTCTTTCTGACTGCTTTATGAATAGTACAAGGCAGCACATCCAATATTTCATCCTCATCCTCACTCATGTCGCTAGTACGATTATTTATCTGTGATTTATGAATGAATAGTGAGTTTGTCTTTTGTTGCTGTCTTTGTTTACAATAAAGATTGAATTGCATAGAAGTGGCTCTATCTAATCTTTTGAATACATAGCAAGTAGGATAACTATTGATTGTATCGCAGCTGTATAGATTGTCAAGTCTTGTTTGAATCGAATTTGACATATCAATCACTTTACTATATTTCATTCTATCTTTTTCTAATGTCAATTGTTGAACAAGTAAGCATATATTCCTTTTATCACTCATTTTACATTTCAAAACAAGAAAAGAAAAAGATAAGAGAAACAATCGTATTTTGAAAGATAAACGAAAAGCAAGTCAACCTTATTTTTTAAGGGGGCAAGTGAAAAAGAACAGGTTACGAGAACCTTTTTTTTTTCTCTCTCCCTTTTTTTTATTTTTATTTTTATTCTTTTTTTTAAAAAAAAAAGCAATAAATTATTCCATTCAGCTATTATTTATGCAACAGATACAGACATGTATTTCAGTGAATAGGAAATTGTATTAAACCATATTCGCCACTTTATAAACAGGGCATATGTAAGGAGCCAGAGACCAACATGTTGATATAAAAAATGAAATTGTCTTTGGTAAACAAATAAAAGGAGGTCATAGAAATTCGTGGTTATTTATTATAAAGGACATGATTGCATACAAACATATAAAAGAGAAAAGGCATAGGAGAAGGGCATAAACATAAAAGAAAAAGTTGATTTAAAAGTATGGAGGTTGTTGATAATTCAATAATAAAGATGATGGTTCATGAATAAAGTCTTGTTTGATGATTGGAGGTAACCAGGATGGATTGGGTAAAAAAGTTGGTTCATCATCCATGGTATGTTCAGATGAAGTAGGTGAGCCCATTTCTTCCTGTTCTTTCTTTTTACGAGGAATTACCATTTCATTCCAAGATATCCACTGCAAAGTTGATTTCTTTGTCTGAGATGTGTGTGATTGTCGTTGATGTTGTCTCATAATTGATTTATGAGCAAAATACTTGCTGCATCCATCAAGTGAACATCGATAGGGTCGTTTGCCTGTATGAATACGCCTACATACATGATGAGGATTTGAACTATAAATGATCATA
Organism: Rhizopus delemar RA 99-880; assembly: GCF_000149305.1. Taxonomy (NCBI): domain Eukaryota; kingdom Fungi; phylum Mucoromycota; class Mucoromycetes; order Mucorales; family Rhizopodaceae; genus Rhizopus; species Rhizopus delemar. Next base: position 83,688 of record NW_027137827.1, on the reverse strand, counting down.
AAAACTAACCTGTGTCTGGCTAATGAACTACTGTCACCAAATGTCTTTCCACACTCTTTGTATTCACATTGATGAGGTCTTTCACCAGTATGAGTGCGAGAATGAACTTTGAGTGCAGAAATCTATTCTGAACCATTTCTATTTAGTAAAAAAAAAAGCAAAGAAAAAAAAGAAAAAGTAGCAATTACCTGGGTAAATGTTTTTCCACAGCTTGGCTCGTGGCACACATATGGTCTGAATAAGGAAGGTTACAGTTGATCTCAAATGTTGTATCTTGTTCTTTTACCTTTCATTTGTATGAATTCTGACATGTCTTGCCAAGTCAGAGCGACGACCTTATAGTTATGATTGTTATTAACTATTGGATTACAAATGTTTATTTTTGTACCAAATGATTTTGAACATCCAAGCATAGTACATTTATGAGGTTTCTTTTCTACTAAATTCGGTTGACTATTTATGATCTCTAGTATTTCCATGATTGTTGATGAATATGAACAATGGATTATGTCGTAGTTAAAAATTTCCTTTTTTATAGAAAAAAAAAAAGAGAGATGAAAAAGAAGAAGGAGAGAAGAGAGATCGAGAAAGAGAGAGAGAGAGAGAGGGAAGGAGAGAGAGAGAGAGAGAGGGAGGGAGGGAGGGGAGAGGGGAGGAGAAATAAGTCAAAACGTTATTCTTTTTTGATCGGTAAAAAATGGTGTTGCCTTTTTTGGAATATTAATATTAAATGAGGGGGGAGAGGGAAATTACTTTTTTGGGGGGAAAGGAACACTGTTTAAAGGAGTTGGACCCTGTCAATTTATTTTGTTTGGCCAGTTGTACAATAATCATAAATAAACCTCTCTTTTTATTTTGTGAATATAAAAACGTATTGTCTTGTTTTACTTTCTGTTCTCTTTTTTTTTAAAAAAAAGGATTTTTTCCTTTTTAAGAAATCGATACTTACACTTTTTATGAAGTATATTAAACACATTCTAAACAGTCTTCCCCATCCCCTATTTATTCATAGCAGCAAGTAATAAAGGCTTACACGTGAAATAATCATCATTTCCATCACTCGATCCTTTTTTTTTTTTTTTTTTGCCTTGACGATCGATCTTTACCAATAAAGTGTATTTCCACACTTTGTCATACTTTCTTTATTTATACAAAGCATGTGCGTGTAAAAGGAGGGAAATTTTATTCTTTTATTCTTCTCATTTTATGTAATAAATTACGTCTAACCTTCAATACCTTATTACCTACTCCTTCTGAAGTATTAGGGTCAACATAAGGTACTTGTTTCCATGGCACTTGAGCTACTCCACCACCTTTTTCTAATTTATCATCCAGCAAGGACCACACTGGTAGCTGAAGTTCTCCTTTAATAATACAAGATGCCTTTTCAAGTGTTTCCGCCGGAAGAGGCGTTAATAACAAGAGTGCATGTCGATTGGGATCGATCGCACGAACAATGGCTAAACCATAACATGTCGTCATCTCTGGCTGAGGTGGTAATCTATCTTGTGTGTTGTAATAGGTCGGAGGTATCTAATTTAAAACGATTGAGTAAACAGCAAATGATAGAAGCACACTTTACAAATCTTCCTTCTTCTACTATTTCATGATTCGGTCCCTTTTGCTTTTTATAATCTATCACATCTCCTAATATACCAACCACACTTCCATTTAAAGCAAAGAACAAATCCTCCAATTTTACTTCTTCAAAAGTCATCCAAATAGCATTCAAATGAGCTCTCCAATCCACCACCCAAGGCACTCGATCTACCATATGTTTTCTAAATTCCCACTGAGGCATCAAATAACCCTCTTCACCCATCTCTACTTGATGGAAATAGGAAGCCATTGTCAAGTCTCGTATCTTGAACGCGTTAAACGCATCACCCAATACCATCACACCTGGCTCACGTAGATAAGAATCAAGATAATGCAATTCGGGTTTAGCAGTACTCAGCAAAACCTCCTCGGTCGCTGCCAAAACATCCATTGGAAAGCACAAGGGCAAATTCTTGAGCTCCACAGTAGGGTGACGCATAGCAAAGATGTCTGTTGGTCCAATCTCTCGAATTTGACTCATCAGCAATTCATATCCCACACCAGAGATCCAACCTTGTGTGTTGACCACCAGAGGAACCCAGTCCTCATCTTCTTCTGATTGATGGTATCGATAATGTCTAATCAATTCACTAATGCATGCCAAATAATATTCTGGATTGCTTCGAGGTGAGGTAGCACCCAAAAAGAAACTGCGGGCAGGCTCAAGTTGCTGGTGGGCATAGGATGGACCCATGACGGGATGCTGGATATAGTGAAGTGAGAGTAGACCAGAAGGTGTGAATTCACTCTGTCCAAGATCTGTCTCGATATAGGCCACTTGCTTATACTTGGTCAACAGACGATTCAGGAGATATTTACTAAATGACGATTTACCCAAATCTTTTCCACCACAAACCACACTCACCACCCGTTCCTTGTTCAAAGCCAAGAGGGTATGTGATTCCCATGAGGCTGGGATATGAAGGGCCTTGGCACCCGGTGTGACCTTGAGAACAGGATGGAAACCGGGTAGCATGTTGATGACCGATCCATCCTTGAGTGCCTCACTTTTTCTGAATCCCATCAGACTCTTGTGCTCTCCCACCGCATCCTTCACACCATCCAATCCGTTCGTTAAATCTTTAATGACCACAATCGTCTCAAACTTTTCACTCATGTCTAATTCTTCATGGACGGCTCCCAGTAAATTTTCATCCAACTCGATCGGGTTCGTGTGGGGTTGGACTGAGGCCGCATCGGTCGTGGTGGATGTGATACGTAAGAGGGCGTGTGATCGAGGACAGAAGACAGGATAGAAATGAACGGGTACGTCGTGTTCAGAAACTTGATCAGGTACAGGTCGATTGGAGTTCATGGTGGCTCCGGCAATGGTGATCGCACCGTATAAGGGAGCAATTAGTATTTGTCCCATGAATACCAAATCCTACTTTATAGATTAACATCCACCGTTGGTTGTCTTGTTTAAGTTACTTTACTTGTCCTTTTTTAAGACCAATGAATAAATAGGTTTCACCATCTTGTTGAAGGATGCATGTGTTTTTTTCTGAATAAGTGAAATTACTAACTGCGTTATAATCTGTAGCAAGTGGACTAACACATCATATTAATACATGATAATCATGATGATAAAGTTACGCTACATTCTTGATCTTTTAAGCTGTATTTCCATGCTTTTATCTTCGTTTTCCTTTTTCGATTCTTTGACTGTCTCAATCTCTCTTTCTTCTTCTTCTTCCTCTCCTGCTTCCTTCAAATCAATCTCTTGTTGTTCCTCTTCTTCGCTATACTCTACACCTTCTTCCATGCTTTCTTGGTCCTCTTCTTCTTCTGCCGTCTTGTATAATCCAGCTGCAATGGCTGCCTGTCTAGCTGCACGAGCACTGAGTGGCGCCTTATTTTCTTGTTTTTTTTCTTCTACTTCAGGTGTGGTGTCTGAGATCTCAATCACTACTTGAGCCTCTTCTTCTTGATCTTCGATCACTACTTTTGATACTTTCTTCTTACTCTTGCCTACACACGAATAACAATGAATAATCGCAATTGTTTTTCCTCAGATCTCTCAGGTTTTACCTTCTCTTTTAGAGATCTTTGTGGGCCTTTCAGTTGTGCTGGAGTTCTTTCTTTTGGCTGGCATATTTTATATTTAAAAAACAAAAAAAAAGTAAAATTTTATTTTCTAGCTTTTTGACAGTCCAGAAAAATTTCTAGACTTAAAATGCAGCTAAAATACAAAATTAACAAAGGAAAAAAAAATGCTACTGTACTTGAAGATGGAGGATATAACCTTTTTATTTTTATATTCTGTTTTTTTCTACAATGTTTTCTTTTCTTTTATAACAGGCAACGCAGGCTTGACACCAATCATATCAAGTCTTTCGATCAGACTAGGATGAGAGTGGTTCCAAGCTGAATACCACGGATCCACAATCAATCCACCTAAATTCTTGACACTCATCTTGATGAGTGCACTACGCAGTGTATCAGAATATTCAAGCCCAAGAGCATAAGCATCTGCTTGATACTCAATCCTACGTTTATAAGTATGCTGCAAGAAGCATACAATGCTGTCCACTGGAAAATAAATGAATTGGAAAAGCATAAATCCAATCACTGCAGGCGTCTCACTAAATCCAAACTCGGTAATCATCTGAGGGCTGTGAACAAATCGAGAGAATAGCCAGAAAATAAAGAGAATGTGCAGTTGCTGGATCATAAAAAGTTGCAGGGTGTGTGACATCTGCCAGTGACCCAATTCATGTGCCAAGACGGCACAGATCTCATCCACCTGTTCGGTCAGCAAGGTGTTGAAGAGGACGATCTGTTGATTGTTGCCAAAACCATAAAAGTAGGCATTTGAATGGGTGGACCGCTTGGATCCGTCCATGACGTAGATCTTTTTAAGCGGGAAATGGACACGGGCGGCCAAGGCCTCGATGCTCGCCTTTAACTCTCCCTCTTCCAAAGGGGTGAGGGTATTAAAGACAGGCTGGACCCATGCTGGATAGACTGTGATGAAGAATAATTGAAATAGGATCCTATACAGTGTGAATCAACGTACTTTTTTTTATGTAGCTCTATTCAGCTTACATAGTTATCCAAGCATAAAGATAAAATCTATCTCCAGTGAGTTCAACAATGAAAAAGAAGGCAGAGACAAAGGGAACCATGAGGAGAGCATTGACTAATTGGGATTTGAGTTGATCTATAAGAAAGAACTTTATTGTTTGCTTATTAAACCCATGTCGCTCCTCAATCACGAATGTCCCATAAAGCTTAAAGGGCAAAGAGGTTACTGTCAACAGGGACTTTAAGAAAATGAGGAAGAGAGCGGACTGAACTAATTCATTTTTGTGCAATTGACTACAGAAATGCCACAGGAGAGGAAGTATATCATAGTGAAGTATGAAGACCATCTCTGCTTGTTTATAACAGCTCATGATAAATCCAAGGTAGGACCCTTCCAAGTTATAGGCTTGTGATTTCTTGAATTCTTCTTTTGTTACAATATCTGCTAGTTCATCAGGACGATCACGTATCAAAAAGAGACGAAGTTGACGGAAACTTGTAAATGTTGATTATTTTGTGCGTTTTAATTTGCAATCAGCTTACCTGAGGTATTGTTCAAAAATATAAACTAGACATGAGATCCAAAGTACATATTGCTTGTAATTGATTTTTATTAAATGATCCATCATTTCTGCAATAAAGAAGAAGAAAGAATTGGGTTCAATATGCTATTGTAGATAGTTTGCCTTGTTTAAATCATAATAGTAAAGACAATGAGATCCACCTCATGTTTTGAGTCTTTGTTTATTAAAACAAAAAGAGATTCCATACATGCCAATTCTTTAGTGGTGAATTGTTTTAGTAGGCAACAGAAAGATAATAACATAATACCTTATTATCAGATGGAAACCATTATGACACCATCCAGTCTCTTTATTTAAAAGTTTTTTTTTACTAATTGATAGGTGCACAAAATAATCGTCTCTTGAATTGAGATTCAATCGATTGTTCACAATCAACCTTCAATTTTGGCAGGGGTGAGAGGGCTTGTTGCTCTTTCTTAATTCTAAAAAATGGTAGCAGTTAAAGAATATGATGATGCTAAAGAGCTTGATATCATGTTGACTCAAATGCGAGATATGATCATTGATTGTAACACGTACACAAACATACAGGATTAAATTTGTAAACCTTATTTAATAGACGTTCAAAGAGGTCAGGAACAGTCAGTGTCCGTTGTTAAGCCACAAACTCCAAAAGAACTTTACGAGTTGTTTGATTTCAAATTACCAAACAAAGGAGTTGGTATAAAAGGTAACTTTTCTTATAATAATAACATGCTGTTTTCTGACCTTTTTTTTTTTTTTTTCTTTTCTTTTCTTCAAAAAGGCACATTAGAAATAATCAAGTCTACATTGGATTACAGTGTCAACAGTTGGAATCCTCGATTTTTAGACAAGCTTTATGCGGGCACAAATCCAATTGGTGTTATATCAGAGCTATTGTTGGGTGTACTTAATAGCAATACACATGTCTATCATGTCTCACCTGTGCTAAGTCTTATGGAAATTGAAGTAACAAACGCAGTGGGTCAATTACTAAATATGGGAAAAGTAAGTATTAAATAAAACAAAGAGGATGATTAACAATAAAGTAGGATGCAGGAGGTTTATTGTGTCCTGGTGGATCAGCTTCAAATTTATTAGCAATGATAACAGCACGAAATAAGATGTTTCCAACAATTAAAACAAAAGGATATTTCCCACGTCCACTAAATCCATCAGCCAACTATGGAAAACTAAAAATCTTTACATCCACACACAGTCATTATAGTATTGATAAAGCAGCACAGGCACTTGGTTTAGGACTTGAGAATGTGATTAAAGTACCAGTGGATGATGTGGGAAGGATGAGAGTAGATGAATTAGGTAAATGAAGTGATTGGTTTTTTTCCCTTTTGACTTACAAGTTGTATAGAGAGACTTGTGCTAGAAAGCATAGAAAAAGATGAAACCCCATTTTTTATTAATGCGACCGCAGGAACTACAGTGATTGTAAATAACTTTTTGTATCAACTCATGACTTATTTATTATTCAGGGAGCATTTGATCCAATTGAAAGTATATCAGAAATAGCAAAAAGGTATAAATGCTGGCTTCATGTAGATGGTTCATGGGGAGGAAGTGTGGTATTTTCAGATGAAGTAATGAAAAATAAGGATTGGTTAAAAGGATCAGGATCTTCAGACACATTCACTCTCAATCCTCATAAATTATTGGGTGTTCCTTTACAGTGTTCTATGCTATTGACACCTCATAAAGGACATTTGCTGTTTGCCGAAGCCAATTCATTACAAGCAGAATATCTATTTCATGACAACCCATATGATTTGGGTGCAGGCACTATTGGTTGTGGACGTCGACCGGATGCGACCAAAGTATTTTTGGCATGGAAATTCTACGGAAAAGAAGGATTGGGTGATCGAGTGGATAGAGCATTAAAGATCACAGATCAATTTACAGACATTGTGAGACAGCGTAAAGGGTTTGTGTTGGTTCAAGATCCAAGTAGCTTTTTGCAAATCTGCTTTTGGTTTGTGCCATATGCTATCCAAAAAGTAAACGATGAGATCTTGTCCAAAGTAACAAAAGAGCTGCATAAACGAGTGAATCTGACGGGTGAATTCTTGGTCGATCGTTCTCCACTGATCGGTGTTCCCGATTTCTTTCGTGTAGTTGTCAACGCACCCACAGTAAGCTTACACCGCGATTTAGAAAGATTGCTGGATTTAATCGAAGAAGAGGCTTCCACAGTTGATTGGAATCTGGTTTTATCATAAAAAGTATATATCTTCTTCTCCGATTAAAGGTCACTCAAAAAAAAAAAAAACTTCTGAAACCTCACTTTTTTTTTTTTTTCTTCTTCTTCTTTTTAACCATTGTCTTTTTTTTTATTATTATTTATGTCTACTTTATTATGTAGAGTGAAGGCAAATTATGCCTTTGAATCGAATGATCCTTCTTCTTTAAGTTTCAAAGAAGGTGATTATATTGACGTTTTGTGTAAACTTCCTTCTGGTTGGTGGGACGGATGGTAAATGAATAGTCAAATATTATGCATTTCATTTTTTATTTATTTTTATTAAATTCATAAAAAGGTGTGATGGGCAAAGAGGTTGGTTTCCAAGCCATTATGTAGAAGTAGTTGAAGAACATGGTCGTACAGAAATTGTATTGCATGAAATTCATTTTTATCATAAAAACTCAACTTTATTTATTTAGAATAACAATAATACTACGCTTCAAATAGAACATGATCCAACAAATGATTCTGAATTTATTTCTGACGATTATCTTTCTAATAAACAAAAGGTAATTATTCAATATGGTTTTCTTCTTTTTATTTATTCGTAAACAATAAAAATAGCTTCCTTTATATCCAACTATTGAACATCAGACAGTAAATATAAATAGATTTCAAAATAACTAAAAAGTATTCAATCATTTATTTAGGAACATGGAATAGATACAACAATAGATCAAGAGTTGAATTACAAGAAATTATTAGTTGACATCACCTTAGCCATTCATAACCTTGTCTCTGCCACAAGAAACTCAGGAAGCGCAGTTTTTGTCCAACATGTAACTCATGTTGTACACACCATTCGATGTATGATGATATCAACAAGCACAATCAGTAAAGATACATCCATTGTCAAGTCAAACAATATACTTAAAGTGCATCATAGACTCATGATGAACTCACTTTCCAAACTCATCTTTTCTTCACAATCAAAAGATATTACAAGAATGTTAGCAGAAAGCAAGGAACTTTTAATGGCCGTGCGTAATTTTATGCATCTTTGTGAAAATATGAATATTCAACTTCATCATGCCGATCCAGTGCTCATTTCTTCACTGCCACCCGATTATGAATGTAAGACACATCCTTCGACTTATCAACTCACTCAGGATTGGGTCGATCTGTTGGATTCTTGTGGAGATTGTATGCAGCACGTTCTCAAATCGTTAATTACTCACCTCAGTCGTCCTGCAAAATCAAGAACATCACTCACTGTTCTCTTGTTTACTCAATACCGTCATTTGGCTGCTCAAAACAGGCAATTTTTATCCTTGATCGAGAATGCCGATTTCCAATATGTTACACAATCACATCTCATGAAGGACTTGACCTTCTCAAAACAAAATCTTCATGCTAGTTTTGGTCTGTTGTTTATCAAATTACAAATTTTAACGGATGAAAGTAAATCAGAAGAGAGTGTTTTAGATGAGATTCAAAAGGCAGCGCAGTCCATCTTGGAAGCCATTCAAACGATTTGCAAAATAACGACGGATATTGTGAATGAACAGGGGGATGCAAATTTAACAAGCGGCACTAACAAGCGAAATTCACTCAAGTGGACACTGTCTGATAATACAAGTGTCAGCAGTCACAGTAGTCTACCTAACATGAACACTAACGATCTTCCTTCTCCCCCTATTGTTCATCGCCACAGCGTCCTGAATGGTCTATTCAAGGATTTCTCACTTGACACACCCGATACCCACAGGCTCTCTCTCGATGCCTCATCTACCTCAATACATCCTGCACAGTCATCTCTCTTCAAAACGAACAGCAATCAAAGTGACATACCTCTTTCACCTGTTTCACCTACAGAAGAATCCTCCAAAAGAAATTCCTCCATTGTAACAGAGTCCTCTCAAGGTTCACAAATCACTACGGTGGATGACAGTGATGATAAGTGCAGTTTCCTTCAATACGATTATGAGCCAAACGAGATTCTGTTTACTGAAGATGGACACGTCAAGGGGGGTACACTACCTGCTCTTGTTGAGCGTTTGACCTTGCATGATTACTTTGATATGAATTTCAACGTCACTTTCTTTCTCACCTATCGATCCTTTTCTACCTCTGAACAAATCCTGAGCCTCCTCAAATCCCGCTTTAATCTTCAACCACCCAAAGGTCTAACAGAAGATGAGCTGAACCTGTGGGAAAATAAGAAGCTGAAACTGGTTCGACTGCGTGTCTTCAACGTGATCAAGATCTGGTTAGAACAATACTATTGTGAAAAGGATTATGCCATCCTCGACAAACTCTTGGAGTTTACAAATACAACCATTCGTAACTCCCACAGTTTCTCTGCCAATCAACTTGTCAGACTGATTCAGAAACGGAAAGGATCCTGTAAGGACATCAAATCGCTCGTGGCTACTCAACCAGCCGATACACCAGAACCTATCTTGCCTCGTAACCTAAACAACTTTAAGTTGCTGGACATCAGTGCAGTCGAGATGGCACGCCAGCTGACCCTGATTGACTTTAGGCTCTTTAGTGCCATTCAACCACTCGAGTGTCTTGACAAGGCCTGGTCCAGAGAGGACTCGTACGCGATTCACATTCAACAATCCATCCAGTTCTGTAATCTCATGACGCAATGGGTCTCGGATGCAATCCTAAGCCAACCTGAGGTCAAGAAACGATGCGCGCTCCTCAAATACTGGATCCATGTGGCCGAACGGTGCCGGCAGTGGAACAATTTTAATACCTGCATGGCCATTGTCTCTGCCTTTGACAACAGTGCTGTCGGAAGGCTAAAGCGGACCTGGGAGATTGTGGGCGCCCGAGCACAGCATGTCGTCACTCACTTGCGCACCTTGATGAAAGCCAGTAGGAACTTTGCTCACTACCGAGAACTGATCCATTCTATCAATCCACCCTGTGTACCCTTTGTGGGTATCTACCTGCAGGATCTGACATTCATTGAGGATGGCAACTCGAATTTTCTAAAGTCGCCTCATCATCACCTCATCAATTTCGCCAAGCGAACTAAAACAGCAGCTGTCATACAAGAGATTCAGCAGTACCAAATGGTATCATATTCGTTCAGACCAGTAGAACAGATTCAGGATTTCATATGGCACAATTTACAAAATTCGCGTGATGAAGATCAATTGTACAAGGAAAGCTTGAGATTGGAACCAAAGTAAGCTTATATTCATTAGGTATATAAATAGACTAAAGGTTGATATAGGGAAAGAGAAGATGAAAAGATTACGCGCCTTTTACAAGAATCAGGCTTTTTATAAATAACTTGAGATACCCTTTTATATGTATATTTTACGATTTATTATGAAATACTTTATCTATAAATGAGCTTAATAATCCGTACTGTTGATATGAATCATGTTCTTCTTTATGTTGTTGTTGATGGGCTCGTGATAAAGCAATGGTTTTTAAATGATGATGACGATGCGCAATTTGTCTCTGTTCAAGATGAGGAATATAAGTTTGTGTCTCATCTGGATTTTGTTGTAGCAAGCAGCGTGATAAACTGAGCCTGACAGGATCTTGGTATCTTTTTATGCATTTATACTCTTTACCAACCAATTCTAATTCCTTATTTAACCTTTGTATATTCTTTGGGTGAATTGGACTTGTCTCATCCTCTATCTGTGCTTGCTGTCTTTGAAGCATTAACTTTTGTTGTGTTCGTGATAACTTGTGATTGCGATTGATCTGAAATGAAGATGTCGAAGGAGTTTTATGAGGTGATCGTTCTTCGTCAGGAGAAACAAATTGAGATTTGAGCAACTGTTTCTTGGGTGATGATTCTTCTTTATCCGATATTTTGGGTACAACCAAGTTATTGGCAACCGCATTTAATGTTTGTTCAACAGGTGCCGCCACAACTCTATCACTTAATAGTGCTGGATTGGATGATTTGTATTGTTGTTGTTGTTGTTGCTGCTGCTGCTGCTGTTGTTGTTGTTGTTGTTGTTGTTGCTCTTCTGCAGGAGGAGGCTTGATGGTTGTCAAGTTTTCTATAAAAGGTTGTTTTGCAGAAGCATTCGATTTTCTTCTTGTTACAAATCCTTTTTTATCAGAAGAGAGTCGATGCAAAGACTTTTGGGATTGAGAACGACGTATAGGAGGTCTTGAAGGCTCTGTTGCGTCGTCTGCGTCAGAAGGTTCATTTTCTGCATTCGCTTTTGCCATGGGTGCTAATTTTGTAACATGAACCCTTCCACTTGAACGTCTCTTAATATGGTGACGAGTATATTGCTTTCTGGACTGTGTGGTATGCTTCTCTACCGCTGCTGCCGTTGTTGATTCGTCTTCTTCTGCTGCGCCCATTACAAAGTATATTAAAAAGAATAAAAAACAAGAAAATAATCCATTATTATTCAAAATAAGTTTGATTGGTTCTTGCTGTAATGCGGTGTTTGAAACCAAGTGAACAATCTCTTATGCACATATCTTACACTAAAGAAAGTTCGCTGTAAAGCTTTTAAGCTTATGGATAGACAACGTTCTTGTTATATAATATCATATACAACCAAAATAAACTTTGCTTTGTAAAATTGATTTATCTTTATGAAATTGTTCTGAGTGATATCCTTCATTTCAGTTTCACATAGCACTGTGGCTTCAGCAGAAAGTTACATAATGTAGATGAGATTTATTGTTGATACTTGTTATATTTGCATTCATTATACATAACGGCAGTTTAGTCTATATTAATACACCTTTTATGGTACTATTTAATATATTCTTTTAATTAACTACAAGGCTTTGACGCGCATTTACATCGATTAGACATAGTTTACTATTTCTTTTCAGATCTTTATTCTTGTTTCATGACCTTTTATAGACATTCTATGTGCTTGTGTTCTCCTATTACAAAAAAAAAGCTGTATGATTATTAAACAAGCTTTACAAAAGTAACAAATTTATATACACACTTTTTTAATATATGGAAAAGCAGAATTCTTGATTGATTGATACTGAAAATGATTGAATGAAGAGCATTTTATTGATGATTAACATAAGTCCTAATTAAATAGAATGAAAACAAATCTGTGATAACCTGTATTTGTATTATTATTTCCATGTACCTATGGCCTCTATTTAAGAAATAGAATTGCACTCATAAATGAGTATTAACAAGAAGGGCAATCCAACAATGATGTGATACTTGTAAATTACAGAATCAGAAATAGCCAAAATACAAGAATAAGACAGAGAGCAAGAGAGTCTTGTCGATAAAGATGAATATATGATTGCTGATAATGAGAAGAAGAACTAGGCTCATGATATATTTACTATGTACATATTATTAACAAGACATAAAGGCTATACAAAAATAACAGTGTTTATATATTTAATCCAACGTCAATGTCATATTATACTATCCAACTATTTCAAAAGCTTATATGTGTCGTTGATGCAATTGTACAAGAGATATCCAGCAAACTACCTACAAGTGACAGTTTTCTTAAGTCACAAATCCAACGTACAAGATAAATGTAAGACAGATGGCCATTTAGAGTTGATAGAGCAAAAGCATTTATATAATCAGTATACGAGTGGCTACTGAGCTCATCTTTCTTGATTTCTCAATGTAATTAATATCTAGCATAAAATACAGTCTTGAAAATCCTTGGTTACAAAAAAATTAAAAATAGAAGGATTCGGAGAAAATCATATGCTACTTTACCTTGAACTGTTTCCATACTTATAACAGTCCTTCAAAAAGAAAATATGTTTGTTTAGACGAATGATCCGAATTATTCCTTGTTTTCTATTATCTATCAATGTACAGCCTTCTAAGTAATGAATTTGATGACAAACAAAAGTGTCTTATTTGGATTACAAAAGCAAATTTGGACATCTCAAGAATATTTCCTAAAAAAGGCTTTTTAAATTTCTATACGTTTGTTGGTCTTTATGCCGATTTAAAGACTTGATATAACTGAAATTTGTTTGCACTAATTTTGCAAGGTGAAACCTCAGTGCTATTTTTGCTAAATCAAAATAATGTTCTTCAAAAACTTATAGTCTTCATTACTAGTACCAGATTTGGAGAGCTTTTTCAATGTTATTACTGAAAGCAATTTCCAAATATTTAATGCCTTTTTTGTTTCAACGTCAGTATAATTCAATTCTATCTTTGCTTCATCTTTCATGCAGATATATATAAACTGGGGCCTCGACTATACAGCAGTTCTCTTAATGCAATTATTATTTTTCATGTTTGTATGGCTTGATGTATTCTTGCTAAGTCAAATAGAACATTTCACTGACACATCAACATTTTTATCAAAAGGCTCTATTTGAAAGAGGCAAAAAACACATGGTGAATAAATGAGGCAATTGTATATGAACACCAACGTGCTTTTAATAAATAGGAGAACAAGAAACTTTAAGCTTGCAAGGTACCTTATTTTAAAAGAATCTGCGGGGTTAACTAAGACCATTTCCCCTTTTCTCATGCTTTCTCCATTTCAACACGTTGGCAAAAGTAAACTGACGGACCAAATGTACACTCAAACTGTTTCCTTTATTCTGATTAAAGATCATTATTATTACTTTTTTTTTTTTTTTTTTTTTTTTTTTTTTTTGGCAATAGGAAATTTCTTGAATAAAGGAGATTTATTTATTCTGAGAGTAGATTGATGTTTTGATTTGAAGGATATAATCACGTTAATACTAATCTGCCTTTTCAAGGGATTATGACACATTTCTAGGAGTTAATTAGAAAAAGAAAAAATAAAAAAAAAAAAGGAAAAAAAAGGAAAGGAAAAAAGGGCTTGATTGACAATTTCATCTATTATAAAGCTTGTTATAGGTTGCTGTATGGAATATCGATATTCTTTTTACGTCCAAACTTGAAGAACTGATTTCTCATGAAAACCAAAGTATATGCTCAATTTTGTTATAAAGATTTATTACAAGTCCATTTGTTTGTTTAAGTATAATGAGTCGCTTACTTTTGTGGTCTGTTTTTGTATTTTTGCTTTTTTTTAATCAAACACAAATGCTATTTTATATATTTGTGCCTTTTCCCCATTTCCATGGTGTCTAAATACCATCACCAGAAAATATGAGATTATTTCATGAGTTCAAATAATGTATTGCTTGTCGTTCTAGTTCATTCCACTTCGACTTCCAATGTGACGCATGCTCTCTATGCCAAGTTTCATTTTTCCAAATATACAACAATGAAAAATAGCAATCTCTTCCTTCATATCTTTCTAATCCGCGCATCGTGGACTACTTTGAACAAGTCTACAACACTCCTTCATCAATTTAACCTACCACTATTGCAAATTGGATAAAGACGCCATGGAATCAGCTGGTATCGATGCAACTCATTTTCAAGCACACTCTATCAGCTCTGCTTCAAGTACAAAAGCTGTAGAGCTTGGACATTCAATACAAGACATCAAGAAATATGCCAATTGGTGTTTGAACTCATATACATTCGAAAAATTTTATTACAAGCCATCCTCACAAGAATTATTCTGTGCTAACTATAAATCACTCAACTTTTTCTTCTATGGAGAACAGTATCATGTTGGAAGTCGGAGTGGGGACAACTGGGATTAGTTCAGGAACGACAATCGATACCATCGTTGATGTAACAAATGCCAAAGTTGTGATGCATACCCGCCCCTGGTATCGTCCTTTTTGTGTGGAAGAAGAATGAAAAAATATACAACTACATTTAAGTAAAATATAATAAAATCAATACAACATAAACAAGCCGAATATTAACATCAACATGCATCTTTATGATAATAACAAGTTCAAGAAAAATATAGTCAAACCCTATAACAAAGCAGACTGTATAGTAAAGTTCTGGAACTATACATTGAATCATTTTTTGGCGAAAGAGAGCTTAAATTTTAGTAGAATGTATAACACTAAATAATCAATGTACTTCATGTATATAGGGGGAAATACCATGACGGATGCATGAATAATGAATCACTCAAGATGAAGCTGGACTTTAGTTTGGGGATAATCTCTTTGACATTAATTTATGACGCATCAATAGCCGAGTTTGCAAAGAAAGAAGCTCCTTCAAAATGATTTGGTAATAAACTGAAATCAGTTATTGCAACCAAGACTACGGTTAACAATATTGCCAAACGATGTATTTCAGTCGCCTTCAATAGATGTCTCAGTTAAAGTCCACCATAATACAAACCATAGTCTTTGAGGCTATTGTTTCCGTCGTCTCTCTTTTCATCCCTGAGATTTATACTGTACAAAAAGTGCATCATATGAACTTTCCAGTTATAGAGCTCTTCGTAATGATATTATGGAAAAGATACACGAGAGTTTCGTGTTGATTGAAGGAAATTAAGTACTAACAATTATAGTAATAGAAAGTGATGATAGTTTGATATCTGTATGTTTCACTTGGGATTTATCTTCTAAAATCAGGCAAATAATAGAGGATGCCGAAGTTTTTATTGTTGAAAGTAAAATGAAAAGTAAAAGCAAAAGCAAAAAAAAGGAGTGGACAATCAAGGTGTACTAGTTCTTTAGTGAAGAAGAATAATGATTTTAGTTATTTTATTTAATTTATAATACACGTGTACTAAAAAAAACATTATTTATTTCTATTTCTACTATCACCGAATAAATCTTAATGAACGTTCTATGTATTTATACTTTAACCCAACTTCAGAGAACATATTCGATAATGTGATGCTAGATACGAACATATGAGGTATTAAACAGTAAAACATGAGAGTCTATATATGTCGCCTACCTCTTTTCTTTTTTTTTTTTAACTTTCAATTTCTCATGTAAGATAGCTATCATAAAAAATGACTTTATTATTATAAAAAACAGCATCTAAGCATTATTTTTCGTTTTTTTTTGTATATTTGTAGGTCTTGTAGCCCTCGGATATACGTATTGTCTTGCATCTAAAATGATGAATTTGAAATGAAAAAGACGATAATTCTTCTCGTTAGTATAAATTTTGAGCTCAAATCTAATTCAACACAGCTCACCACCAATATTAAATGATGAACATAAAGTGTTTCTTATTAATGAATATGATTGACGAAAATACCTTAGTTTTGGATGAGAAAATGGAGAAATACTACCAATCATGCGCATATGTATTCTTTTTGTTCGACGAAAGCGTCATTCAGGTTGAAATGCTTAACTGTTTTACGAAAGTACATCAAAAAATCAACCAGTTGGACTTGGATCAGTTGTTTATTACGATGAAGTTGTAATGAGGAAAGTTTCTCCTAAGAAAGGACTATGTAGTACAACGTTTACGCAGACAAAGACCGCAGGAAGTCTTTCTGTTTTTTATATGATAGAATATTTTCTTCGTGATTTTGTTCAGTGTTTCGTAAATCAGTTTGACAATTGGTAAAATAATCGCCCTTTATATCAATATCTATACGTACATTATGTCTAACTAAATATACATGACCAAGAACATCTCAACAAAGTGACCAATGCTTTTTTGACCAATTTATATTCAAACATGTAAGCAAATAGGTTTCTTTTTTTGGATAAAAGCTTACTCCAGATGTTGTGTAACATATTCTATATTAGTCGTATCTGTCTGCCAATCAGAGCACAAACCAATTCTAATTTTTCAGGCATTCAGGTGCTAGGAACTGTTAGTCTCGAATATGGTGTTGATAAAAAATGTCAGTATTAGCTTTCACTTATTTCACATGATAAAAGTGCAGATCATGTATAATAAGCTAGATGCCTAAGCTTAAGTGGAGTATGCACGTAATATCAACTGCTCTTAAGTTACTGCTAATATTTTGCTTGATATGGCCATAAAGTATTTTAATATTAGATAACCGAAAGAAAAAATGAAAGTACGTATATGTTTAGAACAATAACAATAAAAAGATTGCCTGATTTTAATATATCATACATATGTTTTTTAGTTTTTTTATCCTTATTTATAAACTTGCAATTGTCGATTCAAATAGGTCTTTTGTTTTAATAGAGTTATTTTCATTGAATCTCACAAAAAATATATATTCAGTGACAACAACCATAGTCTTTGTTATACTGAGCTGTTTTTTCTTTTTCCTTTTTTTTTCCATTTCAAGAATCAACTATACCAATCAATAGCAAGAAAGAACGCTTTTACATATGCCAGTTTTTAAATTAAAACAATTATGTCAAAATATCCATATACTCTCGGAGCCATGATCTCGTGTCTTCAAAAAGGAGGTGTTACATGTTTCAAGGCAAGAATCAAAGCAAAGGAGTTTGTTATTAATTTTTGTTTTATCAAGGGTTCAACAGTTGCAATCGGATGGAAAAAGCTTCCTCTCATTCTATTATTTATGTGATTACTAACACTGCTCCTTCTAATAGTTTTGCCCCTTCTAATAGTTTTGCTCCTTCACATCACTTCAGCCGTACTATTAGGAGTGTAAGTTTTTAGAAAGAGTATACAGTTGAATCAGGAGAGAATTTTAACTGCTCAAAAGTTTAAAGAAGCTTTCATACTTTTTAGGGGAAAGATATGGTAGAACCAATATTCCTCAGCAAACGAAATATCATTTACAATAAAGTCAACCGACTCTCTAAAACTGATCGAATTGTTTTGATGAAGCTTTTATCACCGTGTAAAGCATTAAGTTAAGTGAACACTGTGTTGTACATAAATACGCGCTTTGCAAAAAAAAAAAAAAAAAAAAAAAAAAAAAAAAAAAATAGCCCCTTTTGCTTATATTTACATAGCATATATTTTACTTGAAAGGATACAAAACAAATCAGAAGTTTTTAAAATAAACAAAGGCTTTAAATTGTTAATAATAGGTCAATTCATTCACATTTATAAAATGATTGTATTATAACATACATTAAATCATAATAAATTACTAAAGGCCATGTCTTTCATATGTAATACATGTATCAAATCTTTAGCTTTTGTCAAAATACGAGTTGAGATCCTATTTTCAGTAAATTTCCAAATACGGAATTTCAAAATTCCTAAAAAGAGAAAAGAAGCACTAATCTCACTCCGCCCTAACTTACTTAAGACTGTAGTCTGAGACTGCACTTTGCTCAAGGAAATGCTGTCTTTCTCATTCAACCATATTTAGAGTTACCAAATAAAGTAAGAAAAAGGTTAAAAAAGTGAGCACGAGAACTCATGTAATACAGCTTAATAGGAACGTCTTTTTTAATTTTTATTTCTCTTTTTTTTCTTTTTTAATATCGATTAATAAAAAAAAGTAAGTCTTTTTGTTATAGATAAAAGCTATATTAACACTAAATAGAATGGAACCATTTCAATTTGGTTATGCAACAGACGAATACACGCAGCTGTTAACAGAGTTACATGAAGTATATTGTAAAGATCAACCTGAAGACGTGCTTCAATATTGTGCAAATTTCTTTAGTCGAAAATTAGAAGAACAAAGATACATGTATTTACGTCAACCCCAAAATCATTTCTTGGGTAAAGTCATAATAAAACGATAAACAATCATATAATTGATCTCCGTTATATAATAGAAGAAACGGAGAGACATCCATTGGCTGATACAGATGATTATCCTACAAGAGACAGAACTTACAGTAGCTTTACAGTCACTACAACCACAACTAGTATCGATGGAGAATTAGAAGACAATTTCTCCACTGAACCCTTATTTATGCCAGCACCTAATTATAATAATCGTGGTCGACGTACATCCGTTAGTGCCGAATCTATGGCACCTGCTGGTAACAAATTTGTGAAGAAAGTCATTCCCAAGACAGAGTCTGAGATGGAGCGTATCCGAAACAGCGTAGGAAACAATTTCTTGTTTAAAAACTTAGATGAAGAACATCATCAAGATGTTGTGAATGCTATGATAGAGATGGAGGTAGAACAAGGCAAAGACATCATTGAACAGGGTGCTGTGGGTGATTATTTTTATGTAGTGGATTCTGGCACCTTTGATTGTTTTATTACCAAGGATGGGCAGACAAATAAGGTCACCTCGTACGAAACGGGTGGCAGTTTTGGCGAGTTGGGCTTAATGTATAATGCTCCACGTGCAGCCACAATCACTGCGACTTCAGATGCTAAAGTATGGGCTCTGGATCGTGTTACTTTCAGAACAATTTTGATGGAAAATACGTCCCTGAAAAGAAAAATGTATGAATCGTTTTTGGCTGAGGTACCTTTGCTTAAATCATTAGAGTCTTATGAAAGACACAAAATCGCAGATGCATTGGAGTCTGTTTACTTTGATGATAAAGCACAAATCATGAAGCAAGGAGATATAGGAAAGCAGTTCTATTTGATTGAGTCAGGTACAGCTGTGTTTTATAAGACAGATGAAAATGGTAATCAACAGGAAGTGAATCAATTTGGAAGAGGATCTTACTTTGGCGGTAAGTAAAATAGCACTTCTATCTGAAAAAGGTGTTGATTATTCGGAGTAGAGCTTGCATTATTAAATGATAAACCAAGAGCAGCTACAGCTATTGCAAAAGGAAGATTAAAATGCGCTACATTAAACAAAAAGGCCTTTACACGTTTATTAGGACCAGTTCATGAAATATTGAAAAGAAATTCTGAAAATTATTATGCTGTTATTAACCAACAGCAATAAATGTATTATTATTATTGTTATTTAGAATTAAAATATTTTTGGTTAAAGAACGTTTATTAAGCTTCACCCCCTTGATATGTAATCTCCCCTTTCACGCTTTTTTATCCCCCTCACTTATCCCTTTTCTCTCTATTTCTCCCTTAAATTATTTATTTCAAAAATACAACATATTTTGCCTTTTGTTTTTTATAATTATTATTTTAAATGGAAGCAGTCGTGTCTTTACCAGAACCTATTACTGCACCTGGAACAGGTATTGCCAATTTGCCTAATCAAAGACATAAAATTGTCGCAAAGAATGGTGCCAATTTCACATTAATGGTTTGTGGTAAGAGAAACTATTTTATATTAATGAATATATAAATTGATTTGTAAACAAGGCGAAAGTGGATTGGGCAAAACTACTTTTGTAAACACATTATTTACAACGACCATCAAAGAGCACAAGAATTTAAACAAGAGACGCATTAAGCCTCCTTCAAAGACTGTTCAAATTCAAATCACAAGAGCTGGTAAACTAAATATCCATGACAGTGATAACAGAGTCTAATGTGAAAATGTAGAATTGGAAGAAAAGATGTTTAAAGTCAAGTTGACTATCATTGATACACCTGGTTTTGGTGACTATGTTAATAACAGACATGGTTGGATCCCTATTGTTGATTTTATTGATGACCAACATGAAAATTATATGAGACAAGAGCAACAACCATGCCGTAAAGGTGTGGTTGATATGCGTGTTCATGTTTGCTTATATTTTGTGAAACCCACTGGACACACGTAAGTTTAACCAGAAACCATGCTAGTAAAACTAATGTGGTGGTTTAAGTTTGTCTCCTTTAGACGTTGAAGTCATGAAAAGATTGGGTTCTCGTGTTAATTTGATTCCAGTGATTGCTAAAGCAGACACACTTACACCTTCAGACTTGGCTAAATTCAAACAAAATGTAAAAAAAACTCCTTTTCGTAAACTCCTTAACTTATCTCCTTTCTAATAGATCTTGGATGTCATTGCAGCTCAGAATATTCAATGTTATTCATCTCCTATTGAAAGCGATGATGAAGCTACAACTAAGCGTAATATGAACATCATGGCAGCTATGCCCTTTGCTATCATTGGTTCAACTCAAGATGTCATGACGCCTGATGGTCGTAAAGTGAAGGGAAGAGAATACTCTTGGGGTGTAGCTGAAGTAGAGAACGATGACCACTGTGATTTCAAAAAGTTACGTAGTTTATTGATTCGTACTCACATGCTAGACTTGATTACTACCACAGAAGAAACTCACTATGAAAATTATCGTCAAATTCAAATGGAAACTAGAAAGTTTGGTGATCCAAGGTAAACGTATACAAATATATACGTATATGTATCATAAATTCTTATTTATAAATAATAGAACTGAGAAGGACGAAAATGCTAAATTTGCTGAAGAAGAAGAACAATTGCGAAAGGACTTTACTGAGAAGGTAAAGGCCGAAGAATCAAGGTTCCGTCAATGGGAACAACAAGTGAGTCATAATTTGATGATGACTATTAAGTATATTTATTTATTTATTTGTAGCTCTTGGCTGAAAGAGATAGACTTCATAAAGAATTAGAGATTCAAAGCGACAGAATTAAAGAATTACAATATGAAATTGACTCTTACTATAGCCAACGTGAGTCGCCAAGAAGCATTAGAAAATAGTTTACAAATTTTTGATTAATTTAAAAATGGAGCTTTAATCCTCCATGTCTTTCAAAAATAAAGCAATAAAATAAGAAAAAAGGGAAAAAAAAAAAAAAAAAAGTTTTTTTTTCTTTTTTAAGTCTTTTCAGTGATGAATAATCATAATAATAAACAAGACACAAGAAGACAACAGTCTTCAAGCCCTGGAGCGGATTCAACATCAAATGCTTGGCGAAATTGGGCTGAAGAGCACAGTGATTCCAACATACGATCTTTATCTGAAAGGAAATTTTACAAACCAACCAAGGAACAGCTTGAAAGAATACTTCCCTGTCTCGTTTTATGCTTTTGTAACAAACCAGCGCATCGCACTTATACACTCGAGTATGGACCAGTCCTTGAATGCGGCAACTACCAAGTAGAGCCTAATGACAACAATATAAAGACTAAGTACATTTGTGGTTTTCATGTACATGAGCTTGCTTGGAACAAACTTCGAAATCGCTTAATGCAAGAAGGTCATCTCAACACCGATTACTTGGAGCTGAGAGCATGTCCTTTGTTCAACTTTACATTTTGTACAATCTTTTACATCACAAACGATTACCCAATGAAGCCACCTTCAGTACCACTCTGCTTTTGCAACAGACCAGTAATTATCAGAGACAATAAAACAGCTTCCTCACTGAATAAGTTGAAAGTTATTGAATTCACTTGTCAAAACTGTGATATTGAAGGCGTAAGACCTAAATGCAGTTGGATTCTTCGTGCTAACGAAGTGGCTTTTCCAAGACCCAAACAGCGTCTTCATCGTGATGTAAATTCAGACAATTATACGAATGCGAAACAAGATAAATTAGCCCTGATCAGGTCTCACCAAAAATCAGTTGTTTCTGAATCTCATAAACATGATCTCTTATCAGCTCTTTCAACTCCCTTGGGTCATACTCAACAGCAAGACTTCGCCACGCAATTTGGATCACTTAAGTTAGAGAACGATATACCACTCGAACCAAGTTCATCCAACTCAACCTCTGGAAGTTGTTCACCTAGATATAGATCTCTTCTTGTACCCACCTCAGTTATTGCAAAGAAATCATCAGCTGTTTCAAAAAGCAATGTTAGTTCAGTTGGATCGACAACACCCACAAATCTTGTGATAGATGAAGAACAAGAAAATGTAGTTCATTGTCTAAAGCGTCAAATCGAAATATTGCAGGCATCAAAAGATAGATATCAACGTGAATCTGAAGAGATTCGATCTGTTTGTCAAAAGGCAAAGATTGAAGCAGAGGTCTATCAGAAGCTTGCATACAGATACAAAAGTGAAAGAGAGGAGGAGATGATATTAAGATTGAATACCCAGGAAAGATTGAGTAGTATTGAAGTAGATGTGGTGGAAATGATAGCAGAAAAGGAAGAATTATTGGCCAAGATCAGTGCTTTGCCTGAACAAGATCCACAAGAAGATGGGCTTGAAAAGTGTAAAGTATGCTTTAGTAGAACAGTTGAATACGCACTGATACCTTGTTTTCACTTTGGTATATTTCACATTTATCATTCATACTATTCTTTACTAATTTAATTTGTAGCTTATTGTTCTATGTGTTCCTTAAGGTTGTCAGAATGTGCTATTTGTAGAATGCCCGTAACAGGCAAACAAAAAATTTACAGTTCTTAAACAAATGCATGTATTAGGTCTGTATAAAAACAGCCATTACTCCAATATACCCTCACACTTATAATTTACTTTTCTTTCGTTATTATCATATTTAATTTAAAAATCATAATAATAAAGCTGCTCTATTCTATGTTGTCTCCTAGTTCACGGTGAAGCATCGTGATTTAGTCGCATTATATAATACATTCATTCATTATTAATTAAGCGAAATTGACAACTTGAGACATTCTCGTAATGTGACATTATTCAATACTTTTGCAGCTGAGGCTATTGCTGCGGATAGATGGCTTTTATTCAATCTGTTTTCTTTTTTTTTATGAGGATTTTATTTTAGTGCCGCCTTTAGACGTATATTGTAAGAAAGCATTTAAATAAATACAAACTCTCCTTGGCCGAACGCCTATGATGGCTTTATCATTCAAAGTTTCTAAACGCTCTCGTCCGCATAAAATCATGCTTAAATATATCACAGATGAAGGATGCATGCTGTGTGGTACAATCGAAACAGCTGAACGCTTCTTGTTGCCTTGTTCAGTCAAGCGGCTTACGTGGGCTACATTGGCGCACTGATTCCTTGATCAACCTTCATTGCTATCTTTTGATTAAATATATTGACCATTCCAAACAGCTACTAAAGCACTTTCGTATTGGAAATTTGATCTCTTTTATGCAATTGCTTGTCGCTTTTTGAGTTTATGGAGACTACACTGAAGATATACTTTTAAAACTCACCTTTGTGGCCAAATGAAAAGGCAGCAAGAGCTACAGCCTTACTTAAACGGATCCACCATGGAAATTTCCGTCATCAGAAAATGCAGAAATATCGCAACCCAGCACTTTGATAGCTGTTTTTTGTTGTAATTTCTATTTAATTTGTAACACTGCCCGTCTAGAGGCGGCATTAGAATTAAACCCCTTATACACCAAAAAAATTAAGAAGGTCAAGGTTGGAGGTCGCAGAGAGTGCATTTTGCTGTGAGACCACGCAAGAAGAGCACTATAGGACTGCTCTACCCAGTTAAAGTATATGGTTTTGTTTAAAGATAAAATTACCCTCTTCCTTCGCTAATAAAGGATAATTGGCGTTTGAATTTTATCTCCAAGCTAATTCTGGTCAACTAGTAAGTGCTGCTGGCAAAAAGTGGTACAGGTGATATGCGCATGTACTCATGAGCGATTCTATTAATTTCACCTTTTTCTTTGGATTTAGTGTACATCATAATCCTTAGTTATCTTCAAAGATTTATTTCATATTCTTCCAATATTGAACTGTATGATAAATCCTTGTTGACAAACAACTCAAAAGATATAACAAGGAATCCTCTATACTATTAGGTATTTAAAGTTGGTTATATATGTTGAGGCAGTGAGCTACATGCTTTTTTGTGAGGGGATGAGTTGAATGGTCAGGCCAGGGCCTCACTTTTTCACCGAATACCATTTAAATTGCTACTGTATACATCGATTAGGTTCAACTTTGGTTATAGGCAGTCATAATATAGAATCCACTGAAATAATGGGACGCAGCATGTTAAAATCTTGGGGTTAAATTCTTCTACTGGAATAGGCAATATTTGTCACAGTGGAGTTTTGGGCAACCTGTGCCATTTTTGACAAATGTTTTGCTGAATGGATAATACGAGCTTTTTTAAGGTAGCACCGGAAGACAGCACAAAAGAGTGAAAAACAACACATGACTTTGGCAGAGACCTTTTTGAATTTGAAATCTCCCAATTTATTTCAAGAAAACCATAAACTGGCATCATGAGCGCTGTATCCCATAAAAATCTCTCTTTAATGTAACCTTTAGCTAATATAGTAATGAAAAAGGACAGATAGCAATTTAGGTTTTCTTTTCAGGATTTGGTATTTGCCTCTAATCATTTCTCCTCTTTCTTCTTGTGTGATGGTTGTACTGAGTAGACAACATCGTCATCTTTAATCGAATAAAGTGAATAAATGCTACTCCTTTTCCATATCACAACTATATATATACCCTAGTTAAAAACCCCTCCTCATTTGAATCTTTTAACCAATGATTCCAATTTATCTTTCTATTATGTAATGCATAACTCATACTAAAAAAACTCAACTACTTAATTTTCCCTTTTCATTTTTTTTAATTTTTATTTTTTACCATTACAACTGTAGAAAGATTAAATCTTATTTATAATACTTTGTCTATGCCTCCAAATATTCGCGCTTCCAAGAAACTATATGATCTGATTGTAATTGGAGGTGGCTCAGGGGGAATATCCGCTGCTAGAAGAGCTGCTGGTGTGCATGGAGCAAGTGTTGCATTGGTAGAATGTTATCCTGTATTAGGTGGCACTTGTGTCAATGTGGGTTGTGTTCCCAAAAAGATCATGTGGAATACTGCCTCTCTCTTTGAGACCATTCATCAAGCCAAAGGCTATGGTTATGAAATCCCCGGTGAGGTCAAGTTTAACTGGTCAGTGCTTAAAAAGAAACGTGATGCTTATATTCAACGTTTAAATGGAATCTATGACACGAACCTAAAGAAGGACAAGGTAGAATATATTCAAGGTTTCGCTAGTTTTGTCAACTCAAACACACTAAGTATCAAGCCTGCTGATAAAGAATCTAAATCCTTTGAAGTTCAAGGTAAGCACATATTAATTGCCTCTGGCAGCCACTCGATTATTCCCAAGGTTCCCGGTGCTGAACTGGGTATTACATCCAATGGCTTTTTTGACCTTGAGCATCAGCCAAAGCGCGTCGCTGTTGTCGGTACAGGATATATCTCTATCGAACTCTCTGGTGTCTTTCACGCACTTGGTTCAGCTGTCACGGTTTTTTCTAGGAGTAAACAGATTCTTCGAAAATTTGACTCAGTCATCAAGGACAATTTGCTCGCTCAAATGCAGGCTGTGGGTATCAATTTTGTCTTTGATTCTTCTGTCAAAGGTTTGAAGAAATCGGATGCAGGCATTGTTGTTCAATATGAAGCGGAAGGAAATCAAGGAGAACTAGAGGCAGATACAGTGCTTTGGGCTATTGGTCGTGGTGCAAATGTTGATGGAATGAATTTGGAAGCTGCAGGTGTTAAGTTGGATGATAAACAACAGATTGTTGTTGATGATTATCAAAACACAAATGTGAAGGGTATCTATGCTTTGGGAGATGTTATAGGAAAAGCTCAATTAACTCCAGGTAAGTAAGCGCAAACTGCATCAATACTACAAAGAAAACTTATGATTCACTTCTTTATAAAGTTGCAATTGCAGCTGCACGCAAACTTTCGGATAGGCTATTTGGAGGACCGAAATTCAAGGAATCTAAGCTTGATTATATTAATATTCCTAGCGTCGTTTTTGCACATCCCACATGCGGTGCAATCGGCTATACCGAAGACGAGGCAAGAGAAAAGTTTGATGATGTTAAGGTCTATAACGCCAAATTCACCAATTTGTACTTTGGTATCCTTGATGAAAAAGAATCCACAGCCTACAAATTGATTACGGCAGGAAAAGAAGAGAAAGTGGTTGGTCTTCATCTTTTTGGCCAAAGTAGTGATGAAATCCTTCAGGGATTTGGTGTTGCCATACGTATGGGCGCAACGAAATCAGATTTCGATAACTGCGTTGCTATTCATCCTACCGCGGCTGAAGAATTGGTCACTTTGCGTTAAACAAAGTACAGCTTTTTCACTCACAATTAGCACTTCATTTCTCACACGTATGTTATTTTTATTTGTTTTACATAAAAAAGAATATTATTCTTGATGTAATTGTTGCTGAAGAGTAGTAACATAAGATTTAAGATCATTGTCAATAACATCGTGGACCAAGGTTCCTTTGGTAGTAAACCAAGTAGCAACGTTAGGCTCAATCTTTGTAGTAGCTGACTTATTGGTGAGTTTGTCGGAATAAGTGAGGGTCAATGGGTATTTGGAGGTATATTTCTCCATCTTTCCAGAAATTCTTAATGTTGCAGAGGGCTATAAAATCAATTCGTAAGACAATTGTACTCAACTGTTTATATTATTTACCCTTCCATGACTATATTGAGTGCCCATAAAGATTTCATTTTTTTCAATAAAGTGTGAATATGCAAAGGCTATGGATTGAAGAATCCAAAATACAATGACACTAATTGTAGTTACATTGATAGATTCGCGAAAGCCCGTTGTATATTCATAATAAAATGAGCCTCCAGCAATGATGCAGGAAACATAACCTAAAAACAACTTCATGTCTGTATGAACATGTGACTGAACAAACTTTTGCTCTTTGCCATAGTACTTGAATAGAAAAAAAGAAAGGAAAAATTGATTAATTGTGTAGCAAAATAATAGATTAAAGCAAATTTACTCTAGCTATTTCATCATCTACAGCATTTTTAAGTTGTGTTGCATCATACTTGTTTGCAAGTTCTACTGGGGGCAAGTTTTCGCTGCTTGAGTCTGTTTACTAAATTATGAGTATTCATCTAATTGTATATTTCGCCGTTAACTATGTCGAACCTTTCGTAACAGTCTCTGACATGTTTTAAAAAATGAAGTTTATTAAAAAAAAATACACGAAACGACGTGTCAATTGCAATAGTTCCCCTCAAACTTTAGCCAATAAAAAACCAGAGGTTGTCCAAAAGTCACAGGAGAATCATTTTCCTATTTCGTCCGTTTGCAAGTGCTCAACCCAACTCGAAACCATGGCTTTCCTTTATTTACATATTACTAGAAAAATGTCTCATAAATTTTCTTCTACTTTAGCTTGTCAGCTTAAATGATTCTTAAGGAAAAAAAACATACTATCAGCAAATATGATTGAAACTACCTAGCATATTGTTAAGTTGCTTTCATGGCTTCTATATTTTATGTTCCTGCAACAATACATTATGCCGGTGAATCTGATCATCATGTAGTCATTAAGTTGACAGAAAAAATGGCTGGACATTAATCAGTAACTTTTCTTTAAAAGAACTACTTAAAAATCCAAGTGAACATCAGACAACCGTAGCAATAGACAAAGGATGCATTTTGTGTATGTGCAGTGTATTTCTAATCTCCTCTTGATAGTGTCCTACACATTTCTTTCACTAATACCTTAAATAAAAAAAGGTGAAGAAATAATCATATCTCTTTTAAAGATATAAGCTGTTCTTACTAAATTTTCTGACCGTCATTATTTATGGACACATAAAATCACTTAAATATTTTAACGCACAATAAGCAAAACTTCTTTATGAGCTTCGTTTCCCATTAATTAGAAAAAAATTTAAAAAAAGATTATTATCTGATTGATAGGGTTTAAAACCTTGCTTAGTTTAGTAGAGTATAACTCTGTGAAGCCGCAACTTTTGGACATTATGTAAAGACGACGGGTATAAAGATAATTATATATAACAATGCTCTTTTCTAAATATACATAAATCATTGCTCCTTCAATGATAAGCTAATTTTTACCAACATTGGATATGGAGTAAGCTGTTACTGGTACTAATTCATTTTATATACACCATCTTTATTTGCTATATTAAATCTTCAGAGCGCATTTCCTGAAAAAACACTAGGTTTTCGCTTTGGTTACCAATGTTTGTATGGTAAAAATTTACCATCCAAAGTTATTTTCACACGATCGCCTTCAGGATCCTCTACCTAAAAAGTCATACGAGATCAGAATGCAAATTTCCCTTAACCAGTAACGATTTTACCCTATCGACATGAGCTTTGAAATCAATAGCAGACATAATACCATCGCCAAACTACAAAAATAATTGGGTTAAGGTATGAATATTTGTGAGTGATAATAGAAAACCTTTTCATGTATAACAGCTTTAAGAGGATACCCATAGACTTGAATCATTTCAAAAAGTCTATACAATGTTGGGTCTGTTGGGGGCATAGAGATAATCCTATTATCACTTGTTAAATAAATGTCCTCACTTTGCTATTTATCAAAACTTGCCCTCCTCTTGTAGGATAATAATGGCTTCCAAGCTCTTCAGCCAAGTGTTGTGTAGGTACATTAAGTACAGCTGATAAGTTACGAATTTGCTCATCCGTAGGCTTGGCCTATATTTACGCGTCATGAATTTGATAACTAAAATGGTTATACACATCCAGTATTTACCTGTCCATAAAAAATAGCTGCTGCGAAAACTTCATCACATCCAATAGCCTCACCAATTTGTTGAAAACTAACTTTTACTTATTACAATATGTGTGTGTTGAGTTTGTTTTATTATTTACCTGAGTTTTCTTGTGTCCTTTGCTAAAAACATACGTTGTTGTAATGGGCTAAGGTGTATTTGGTTCTATATTGACTCTTCACTAAACAGATAACTCACATTGCTAGTAATCCGCAACTTACATTCATCTGTTTTGTTTTTCTTTATCTTGGGAATAAAAAACGAAATCTCCGTTCAATACGAAAAATAATGCCGTAATGACAAACTTCAATTCCCGACGGTAAGTCAAAAAGGGTTGGTGGAGTAGAAAAGATTTAATGCAAATAATTAAGTCTTACAAGCAGAAGATGCCTCATAAGTAAGCAATAGGACTTGATTATTCATACAGCATCTTAGATTATATACACATCAAGGCTTTTATATCATACGTAGCTGTTATTGCGATAAAAAGTCCAAAAAAAAAGCTGTACCCTATTTGAACTGTGAGCAATAGAGCGCCACTGACTTTTTATTATTCAGATGTTTTGATTTTTGTTATTAACCTTATATAGAGAAATTCAATGTACCCTTTTCATAGGTTGCAATAGCCTTTGGAGGAACATTTGAACCATTTATTTATTTTCCGTGTATTACACATCAAGATCAGCCATGATGTAGGTTCACAAACACAAAGCGGCTTCCTCTTTTGAGATCGGAATGAACCCATTTTCTGTCATTGCTTATCACGCCTGCTAGTTTTTTACTTTTAGGACATATCCTAAAAGAAAAGCTCCGGGTGTGGAGTTGTGTTTTCACTAATAAAGTAACTGCATATTATTGGTACATCTTGCACAATTTATTATGGAAGTCAATTAAGAATAAAAAAGATACCAAGACATCACCTTGCTTTATTACTTTTGAAAATTGATTGGCAATTAAAAGGAAATAAACATGTGAGAGGTCTTTATGCTCTATTCTATTCCAAATTTTACTGAAAGCGGGAAAATGTGGGGAATTAAGTGATGGAGTGGTACATAGATGGATTATGCATTTGTTTTACAAAGCTTGCATTCTGTACTTATGTTAAAAGGGAAAAAAATGCTGTTTTCTATTAATTTGTCACATTTTGACTGTAAACGACGTGAAAGAAACTGTATGTTTGTAGACTATCAGGTACATATGAGATAGATTAAGCATTCATAAATAAAGTTTTGTCCCTCTTTCGGTATTCTTGATTATTTATACTGTGGGAAAACAGGAAAGTAGATTATTGTTATACGAACTATGAAAACCAGGAAGGTGGGACTATGGGGTAAAAATGTTACCTACTTGGTAATTGGGATTTGGTTTAGACTAGTAAACGATTTTTTTTTGTTTTAGCCAAGTAACAAAATGCACTGTCCACAGTCGAAAAGTTACGTAAATAAATACTCTGTGGAATAAAAGTTAATGTCTTGTAAGAATGACATCTTTCTTTACTATGTAGATGTATGTGTCCCCAAAATTTAATTCGCTGTCATTACGGAGGATTATTTTGTGTTGAAGGAGAATTTTTCGTTGAAAAAAAATCATGAAAATGTGCGGTTTCATATGACTTAAAGTTTATACTACTTTAAATTGTACACCCATCAAGTATATAAAGTCTTGCTTAATGAAATGAAATTAGTGTACAGAAATCAACCTTCTCTCTCTTTCTCTTTCCATTAATCATTAAGGAAAAGGAAAAGAACCTTTGTATATTTTTTCTTCTTCTTTTCTTTTATAAATAACGTATATATAACAAACAATGAAGCATCTATCATTAATTGCCACAACAATATCATGCATTGGTGGTTTCCTATTCGGTTATGACACTGGTATATTTTATACTTAAAAGGATATATTCTATATAAGCAAAATATCCTAATTTATGCCTTTTTTATTACTATCATTCAGGTGTCATATCCGGTGTATTAACCATGCCGACCTTTCCATCTTATTTCGGAATTGAAGGTGATGCGGCGGATATAGCCAGGATCAAAGGTGATGTCGTATCACTACTGCAAGCAGGTTGCTGTGTAGGTGCCTTATTAGTCAATTTCCTTGCAGGTAAAAATAAAAACCATTCATTTAATTAATTCAAATTGCTCATGCCTTTATAGATCCTTTTGGACGTAAATGGACAATTGTTTTAAGCTCAATCATCTTTATTGTTGGCTCAGTACTTCAAGTAGCAGCACAAAACCTTCCGACAATGTTAGCTGGTCGTTTCTTTGGTGGAAGTAAGTTGAATAAGCTAATAATATGTACGATGACTAATGCTTTTCAAAGTGGGCATTGGTGCATGCTCTATGCTGGTCCCTATGTATGTTGCTGAAATTGCTCCGCGTAAATTAAGAGGAAGATTAGGTACACTATGGCAGTTCCTTATTGTTCTTGGTATCATGATGTCTTATTGGTAAATCTCTAAACATAATAACATTCCAATCTTTTTACTGATTGCATGATAATAGGATTGATTATGGCTGTCTACGTAATATACCCACAGGTAATACCCAATGGAGAGTTCCCCTTGGTATACAAATCGCCCCAGGAGGAATCTTATGTATTGGTATGATCTTTTTACCCGAGTCTTTGAGATGGCTTGCAGCACATGGACGTACAGAACAAGTTTTAAAAAACTTATGTAAATTAAGAGACTTGCCTGAAGATCATCCTGATATTGTTGAGGAACTTCGAGAAATTGAAGCTGCAGCAGAAGCAGACAGAGAAGCCACCTCTGGTAAATGGACTGAGATGTTTGAACGTGAAAACCTTCACAGATTATTCATTGGTATTATGCTTCAAATATTTCAACAATGGACTGGCAGTAACGCTATTGTAAATACATAAGAAGCGCTACAAAAGACAAGCAAAATTAATTTTTCTTTCTGTATAGAACTATTACGCTCCTGACATCTTCAATTCCATTGGCCTTAGTGGCAATGATACCGATATCCTGGCCACCGGCGTTTATGGTGCAGTTAAAGTGGGCTTTGTCTTTATCACTTTCTTCTTTGTTGATAACCGACTTGGTCGTCGTCACACTTTAATGCTAGGCTCAGCCATCATGATGGTAGCTTTCTTTGTTCTTGGTGGTATGCTTATTGGACTTGAAAATGATACAAATGGTCAATTGGGCTCTGAAGGTGCAGCAGTTGGCGCAAAAGGTTATGTTGCCATGGTCTGCATTTACATTTTCGCTATTGGGTAAGCATAACGTTGCTATTCACTTTAATGTTTTATTAATGCTTTTTAGTTATGAATGCTCTTGGGGACCTATCGTTTGGATTGTCTGTTCAGAGATTTATCCCACACGTATTCGTGCCATGTCTCTCTCTCTTACCACAGCCTTTAACTGGGCTATGAATGCTACTATTGCTAAAGTGACACCAATTATGTTGGCAGAAATCACTTATGGTACTTACTTCTTCTTTGGTGCTATGGCTGTTATCATGGGCTCATTTGCCTATATTTTTTTGCCAGAAACAAGAGGAAGATCTCTTGAAGAAATCAATGAGGTAAACAAATTAACATGTATATAGCATATAAGCATTTTGTTCACATATCTTTATAGTTATTCTCCAGTGGTCAAGTATGGGCATTCAAAGACACCTATGTTGTTGATACAGAAAAAATTAAAAGGGACGAAGAAGAAGGAATTTATAAAGATTAATTATTTTCATTCTCATTTTATATTAAATATCAGCATTTACAAAATACACTCTCTTATTTTTCATGGGATTACAATATTACTACACACTGTTGTATTCGTGTTTCAAAATCAAAGCATGTCAAACAATCAATGAGGACAGCCCTTTCGTTGTATTCATTGCTCATAAATAATCAAAAGAGTAGTTAGCCAAAGTTACATTCATA
Organism: Rhizopus delemar RA 99-880; assembly: GCF_000149305.1. Lineage (NCBI taxonomy): Eukaryota > Fungi > Mucoromycota > Mucoromycetes > Mucorales > Rhizopodaceae > Rhizopus > Rhizopus delemar. The sequence continues at coordinate 50,317 of NW_027137827.1, read as the reverse complement.
ACGAAGCAAAATACGCCTGAAGTTCTTCAGATATTGCAAATCAGTGACTTTAAAAATAAATTTAGATACAAAGCATTTTGCTCAAACTCTAGGATACTATCTTCTTCACAACAGATAACGGTATCTGCAAGACATTGTTTCATCCAGGCTGGATCAAAAGTTAGAGTACAAAGAATGTAAAACTTCTTTAGGATTAAGGTTTTTAAAGGTCGTATCTCACTCTAAGGATTACATCTTAATGATGGATCATTTCAAAAATTAAAACGGTTTTAGGCAAAATAAACATTGCTACATTGTATTTCCATCCTGAGCTTTTATTACAGCTTGAACTCTAGTAGACAGACGATCCATATGCTTACAACAATCCACCCTATCAAATGCTTTTACTCAACTTTAATCCTTGCCCATAGTCCATGAGTCCTCTTGCCCTTTGTTCATACACAACTAATTTTAATTTCAAACCTTTCCACATATGGCCAATTGGGTTCATGTCAGGCGATGGGTAGGGTAAAGGCAGCACTAAATCTTTTGCTTCCTTTTTGGGATAGGTTGTTGCTACCTTGTTAACATGCTTTGGGTTGTTATTATGCTGAAAAATAAATCACCACACCCTAAGCGGCAGTAATCAAGGTTATGTACAATAGTTTTTAGATATGAATATAATCTAATGCAGTCATTTTATCGTCGTATACCTAAAAAATATACCAAAATCCATAAGAAGTCATGCAAGCCCATATCACAGCGCTTTCTCCACCTTGATTACGGCTAGAATTACATAATGAGGCAGTGATGAGATTCCAAACTCTAATAGTATTTGGCTTCATGCATGCCCAAACATTGATTTTGGACGCGTCAAAGAATAAAATTCCCATCTAGTCATCAATAATCTAATATCTGTAAGCAAGAGAGGCAACCCAAACGGTTTTCTCGGTGGTTTGAGGATAGAAAAGATTCCCTTCTTTTTAGCTGGACTTTGAATTTTAGATTTATTTAAACATACAGTGTAGGGTTATCAGTCAAGCTCATATAAGCGGCCATAAATATTCAAAGGACCCAGTAATTGGCCTCAATAGTCATGTGATGATCCTTTTCTTCACGAGGGTCTTGCTTGCTTTGGTTAGATGGAAAGCCATTTGCCAGCATTACAAAGGCTTTAGATATTTGTGACCTCTCGTTAAAGAAAAAGACTGCAAGATTCATAAAGATTTATAGAGTATATTCTTTATTAATATCACAGTATCTAAATTGGTACCCTTTCCATAAAGGTTCTACTTAGTCCCTTCTAAGATACTTTAACTAATTGTGGCTGCAAATCGAGGACAGATAAAAATGATATAAAAATCTGTTCCTGATCATGCAAATGCATTGCTATTATTTGTTTCTCAAATTCATTTTGTTTTAATGCGTCATTGCTTCAGAAGCTATATTAAAGTAGCTCGTCTAGAGTGAAAGAAATAAAATTAGTAATGATTGAAGGATAGAGGAAAGAACGTCAGAGTGTAAAGAATTCCCTACTCTGATCTTGTTGTTTGAATGTAAAATGAACAGATAAAGAAACAAAGAGATGAACGACACAAAAAAAAATTGTAATACTGATTGAAAAGAGCTCAAAAATTTTAGGTGATTAAATGAAATCTGTTTGACGAAATTGTTATCTAACTATGGCAAAACCACAATTAGGTAGCAAAAAATCCGTAGTTCGTTCCTGTACTTAATTTTTAATGAAATGCGCAAATAGGTTTCGAAAAAAAATGTATTAGTATTGTCGTAAACGATGATATTTAAGAATAAGGATGTTTGTAAATTCTTGAATAGTATCCATGTCTGAATGTAATGGTTTGGAAATTTAAATCATTCATTGGCATTGATTTGAATAACGACTATCTGAGCTTTAAACTTTGACAACTTTTGTAAATATCCAATACCATAGCAGGAAGCATTTATTTCATTCTTTTGTATTAATTGATATCAACTACAATATGCAACCTAAATTGTCACACGTTCCCAGATATGTACAAAATGTGTAGAATACACAATCATCTGGCTATTTACTACGCTCACAAATTTGGAAGTTCCTACTTTTAAACTTACGTCATCGTCCACAAACAGTCCTAAGTTCACCCCCTGGTGCGCATAGAATTTGTCATGAACATGCTATCGCACTCTTTATCTTTTTGTTTCATTAATAATGTCTGACGTTGCAGAATCACCAAAGTTAGTCACTGGTATGAACAAGAAATGAAGTGCTTACGTTGATTACTAATTTATTTCTCTTTAGCTGGCTTCGATGCTCGGTACATTTTATTAATTTGAATAATTTTTTTATTAACTAATATGTAAACAGCTTCCCCAACACCAATCAATCAAAAAAGTAATTCTTCTTGAACTAATGCGTATTCAATTCTTGTTTAACTTGTTAAATTAAATAGCTGCTGGCAAAACTATGTTGATTATTATAAGTGTATTGGTGCTCGTGGCGAAGATTTTGCTCCTTGTAAGCAATTCTTTAAGGCTTACCATGCCTTATGTCCTAATGAATGGGTATAAAAATAGAATACTAAAAAGAAAAAAGAAATTAAATGATTGTTATAGATCTCAAAGTGGGACAGTCAAAGAGAAGAAGGCACTAACCCTTCCAACTTTGAAGTTTAAAAATTGTTTTTTTTTTCTAAAGTTTATTAAAGAAAAAAAAAAAACTCCCCATTTTCAAGTAGATAGTATTAATCGACGTCTTTGCCACCAAATTGTATTTCCACGAATAATTGTGCTTTTTGGTAAGAATTTTGATTGTTGTTGAATATTGTAATTATTATTAGGAATAATGGTTGTATTGTTTGTTGGTATAAATTGATCATCATTATCATCACCTTCATCCTGAATAGCATCATGTTTGCTAGCACTTGTATCAATTAACTGTTTAATATAATGACTTGATATCATGTCTCTTTTGACTCCACCTAAACATAACCTCTGTAAACCAGACTCTGATGTTGCTTGATGTCGATTAATATTTTCAATTTCTATATTTACACGCTGGACGACTGAATTAAAAAAAGTGGATCCCAAGCATCTCGAGTCACTCAAACTGATGGTTTTTAGGGTTGAACAGTGGGTTATGATAGCTGTGAGGGTATCTTCAGAAATCTTTTCTGTATGGTTATTGAATATACAAATATGCTGAATTCGCTTGCATCTTGAGGCAACGTAGTGTATTGATTTATCTGTCAACTGATACGCATTACCAATCGAGAGATATTCAAGTGAGTTTCCACATCGATCAGCGATGGTAGCTAAGCTCGAGTCTGTCACGGGCGTATTACCAGTAATTTCTATCGACCGCAGTTGTGGATTCGTGATGGCCAATTTACAGAGTGTTGAACTTTGTATGCTTGAGCAATTGTTGAGTTTTATAGATTCTAAAGTGCCCGAAGTCATGTATTTTGCCATTTCATACACTGAATCATCTGTTTTGGGTGAATACGTATCGAGTTGAATGGATTTTAGCTTTAAGCAATTGTAAGCAAAATGAGCCAAAGGTAATGAATGCGTATACTTTGGTGGTAGTGGCGTTGGTGGTACAGTTGGGGTTGCAGGTGGCTGTCCATTGAATGATGATTCTATTGTTTGATTTGGTAAGCGAGAAAAAGGTAAGGGAGGTCTTAACCTTGCTTGTGATTGTTGGTGTTGTTGCTGTTTGTTTATTAAATGATTTGGTACGGGAGGTGCAACAGGACGGGTGAGATGGAATTTGATTGAGATGGATAATAGGTTGGGACATAGATTGGTTATTAAATAAATAGTACTTGAAGTAACATGAAACTCTCTATCCGAATGGACGAGTTCGAGAGAAGTGATGAGTTCACCATATCGCAGGGTTGTATTTCGTTTAGACAAAATATGAAATATTCTTTCAAAATCTTTTTCTCTAACAAATTTAAAGTTTGACCAAAGTCTTGAAGCGGATATGAATTGCCAACTTTTACAAACGAGAGAAGTTTTGACAAGTTCTGATTGATTTAAATAGGATAACGTTCGTTCAAGACATGGTATACTATTGAGTTTTAAGCTTGCATCTTTTGTCATGCACCAAATTTGTAAAAGAAAACAAGAAAAAAAGAAAGAAAGAAAAAATAAAATAAAAACCTTTACAATAAGGTAAATCCTTTCTTTTTTTTTCTTTCTTTTTTTTTCTTTTTAGTGGAAAAAGAAAGAGAAACAAATTTTTTTTGTCTCGGTTATAAAATTCGAGTAGCGCGTAGTAGTAATAATAATAATATTAATAAAAGAGAGAAAGTATCCCTTTTTTTTTATTTTTCTTTTTGATTATTAATGGATTATGAATTAAATAAGAAAGTCTCGAATGTTATTTGTTATTGAAACAAAAAAAGAATTGCATGGTCCATGAAATTAAGCAGGGAAATCGCTTAAATAGTACAGCAATATGACGCAATTTAGATACAGTGAGAACGATGAATTTTGTCACTTTGAGAAAATTGAATGTCCGTAACCAAAAAATAAATGTCACTTTTCCAAAAATCTATGACTTCAAACCGGATGGCTATGTTGATTCAGTGGAACTAATTCAACGCAATATCCACAAGGCTCTTGCAACGATGAACACGCTGTCATCCATTGGTGTAAATCCTTCCGGTTTTTCCAAGCTTCTCTGCACTAGATTCTACGCTCACATCGTTCGGCCTCAGCTTGAGTACGGCTTAGCTATCAATCGTTTCACGGTCCATCGATTTCACGCTCTGGAGGAAGCCCGGAATAACTGCATCAGGAAAATCTACGGTGCTCGAGGTAAAGCGTCCACTAAGGTTATGCTTCACATGTCCAAGTTGCCCCTCATGTCAGAACGAGTCAATATACTACAAGCGCAGTTCCTCTTTCGTTCTCTATATTTGCCTGAAGATGCATTGCTTCACCGCTTACTACCTTATATTTAGTGTAACGAGGGCATCAATGGTACCTTCTCTCTCGGACTTCGCTTTGGAAAACGGCGCTATCTACTACTGACGAACCTGATACCCGTTCATTCAAGGCTGCTAAACGACGATTTCTGCAACAGAACCTAGAGATCTGTCAACAATGCCGAATCTCCAAGCAGCTTTCTCACTGCCGTCAATCGATCTCCATGGACCCTATACTCTGGTTACCCATGTCTAAGTCAGAGTGTAGCCACTGTATACGCTGGAGACCAGGCTGGATCCCTGGTGGCAAGCCAAGACCATGTCCAAAACACCCTATGCAACAGCTTTCTAAGAATCATGCTATCAGCTGCCTTGATATGCATCAACACTTGTTTATGCCCGAAGCTGTCCAGGATCCACTGTCATTTCTTTTAAGCATGCTTTCTCTACGTCCTTCGATTCCCCCATGTTCTGCTCTCACCTGGTATCAGCTATGGCCAATCATATGCTCCATACTGCATGAATTAGATCAGCTACACCATGGCAAATTGATCCCGGCCAAACACCCCTATGGTCAAAAGCCTCTTATATGGTTAAGTTAATTCCTTTAGCTTTTCTTTGATAACTCCACTCATTCCTCCCCTTTCATGTTTTTTACCCTTGCTCCCAAAAGAGGTTTTCTTCTAAGCATGAACATCCTAAAGTATTGATCTGGCCCGGGAGGATGTTTATTATATTATTTCTGCGCTCAATTGGACCTTAAATAAAAGATTATGTTTAAAAAAATTATCTCAAAAAAATCTATTTGTCCCTTTATGTCTACAAGTTTTGTCCTTTTGAAGTAAAAGAAATGTCACAAGTTATGATACTTTTGTTATATTTTTATTTTGAAACCATGGCAAATACTTTTTACGAAAAGCACAACCACTGTAGAAAATTAAAGTATTTTCACTGAAATAAAACAAAATATAAAAAAAAATAAACAATGTATAGCACGATTTTATTCCTTTACAGGATTGAGAGTTCCATAAAAACGAGTGGAAGCCTTTTTCTCTTATTTAAAGCGTGTTTCTTAAATAATTAATGGTCTAAGCAATCCATCTGTAAATTTACATTGGGCTTGTATTGTTGCATTTAAAAGAAGTATGTGTTATTTGTCATTCCAGCTATCACCAGAAATTGCCTATATCCAAAATAATGCCCAATAATTATACGCACCTCCAAAAGAAAAGAAAAAGTTATATCACGGTACATAATAAATCTTTTCTTTCTTCTTTATCATAAATTTTTAAATAGTAAAAGCTCTGTAAACTAAAAGAAACAAATCGATTTGACTTCTTGTATTAAAAAGTGCAATGAGAGTATTATTGCTAACGCAGCGCCAAAGGGCGTTTTGGAATATGAAAAACCGCCCATTGAAATTTTTTTCAAGCTGCCTTTCGACAAAAAGAAAAAAAAAAAAAAAAAAAAAAAAAAAAAAAAAAAAAAACGCCCTTTGGTGTTGCATTAACAGTATCTCTTCTGGTATTAATTATAGTTACTTGTACAACAATGTTGAAACACTTTTTTGGTTTAAAATACATAGTCTAACCAACTATTTATTATCTGCTTTCTTCCTTAACAAAATATTATGTTCAAAACACCAGCAGCAACAGGATACTCTTACTTTTCTTGGCTACCAACGGCTGGTCAACTTCCTCCAGCCTACGATTATTTTGACTTTGCCACCACCTTTGATGGAAACCAGAAATGTATAGATCGCTGGTACGGCAACGCGATGAAAAAAGTTTTGAAAGATGCAAAGGGAGAAGACAAATTCGAGATCGCTCAAAAAATCAATGAATTTAATGCAATAAACTAAATATTTAATACCTTTTGTGAGGATGTCACTTTATGGTCCTTATTAACTCGGACCCTATTAAAATTTCTGCACTATATTTTTTAAAATTGACATGAGCTCTGACAATGTTTAAGCAGCTATAGCAGAACGATTCAGCAAATTTAAACAGTTCCAAAACGTAGCAAATTAGTATCTTCTTGCTTTGAAAGGCTTTAATCTTGAATATGACGAAGAAACCCACTATGTCAGGTCAGTTTCTGGTCATAAAGTTGTCAGCCGAGATCGCATCGGGGATCGTCTTTGTCTCATTACAGACAACTTCTTGTAATCACCAACCTACGACAAAAAAAAACTTTTTGCTGCCGCTTCAGAATGCGTTAAAGCGTATTTATTAGCATTATTAAAGTCATTTAACTTAAGGATTACCGCTTTCTTCAGTATAAGTACAAGGCTACTAGCAAAGCTAGATTTTCATCTTACCAGAAAATGGTAGCTGCCACTCATCAGATGACTTATGAATACGAATATCACTCTATGCAGTCGGCAGAGTAATCATGGATTTTGAAGTGCGTAGATGAATATTTTCGTATGTCTGAAAATTCAGCGATGTAGTTGAAGTTGTTTTGCAATGTTTACCATAGTAGAATTCATCTTTATTTAAACTAAAAACGCAATCATCCATTAACTTATTGCATTCTCAATGTATAGAGAACTCAACTGATTGCATTCTGAGGTGACATATAAGCGAGAAATTTAAAGATCCATTATTAACATGATTTACATATAAAGTTACACGCAAGATAATAATGTAATGCAATGCAGCAAACTTTGGCAACATTTGACTTTTCTCTGTCTAACTGGTTCAAATCCAGAAAAATATAAACAAATACGTGTGCATAATAAATATCACTCAAAGTAAATTTCTTTTGTTTTTCTTTTGTTTTACTTAACATCAAAAACAAGAAGTCCCTTGAAGCGTATACACTTCATTGTAATCCCTTTTATTTTATCTTTTTATTTTACTTTACTCAAAACAGTTTGATCTACTTAACAAGATCTGGTGGTCACTTATTACAAGCGAACTATATTCAATCTATTACTATTTTGGGAACCAAACACTATTCAAAACCTTGGTTTCAAGTCAAAAACTCTTTATAACAAGCCTACTTTATACTATAAGCACCTTACAAACTCCAATCTCACGATAGGACTGATAATTCCTATTCACTTTAGTACCTTTAGGCGAGATTTTAAGACCTATTAACTTTAATAGGGACGCTAATAGGGTCCGTTGGGTGATAACTTTTTTGATTTTGGAGTATTAAAGCTAGTTTAATTGGGACTGTTGGGTTTGCTCTAATTACACAAAATAGGCCGCTGTTGCTGCTCGAGGTGGTGGAGTTGTTAGTAATTCATCAGCAAATCATAGTTTATGAGATACAAACAAAAAAATCGCCAAAGATCTAGAAGATCACTTGTTTGATGAGTATTCTTGTTAAATTTAAATCAGCTTTTATTTATCATACTTAATTAACTTCTTTTTTGTTTTACGCAGATTAGGCGAGAAGTTTATTTTTTTGGACAAGGACTCGATCCACCATAATGAAACTGCCCAAATCTTAGGTGGCCCCACGGAACTACCTGTAAAACCTCTAACTCATGCTTGCCAATCATTGCTTGATAAGTTGGCCATTTGCGCGCCAAGTGCAAGAGTAATGAGAGAATTGATTAGATCTCATCCCTTAAAAATGGATGAGCCTTTTGATCTTTCAATTCACGCTGACCTCAATTTTACAGAAGTTCTATGCACTCATTTGTAAGTTGTTCATTTTGGCAAGATCAACAAATACTAATAAGCTAACTTCCCTTTTTTGATTTCAATAATCACAGTCTTAATTTGATTGATAGCCCGAGAAATCCTATGCAACAACAACAGTCGGAAAGGAACACTGCCTTTCTTACCACCCTTCCAATCCTTCACAATATGTTTATTGACTGTAACGATGTAATTGACATGCAATGGTAAGTATAATTGTCAACTTAGTGCTTGTCCATCTACCTCATACACCTTATAAATGACATAGGATCGAGAAGCAAACGTCTTTGACCGGCGACGTTAAATGGGATGGAGTGGCATTTTTGATAAAAAATAAGTTTGTAATTCCTTTGTTTGTTGAACTCTCTGGCGGAATCAATTGTAATAGTGGCACTGAAAAAGCGCGAGATGATGAAGAAAAGATGATCCGCCAGCTAATCAAGCTATTAAAGCTCAAGAAAGCTGAGGGATCCGAGCTACCTCACCAATATTACATAAGATATCATGGTAAAATCTTAGTATCCATTTGTATATAATGTATACTAATTAATAAAAACACCTTTTTTTGTAGATTTGAAAATATATTTTGAATCTTTGTTCTACTTTGGAGAATATTATGTTAAGCGAACCTATTTTGAATTAGTATGCCCTACCACTCCTAAAGAGTTAAAAACATTTGTTGAAAAAATTCCTTATTTATTTCAATATCACCAAGCACTTCATGACCAAATCTAGTCTTAAAGGGACATTGATAATATGTGATTATTTATGTATAAAGTTATACCAAATAAATTTTGGGACAAAATGTTGAAACAAAACTTTTAAAATATATGGCATGTAAGTTCAAGGTCAATTCATACGTGTAAACTTAAGTTTGTGATTTCAAGTTTTGAGAAAAGAAAGGTTCAGGTACTTATTTTAAAACTAAATCCATAAAATAATTTTCAGTATTCTGTTGCTTTAATAAGTGGTTCATATCGCCTCTGCATACTTCGAAGTATACAGCTGAATAAAATAATTTTATGCAGAGTAAAATGTGCTGTTGAGCAGTAAGTTTTTCTGCTGTTCCATAAAATGATTTAGTAAAACAAAAATACTTTTTGCTATCTATAATGGGCTGAAAGGAATTTTTCTTTTTTTTTCACGATGCATTACTGCTATTTGTTTTTTTTTTTTTAGTTGCTTGAGGTTTGATACAAAAATACCTTAATGTGTCTTGCCATTTCTTATTAGTCTTCTTTAAAGAAAAAGAGTTTAAATACTCTACCAAGCAATTGTTATCTCTTCCTTTTTTTTGAAAAGAGTTTCTTGCTATGAATGATCCTATATTCTACCATTATATCCCCACTTTTAACTATTTTTTGTGTGATCGACCAGAGTTAATCAAACAAGAAGATCAGTCAAACCAAACAGGAGCGGCCATTAAAACATTGTATCGTTTGGAGCGACTTGGTTTCGTCATTTACAAAAGTGTTTAACCAAGTGTTTGAACACGATCATAAAATGCACACATCACATATATTTTTCATTCTACTATTTGTATTGGTGACTAAATCATTTTATTGAACAGCTGAAAAATCGACTACTCCACAGCACATTTTACTCTTTTATTCAACTTTAACATCTTTTGATTGGACACACAATTTTTTTTTTTTCAAGTCGCAATTTTTTTATATTTTTCAAACACGAAACATGGTACAATCATGATGTCATTCATTTTTAGGGTATTGGCTCTTTTACTTTGTGTTTGCGTATCTTGATTTCCTTTGGCATCTTTCTATTAAAAAAAAAAGGCACTCATCCATGCCCGTCCCTCTCCATTTCTTAAGGTAGCGTACGAAGGAGTGTTATGTCTGGACCGTAATGAATGAGATCAGGTTACACAAAATCGAAATCCTCTTTTGTCTTTAGCATAAAAGGGTTGTGACTGATCATGGAAAGAACACTGCTTGACGAAATCAGATGGCCTGACAGTTGATCGCTGAAAGAAAGCAGGTTGCAGTGGTGAGCCAATAGGAACTGAGATGCTTGAGATTGTATAAGGGTCTGTTAAAGTATGTGTTTCTTGAAAGGCCACTGGATAACGTAAGAACTAGATTATTTTTGGACATTATGATTGGCTAGGGAGTGTGTCGGAATCAGGAATGTTTAGGAATACAAATGAATGGGTCATGAGCGGAGTAGGGTTGAAATGAGAATGAAGGAAAAGAAGGTTTTTTTAATTGATTACATATGAATGCATGAATAATAAAGTATTGTGATATCATTCTTAAATAAGCCATATTTTTTGCTTTTTTTTATTTTCACTGCTTGTGGATTAGAGCAAGTGACATCATCATTCCAGATGTTGTCTATACATTATTGATTCCACGTGGTTTCAGCTGAGTTGGATAGAAAGACAAACATTCGATTGGTTTAAAGTGAATTAAGTGAAATTTTTTAATTAGGAATACAGGTGAACAGATAATGATTACAAAGAGAGAAAGGAGGGGGGGGGAATAATCGTTTGTGTTTATAATAAATAAAAAAAGGGTCTATGAGGGGATGCTATCATGCTTGTTTAGTCTTCATCCGTGATCGAGGTGACCATGGGTTTCATAAAAGTACGTTTGAGTAACTTGAAAACTTCGCCATAAACAATCATGAACAAGATCAAACCCCAATCGAGACCCCATTCCCAAGTGATACCAAGCATACGGAAACCAGTGATGGCCACTTTAGGGATATACATAAAGATACAGAGACAAATGATATTAAACAAGAAGGTACCAATGAATGTTTTTGATTTCAATGTTTCCTTGATGCCAGCCAAATTCCATTCGGACTGTCGGTAACTGCGACAGTGAACCATGACAACAAGAGCAGAAAAACAAAAGACGACCAAAAGAGAAGTACGGCCTCTGAAGAAGGAATCACAAGCACCAGCGACATAATTCGAGTCACAGTTCACAGCACCCACTCCACTGCCCACTGTATACAGAGGAACAAAGAAAGCGACGAGACAGACGATACAGAGACCGATAGAATAACCAAAGGTATCGATGATGATTTCTCGGTTAAAGATGCTCTCGGTCGGAGGACGAGGAGGTTCTTGCATGACGGTTTTCGATGGAGGTTGAACACTGAGTAAACTAGCGGGAGGAGTGATGGCGATATAGACAAAGATCATTTGAAGGGTAGACATGGGAGCAGCACTTCGACCTTCCGGATCACGAACAGCCAGACAGGTCAAGACAACCAGAGCGAGACCAAACAGACAAATCCAGTAATAAAGTAAGAAACGTTGCATGTTTTGATAAATACGACGACCCTCAGCGATGGCACGAATGATGGTTGCAAAGTTATCGTCCGTCAAGATGATATCAGACGCTTGTTTGGCCACATCACTTCCATTCTTGCCCATAGCGATACCCACATCAGCAATACGAAGCGAAGGAGAATCATTCACACCATCTCCCGTCATGGCCGCAATATTCTTTCGACGGGCAGAGGCTTGGATCATCTTGACCTTGGTCTCAGGGGAGCAGCGGGATACGACCAAGGGCAGTTGAGGAAGTTCATCGATCTGTTCATCCGTCATGGCATCAAACGCAGTACCTGTCATCACCAACTTTTTGATTTCCTCAGGAGACATTCGGTGGTTCAAGATGTCGATTTCTTTGGCAATCGCTGTCGCTGTCGCTTCATGGTCACCGGTCAACATGTGAACAGAGATACCTGCCCGGTGCGCCTCACGCACGGCCTGTCGCGATTCCTCACGGGGAGGATCGTAAATGCCGGTGAGACCGAGAAAGAAGAGGTCCCGTTCGATATCATCACGAAGGAGCTGACCTAGTTCTTCAGCAGAGACATCCGAGGGAATATCCAACTTACGGTAGGCCATGGCCATCACACGAAGACCTTTGCCAGCCAGCGTGTTTACCTTTTCCAACACGTCCTCATGGTCTTGCTGACTGGCCAGGTTGGAGCAGAGTGGAAGGACCCGTTCGGCAGCCCCCTTGGTAAAGACATAGACCACCCCCGTGTTTTTATCCAGACAGAGGGTCGACATCCGTTTGATGGTCGAATCAAATTGATACTCGGCCAATAATTCCCAGCCACTGTCGACCAACTCGGGTTTTCCCATGTTGAACTTGTGAGCAAAGACCTGGAGGGCGACTTCGGTAGGAGCTCCGCTTGAAATCCAATCGTCTTCCTCGCTTTCCTTTTCGGATCCTGCTTGTTTTCGATAGATACTCGACACGTTACAGAGAGCCGCACACCGAACCAGGTTGAGGGTGTCTGGCGAGAGGGTGTGTTTGTCGATGGGAGTTGCCTGCTGATCATCCTCCATTTTATCCGGCAGTGTCTCGAACGTTCGGTATACATCGCCGACGGGTGACAAACCCTGAGGGACCACATAAAAATAACCTTCGAGAGGCGTCCAGAATCGGACGACGACCATCTTGGCCATCGTGAGTGTTCCGGTCTTGTCTGAAAAGATGTTGGTGACCGATCCCAAGGTCTCGAGGCATTTCAGCTTTCGAACGATCGCCCTTTGACGTGTCATTTCTTTACCCCCGAGGACCAAGGTGACGGTCATGACGGTCGTCAAACCGGCTGGTAAAACGGAAAGGGCGGCTGTCATGGCATACATGCCCGTGTCATAATCTGCTTTGAATTTGACAGAGGCCAAGACGATGATGACTGAGATGACAGCGGCTGCGAGTAACATGATGTACATCTTGTCGAGACTTTTCTGAAGGCGAGTTCGATCACTGTCTCCCGAATCATTCAATTTCTTTGCGACTTTTCCAATTTCGGTGTGCATACCAGTTGAAGTCACAATGGCTTTACCCCTGCCTTTGGAAATAATGGTGGATGAATAAATCATGTTGACACGATCACCCAAAGGTTCATCTGTTGAAACAGTCAGATGAGTTGATTGTTTCTTTCTTTTGTTTACCTGCATTGTCAAGCACAATCAATTGTTTAGAGACCGGAACTGATTCTCCTGTCAACAAGGCTTCATCAATCTCCAAATTGGACACATAAATCAATCGAGCATCTGCACCCACCGAATCACCTTCTTTAATCACAAGTATATCACCCGGTACCACTTCACGACTCGGAATCGATTTTTCCACACCATCACGAATGACATCCGCCATAGGAGAAGACAGGTTTCGAAGGGCGGCCAAGGTTTGTTCAGCAGCATATTCTTGAGAGAAGCCGAGATAGAGATTGAGTAGGGCGATAAACATCAGCATGGATCCAGTCACATAATCCGCCAAAACATAAGAAGCAATCGAAAGAGCAATAAAAATCCAATTCATCGCATCCATGAATTGAGCAAGGAGAACCTTGATCCACTTGGGTCCACCGTCCGAAGAGAGTTCATTGAATCCAAAAGTATGATGGCGCTCGGTGACTTGATCTGAAGATAATCCATAGTCTAAATCAGTTGATAAACCTTTTGCAACATCCTCAATGGACCTTGTATGCCAATCTGAAAAGGTTTCTTCTGTTTTCATGACAAAGAAAAAAAAAAAAAAAAAATAAACAAAAAAAAAAAAAGGTCAAATATTTATACTTGCTAGTTTTTTCAGATTTCTATCTTTATTGGCTGCAGCGTGAAACGAATCCAACAAAATTTATAAAACATAAACTTTTTTTACGTAAAAAAATATTCCCTGATTTGAAGTCCACTCATCCCCTTTCTGTTGTCATGTTTTCTGTGTTTCTCTCCCCCCCCCCTGATTTTTTTTATTTATTTGGATATGCAAGACATGATGAATTGCATAGGATCAATCGAATATGAATTCTGTACAATGATTGCTTATAGACAACAAACAATGATTTCTATTCAGATGATGAACCCATTTTCTTCTTTTTTCCGTAGTCTCTCTTTGTGAATATAAAAGGAAAAAAAAAAAAAATAGAAAAAAAAAATTATTTATTTCTCCGCAGTCCTCAAATAGGAAAAGAAGATTCACTGCTATTTGTAATCAGGATGATTCTGATTGGGAATAAATCATTGGATGTGCATTTTGTTATTGTTTATACCCTGTTGGAACCTGCAGATTGAATGTACAGTACTTTTTTGAGTTTTATAGAATGATCAATAAAAGACATAATTTATTGAATGTATGACTCATACGTCAGACATCTTTTTTTCTATTTGCTCTTTTTTTTCTTATTCTTTTTTTTCTAACGGACCATTCCGCCGAACTGACATTTTATATTAAAGTTATACAATAACGCACAGTACATGTCACACAAAGAAAGACGACAGCGAAAATTGCTCAATAAGATGGATAAAGACAGTAAATGATGAATTCTGTAGTTCTAGAGTTGGATGATTGTACTTTATTTACCAAAACATTTCAAAATGAGTTGATAGAAATGATTAGGACAAGACTGTGGTCTGATAGGATGATGTGAAACCATTGAACTTTGATAACTGTAGATGGGTTCATCACTTGATAGGGTCTGTGGATAAAATAAGAGGTGTCTTTGTTCTTCATCTTCTGAAAGACTACTGATACTGTCATCATCCTCCTCTTCTTCTTCATTGAATGAACAAGGGGAAGGTATAAATCCACGTTCTCTTAATAATTGATGTGTCCATAAAAGATATAATCCTTCGTTATCATCTGGACTGGCTGTGGTTGTTAAATCTAGAAATGGTTCATTATCTTTCTTATTTTATTTTGATGATTATTACTTGATAATGTGTTGACTGAACCATACGTTTGATTTGAGATTGTTTCTTGTAAAAGTTTAATTGAATTCATTTATAAATCATGATGTTTACCTTCATTTATATAATCTGTGGTGGATGAACTCGAAGGTGTATTGAACATGGACTATCATCATTCAATGTCTTGTTTATTCTCATTCATCAAATTATTTACCAACTTTGATTGTACCCAATGAGATGGACTGTTCATTGATAATAATAATAATAATAATGGAAAGAAGAAAGTCAATAGATTGAATACTCCTTTTTGGATTACTTCAAATCTTGTGCTTTTTATAATATTTTAAAATGAAAACTATAACTAGTTTGCCCTTTAATGTTTATTCAAGCCCTTTTTTTATTACTCGTCTTATGATCCTTATTCAATAATCCGTTCAAGAACATTACTCGTGTTTATTTGATTGGATGTCGATCGTTTTCAACCGGTCATCACTGCACATCATTCGCTTCAAAATAGAATAAAAAAAAAAGGAGAAAAAAGGGGGAAACAATAAACATTGAATGATCCATGTTTGAGTCAAAAGAGAGACACAAAGCTTACTTGGCATCAAACCACCTTCTTATTCAATCCATAAACAATTCACTATTTCTTTTTTTTTTTTTTTTTTTGAAACAAACAGTTGTATTCTATTCAACATCCCATTTAGAAAATTACCTTTTTTAAAAAAATTAAAATGATGACTGAGCATAGAAATAATAATGTGAATGTCTCTTTCATCAGACTCAAATCGACTTCCTTTTTGTGACGATAATAGCAAAAAAGGCTTGTTTTTCTATCGTCAAGAGGGTAAAGTATCGAATGCGTTCTTTGTAAAATCAAGTTGAATCTAGAACAGTCATGATCATCACTTTACCTTCTGATAAATCATGAATCCTCAAGACTCTAAGCCAAGCACTGTCTTCAATATCCCGTACTACATCAAACCTATTTCTCCGCTTGATTGGTATGATCGTACATCAGATCACGCCAGAATCGATTGTCACCTGTCTCTTGTTTTCATTATAAAAAGAAGCATCACTGAACTTGATCGATTCATACTCAATTGATTTCTTTCTTTTTTTTTTTATCTTTTGAACTATCATCAACATGTTTAAACATGATTTCATTTCTAGACAACAGCTTACCCTAAAGTCTGCTGTAATCCATGAAAAGGGAGGATAAATCTCTCTGATTGCAGTTTGGACTGTGATAGTGACTGCGTTCGACTTGAGTTCACCAAGAATCAGTCTCTGGAATATCGATCAACCGTATCACTGCTGATTTAAAACAATCCTCTTTTATTTACTCATCCGATTTGATCTATTCTTTATTAAAAAAGAAGAATGATATTAGAACCGTATGGACTATAATCATTCGTATTACAGAATAAATTG
The DNA here is from genome assembly GCF_000149305.1 of Rhizopus delemar RA 99-880. Classification (NCBI taxonomy): domain Eukaryota; kingdom Fungi; phylum Mucoromycota; class Mucoromycetes; order Mucorales; family Rhizopodaceae; genus Rhizopus; species Rhizopus delemar. The sequence continues at coordinate 33,632 of NW_027137827.1, read as the reverse complement.
ATTCTTTTCATCCTCATTTTAACACGTTGATTTCATAATCTCTAAAGAAGTAGAACCCTTTCTTGGCAAAAATTTGAATTTATTTATTTGAATGAGCGAACAATTTACAGCATAAATAAAAATGTGACAGAAAACAGGGAGCACGAAATAGAGCTATATTTTTTTTTTTTTTTATTTCTCTCTCTCTCTTTTTTTTTTTCTTTAAATGACAACAGACTATATACCAAAACAACCACCACCTGTTGATAGATATCAAACAGATCATGTGCCTGTCTCTATAGGTTTAGAAGATGCTGCTTATTCTTCTGGTTTAAATAATATCAACTTTCGTAAAAGAAATACTATCAAAAGACTCGAACACAGTGACTATGATTCAGAAGACTTTGATTTATCCAAAACTGACAAGGTGAAGCAAAGAAAAGAATTATTAAAGAGACAAAGTCGTAAAAGAGATTGGTATATTGTCTTGGGCTTGACGCTTTGGGCAGTGTATATTCGTCTTTGGAAAATATCTCAACCATCATCCGTAGTGTAAGTATCCTTTTTGTCATACATTACGAGTGATTAACAGAAAAGAAAAGGTTTGATGAAGTACACTTTGGTGGTTTTGCTACAAAATACATCAAGACTCGCTTCTTTATGGATGTCCATCCACCGGTATGTCCTATGGTTCTCATTATTTATACACACATTAATTCCTTTCTTTTTTCTTTTTTTTTAATCATCAGTTGGCAAAAATGTTAATTGCGCTTGTGGGCAAACTGGCGGGTTTAAAGGATTTTGATTTTAAAGAGATTGGAAAGTAAGAGAGAGAGAAAGAGAGAGAAAGAGAGAGAATATTGATGTGTGTATAGAGATTATCTTGTAGATCATGTTCCTTATGTTCCAATGAGATTCTTTTGTGGCCTAATGGGTTTATTAGTCGTCCCGATTGCCTACCTTACAGTGCGTGGTGCTGGTCATTCAGTTGCTGCTGGTTTGGTTGCTGCTCTCATGGTGTGTTACGGTAAGTGTTGAAAACAGAGACAAAAACAAAAGTGAATTGAATGATTTAGAAAATGGATTGATTGCCAACAATCGATTGATCTTACTTGATCCACCCCTCTTGTTCTTCACTTCCCTGACCGTATTAATGTGGATCAACTTTTATAATCAGCGACGCAAACCATTTCAATTTTGGTGGTATATTTGGTTAGCAGCCACAGGTACTGGATTGGGTTTGACCGTCAGTTGTAAATGGGTTGGGCTATTTACAATCGCAACCATTGGTACTTCAACTATAAAGAATTTATGGGAACTTTGGGGAAATACGCGTATATCAAAGGTAAAGGGAAAAAAAATAATTAAAGTGTACAAGAAGAGCTGAATGGATCTTTAAAAGTATGTGTTTGCAAGACATTTTGGGGCTAGAGCTCTTTGTTTGATTGTGTTACCCATCATGATTTATATGATGATGTTTGCCATTCATTTTCACTCCTTACCTAATAGCGGTGAAGGTGACGGTTTCATGTCGCCAGAATTTCAACAAACATTGGATGGTCATGCCTACATTCAATCACCTGTTGGTAAGCGTGTGTTGTAGAAGAGTAGAAAAGAGACTGATGTTTTTATATAGACATTGCATATGAATCAAAGGTGTTTATTAGACATATAGCTACAAGAGGTGGATATCTTCATTCACATCCTCATAATTATCCTGGTGGCAGTAAACGTAGGTTGACAGAAATGATTACAGCAGGGGGGAGTGCTTACATTGCATTTAATCTAGAGCAACAGGTTACACTTTATCCTCATCGTGACGATAATAACTGGTGGACAATTAGAAAAGTCGATGATGAAGAGACACATTCGATTCAATACGTCAAACACGGAGACATTGTTACTTTAAAGCACTCTGATTCAGTGAAACGATTGCATTCTCATGACATTAGGCCTCCAATGACAGATGTCGAATACCATAATGAAGTGAGGTAAGAATGGATAATACACAACGTAGGTTGAAAACAAATGACTGACGAGCCCTTGATCTACAGTACCTATGGATTCGAGAATTTTACGGGTGATGCCAATGATCACTGGAGAGTAGAGATCATTGAAGGAGATAGACATGATCCAGTCTCAGAGGAAAGACTGAGGACGATTCATTCAAAATTCCGTCTAGTGCATGTCACGACAGGCTGTGCCTTGTTTTCTCATTCTGTGAAATTGCCCGAGTGGGGATATGATCAGCAGGAAGTCACTTGTATCAAGGGAGGAAAAATGCCCAAGACACTATGGTACATTGAGACAACAGAAAATCCAATGTGTAAGTTATTTGCTACTTTATAGGAACAATTATTCATCCTCCCATAGTGCCGCCCGAGACAGAAAAAGTGACATACAATAAGCCAGGTTTTATTGCTAAATTTGTCGAACTGAACAAAGTAATGTGGGATACAAACAAAGGCCTTACTTCCTCTCATCCTTACGATTCAAGACCAGAGGTAAAGTTTTGATCACTTGTAAACAGAGGCAGGTACTAATATGCACAAGTCCTGGCCATTCTTACGACGAGGCATTAATTTTTGGTCAAAAGACAAGTTGCACCTTTATCTATTAGGAAATCCTTTGGTTTATTGGTCTGCAACCATTTCCATCTTTGTTTATTTTGCAGCAAAAGGTGCAGTGACCATATTGGAAAAGAGAGGAATAGCAAAAGATTTTGGTGGTAAAAAAAAAAAAAAAAAAAAGTCGATGGGAAACGCAAAAGATGCTTACACAAGCTTTTTTCTCGCCCTTAGAATTGAGAAAATTTTATGATGAATCAGCAGGTTTTTTCCTGGTTGGGTGGCTATTCCATTTTGGGCCATTTTTTTTGATGGGAAGACAATTGTTTTTGCATCACTACATGCCCGCGCTCTATTTCTCTATTCTATTGTTTGCTGTTGGTTTTGATCTCTTTACGATTCGTTTGATGAGTCGTAAAAGGTTAATGGTGGCTGGCTTATGGATTTTGTCTGTCATCTATGTCTACAGGTGCTTTATACCTATTACTTATGCTGAACCTTGGACACAATCGCTGTGTGAGAAAGCAAAGTGGCGATCTACGTGGGATTTCAACTGTGCAGAGTAAGTTTTTCTTTATGAATCAATACAAGCTTAGTTATGTGTTATTGTTAGGTATCATCATGACATTGAAAGTTATAACATCAAAAAACCTTTGATCATAGAGGGAATCGATAAAATGAAAAGCGTTGTTAGCTCATATTGGGCTAATCATCCAGCAGAAGTAGCTGGCGTAGTTAATATTGTATCAGATGCAATTAATGTACCTAATAGTCAACAAAGTGAAAATATAGAACAGATTGATTTCACTACGGGTACACAATAAACAAAAAAAAATTACCATTTCCATTTTTTTTTTTTTAGTCCCTGGATTTACATCATTACAGACAAACAGAAAATCAAAAATCTGAGCGCTTCGTTAGTCATATTTATCCTCCTTGAGTTCAATTAAAGAATTTTAAAAAGAAAGCGGAATTAGGAGACACTCACTCAATCCCAAATTTACTCAACCCATTCTTGAGATTGCACAAAAAGTAATATGAAAAACAAGATGGATACACCAATCGCTCTACTTATTTCTTCTGTCACCATCTTCACGATAAAAATAAGCTATTATTAAGATACCTATAAAAAATTACCAGAAAAAGCATCAACATTGCCGAATAAGGCGTCCCGATCCGAACTTAAATTTTGTCCTCCTCCCAAAAAAAAAAAAAAAAAAAAAGGCTCAAGAAACACAGTACGACAACAGTTCTTATGATCGACTGCTGTTTGTCTGACTTTGTTACAAACGAATGAGATGAATTTAACAATCTTATTGACGCGTTTATTAAGCATCACAAAAACGCATATACTGATCAGAATGAATCCATCTGGAAGAATGAGGGTCAAATTCTTATTTGGTCTTTCTTTGGTGTCATGCTTAATAACACCAAAGAGATAAAAGTAGTACGGCAGACACATTGAAGAGTATAGGTAGCAGAAGATTCTATCAATTCTTTTGTATTGGTCATAGGAAGTCGAAAAGCAGATTAACTCGTAAGAACAAAAAGGGGTTTTAGCTACATACCACTGAAAGGAATGAATCTAAACAGGGCTTGATTTTCTATAAACTAGAACTCTCAAACAAGATATAAAAGATTATAAAGCTGTTGTGCGAGTCTTTGCAATCTTGCTGCTAAAACAAATCAACTTATCTACTCATTTATTTCGACTTTTGACATCAAACTTTTTTTTTGCTTGCATGCTCTTAATTTTTTTTTTGGAAATACTGTGTCACATTTGTACTACTTTTATGTGAAAACAGTATATTCTATATTTTAACTAGTTTTCTTTGTATCTCGATTTTGCTTTTCTTTTTTGTATTTTTTTTTTCTTTTGTTTCTTTTTGTTAATCACAAATCAAGATTATTATTATAGTGAATAATTGATTCAAGAAAATGTTCAAGAAGAAATCATTGCTCCTCATCTTTACTGCATTGTTTACAACCACAGTTGCTTCACATACCAGTAATATAACAGCGTCAGGCACTTGTGTCAAATATCCCATAAACGCGACTTGTTCGGTACGTTTTGCAGAGTAGATCCCGCTTTTACTGCTTTTAATAATAGCAAATTAATTCCCGATCTTAGGAATACATAGATTACAACATACTTTTACCAAGCTCAATTAAACTTCAAACAATAGAAACAAGCTTGCAGTCATCACTAAAACAATTGAATATAAACCAGCCTGATTGCCTTGATGCTTATTCTCGTTATCTTTGCTCAAAGACATATCCAGCTTGCCAGAATACAATCACTTACAGTAAGCACAAAATAAAAAAAAGAAGCTTGTACGACCCTTTGATAATTTTTTTTAATTTAGAAACCAATGTCACTGCAGATTGTTTATCAAACTGTAAGAAAGTCAATGATGCATGCTCAGATACATTCAAGACAGCCAGCCAAACACACATTTTACCCAATTGTACATCGAAAGCAACTTGTATTTCTACACAAAGTAATAAAAAAAAAGCTTTTCCTGATGAAAACAATTAAAAATTCCTAATATATCATATGTAGTGTCACAGGACAAAATTAATAGAAAAAGGCTAAATATATTGGCTGTCCCATCCTCTACGGAATTGCTGAAGGATTGCCCTTCTCCTTTTGTTAAAGACACGCTTGCTAGTATAGGTGATGGACAAACAACCGATAAAACGTTCTGCCTGGCTGGTTGTTGTGCTCCTTGTCCTTTACAAAATTTTGTAAATTTTATTATCACTTAGTTTCAAGTCATTGAACGCCCTTTTTTTTTATAGATTTATAAAAAGGGTTGGGCCGAGAAAGGATTTAATGCTTCAAATGCGCTTAGATTTGTATCCGCCATCTTATCCTTCTTTTTAGTCGTCAGTTATTTGGTCTTACCTGATAAAAGAAGGTAAAGAGATGACGATATGATTAAGTAAGAAGGATACTAAATCGTGTCTAGACATCCTTCACTTTTGATTCTAAACTTGTCCATCGGCATCTTTCTGTTTAGTATGACATCTTTCTTTGCCATAGGAAACTTAAAACGAGTACAGTGTTCATCAAACGGTATCAGCCCAGGTGAAATGGATAATAATAAGCTTTGTGCCGCTCAAGGTTTTTTTTTTTTTTTTTTTTTTTTTTAATTAATCAATATTGAATTTCCTTCTAACCGTTTATGTAGGAGCTATTCTGGTATTTGGGTCCTTTGCCACTGCTTTTTGGTGTAGTGCGCTCATTTTAAACCTTCATCTTCATACTGTATGGAATTATGGGTTCTTTACAAATAGATACGTCTTGCTCAACACCATCTGCTGGGGGATACCGACGGCAATTACTTGTATTGCAATTGGCCTACATGCAATCAAGTTTGAAATTGCTAGTCTATGTTTGGTGTCTATGGAATATATATTTAAGCTCTTTTTTTATCCGTTAGCTGCCATCATTATTCCAAGTTTTCTTGTACACATTGCTACCTTTTTCTATATCGCACATATCGCGATTCGTGAAGGACTTCAATCTGACATGACACAATCCTTATCAGCAGCAGCAGGAAATCATCCTGATCGTCAACCAGCTGTCAATCATCGCCATATCATGGCTGCTGTTCAAATTCAGTGGAGAGCCTTGATGTTGGCTGTTGCAGCTATTGTTACTGTTCTATTTTACTGGGTAAAGCAAAGTAAAGATGCCACCATTCCTCGTTTTTAACAAGTATATATTTATAGCTGGCCTACATGACACAAATGAGTCGCATTACTCAGATATTAGATAATGCTTCATTTACTGCTACTTGGGTTCACTGTATGATCACACCAGAAATGGACCAGGATACATGTTATGAATTAGTCAAATCGTCTTTACCTTCTTTCCCGCTCATGCTATCTGCTGATATCTTGGCAGGCCTCATTGGCTTCTGGCTCTTTATTCTTTTTGCAAAGCGATCCTTGTGGCGCGAATGGAATGATTTAATCTATGATATTCGCTTGACGTTAACTGGAAGCAACTTTAAAAAAAATCGAGAACAGTTCTTCACACTCTAAAGCATCCTCTCCTTTTTTTTTTTTTTTTTTTTTTTTTTTTTCATACCGCATTCATATTCTAAGCATATCCTGCGTGGATCGTTTCTTTTGGCCCATATTTTTGTGAAACACACTTTCCCGCTTCTAAGAACAGAAAGGGTTGTGTTACTCTGCAAATAAAAAAGGGCGGGAGCCTTTATGTTTTTCAAAAATAAACGATTGATGCCCTACTCTCTCACGCAGCAATACACTTTAGTCATTTCTTGTAAGATAAAAGAGATGCAGTTAATATCTGTCGTAATAGCTGTGAGCTTTTGGTTCTTTCGCATAATAGCTGTATTTAATTGACTAAAGCCTAATTTTTATTCATTATAGAAAAAGTTTAATGTTTGATACACAGGCTAATTTAACTTGCATGCAGGCAAATAAAAAAAAAAGAACTACGCTCTCTTTGCTTTGTAGTAATAATTTCTTTTTTGCTTGGTCACTAGTTTATATACAAAGCTGAAGACACATTGATGCACTAGGGTATTTACATCCAACAATCAATCATTTCAATAATCTAGGCTTGAATTGATTTTAATCAATAAAAGATAGTAATTTAAACCAACAGTTAAGTTAAAAAAAAAAGTCAAACTTCCTTAGCTATTTGAAACGTTATGGATAGTTGATTAAATCAAAAGCCATATTTTCGACTATTTCAAGTATTAAGCATGAGTAAAAGATAACTTTATTTATGCCCATTTTGTTGCAATTGAACTCAGCGGCTTTCAGCCATTCTATGAAATTGATTCTGTTAATGAATTTTAACAGGTTGCTTCTAATATTTTAATCTATTGCAAATAAAAGTAAAGCTTGATTTCAGTATTCCTTTCCTGTTAAGTGGATGGCTTTTGCTTCGCAAAAATGAGATGACACTTCTCGTTAAAAGATTAAACTTGTACCATGACCCAAACGGAAGAACATACTCGAGATGACGGAAGATCGTATCTTATCTGATTGTAATATGGTTAAACAAATGTTTATTTGTCAAAATTTAATGACATTTTGAACACGTAATAGCTTTGTAAATGAGCTATTCCCTAAAAAAAAAGAAACAGTTGGTTGCTTGTGATTCAAATTGAAGGTTTTCAAAGCTTGATTTTACCTTTTAAATTGTATTTTATTTCTACAAGTTAAACCAGTTTTCAATACATGAATACATTCAACATTATTTTTGAGGATAGTCGAGGTAAGCTGAGAGAAGAGTTAATGGAAGCAGATGAGTAGGTTCTTGACCTCAAAAGCTTGGCTCTCCAGGAGCGAATATTTGCAAGCATAGCTTAGCAATCCTATGCTGGGTAAAGACAATGCCAATAATGAAAATATAAAAAGTTGCCAAAACGGTGTGCTGTTTATTCTGATATTGATGAATACAGCTTTTATTCTACAATAAATCCACCTTTATGGATTCATTAAACATTCAATATCATGTTTAAATTAAAAAAAACCCCCTTATCTAATTTGTTCCTTTTTCTTTCTTTTAGGCGACAAACGACTGTTAAAAGCATCAAAACAAAAACAGAAATGCGATGAATAAATTTAGAAAAATAGAAATCAAAGAAGCAGCATCAAATTCTAAAACCAAGACAATTTAATATGAAAACACTGTAAATAATTTGTATTAAATCATTTATTCTTCATCTTCTTCATCAGCAGCTTCACCGCTACCGGCAGCAGCTCTCTTTCTCTTGACACGACCAGCACGGCCACCACCGTAGGGAGAGGTCAAAGCAAAGTCAATGTGCTTTTGAGAATCCAAACGGACGATGAAAGAGGGAACATTGACGATTTGCTTACCAACACGAATGTGACGTTGACGGATCAAGACACGAGCGTGGTGAATAGACTTGGCAAGACCCAACTTGAAAACTTGGGTTTGGAGACGACGTTCCAAGAAATCTTCAATCTTGAGGGCAAGAACGTAATCGAGCTTCATACGGGTTTCGTCAAGGACACCAATACGAACCAAACGACGAATCAAAGCGTTACCTTCAAAGAGACGACGAGGGTCCTTTTCGTCCAACTTTAAAAGTTCACGAGCAGCACGACGAATCTTGGAAAGAGTGAAACCAACTCTCCAGATTTCTCTCTTGTTCTTCAAACCGAATTCACCAATCAACTTGAGTTCTTGGTCAAGACGGGCGGATTCGAAAGGACGCTTGGGGACAGTGGAAGTCTTGTGATAGTTTCTGGTGGTTCCAGTCATTGTTATAAAAGAGAAGGAGCTTTCAAAAAATTAGGATAGCCCTTTTTTTCTTTCTTGGATGGCTTGGTGACAACGTGACTTGCTGAATCAGAAAAAAAATTTTTAAGACTCGTTCTCAGCGAATAACCGTACAGAGAGAGAGGGGTGAAGAAAGGTGGGGGGTGGACAATAAGTTAGGCGCTGGACTGCTCAGGCAAAAAGTGTTTTCTTTCTCTTTATTTTTGTGCAAACTTTGACAGGTAAACTTTTAACATGCCATCAATTCAATAAATAAAGCAATACTCATTTTACAAATTCACATAATGTAGAATGCCTCACTCTTTTGGTCGTAAGTAGTCTTATAACATCAGTTCATGTTCATTGCAACCCACACACAATTATTTTTTTGTTAGTCCGTGCTCGTACTCGTCACATGTTCTCTCGTAACTTCAGAGAACATGGTGTCATCCCTCTCTCCACCTACTTGAAGACTTACAAGGTCGGTGACATTGTTGACATCAAGGCTAATGCTGCTGTCCAAAAGGGCATGCCTCACAAGTTCTACCACGGGTAAGTTGGGCTGCAACAAAAGAAAAAAAAATGCCTGTTGAACAATATATTGAAAACTTTAACTTAGTCGTACTGGTATCATCTACAACGTTACCAAGTCCTCTGTCGGTGTTATTGTTCACAAGGTCGTTGGTAACCGCTACATTGAAAAGCGTGTTAACGTCCGTGTTGAACACATCAGACACTCCAAGTGTCGTCAAGAATTCTTGGACCGTGTCAAGTCCAACGCTCAAAAGAAGAAGGAAGCCAAGGCTGCTGGTGGTAAGTTTTTTTTGTGGTTGAATTGAATCATTTCTAACACTTATCATAGTCACTTTCAACCTCAAGAGACTTCCTGCTCAACCTCGTGATGCTCGCCACGTCTCCACCAAGAACAATGTTCCTCAAACTATTGCTCCTATTCCTTATGAAACTCTCATCTAAGGATATTGCAATTTTAATAAAATGCACGGATTTGCTTTTGAAAAAAAAAAAAAAAAAAAAATTATGCAGATTATACTTTGAGAAGGTGATATGTTATGTTAGATTGTCATTCTACTTTCTTTTTTTAACTGATACATCAAACAAGACCTATGTTAAAGTATTGACTTGTATTCAATGGAATGCTTTTAATTGATCATTCTTAGCTATTACACTTTATAAAAAGTCAGAAAAACCTTTTCTCTTTAATCAAATGTTATACTCAGCTCATTTTGATTACTTGGATAATCAGTCAAGAACAAAAAGATGAGTCTTCATTTTGAAAATAGAGCAAGAAAGATCCTCCTCATCTTCACTTTATACATTAAATAATTCAATATGTAGTCTACTGTACGTGAGTGAAATATAAATAGTTTCCCGATTGGAACTAAACAAAGCCTCATGCAATCCTCAAATGTAATTCTTGCAATACATTTTCATTGCGCCTGTTTTAAAGCAAGTTTACATGCGGTATCATTCGATGCTAGAAGAATGTCGAATAATAGTTGATAGCATGCCTGAGTTTTTAAGAAATAAAAAAAAAATAGAGTGCAGCTATTTCTCAACACAGGTTAATGTATTCCTCGCTTTTTAAGTTAATGCACGATCTGATGAACATCTGTCTCATTTTATTGCATTAAATAAATTATGCCAAAGACTAAGAAGGTATTCTATTCAAAATGAGATAATTATCCTCAATTCAAGAAGAAACCATGTAAATTCATGCCAGCTCAAAATGAAAATTACCTCAATACAATATATAGATAGCATGAGATTCTTTTAATTTATTAATTTTTGTTTAAAAGAACGCCTATGTACATAGAATAAATAATAATAAAAAGGTATATGCCAAGTAGGAGGGGATGAAAGATAATGTAAAAGTCATTTAAAATCCGCAATAACAAAAAAAAAAAATCAGCTTGATATCTTGAGTTGCCATTTTCTAAAAGAGGATAATATTTTGCTTTTAAACCTTTTTTCTTTTGAAATCCTTTCTTTGCTATCAACAACTTCATCTTCTGCTAACTCTAACGCAAGCTGTGAATCATCCCATCTTTTTGTATGCTGTTGGTTATTATCAGCCGTGTTTATTATACAATTTGGTTTATGCGCGAATATAAACTCGGTGCAGTTATTGTGAAGTGAAAGTGATTTGGTAGATGAATTCAAGCTTGATAAGGTCGCACATAGTGAAGGCAATGGGTCATTAGAGCCATTGCTACCTTTACTTTTATGTTTGTGAGACATTCAAGGAATAAAAGAAATAAAAAAAAAATATGATAATGAATAAGAAAGTAAGAAAAAAATACAAAAATAGCTGCTCCAAAATAAAAATATATTTTTTTCAACTATTTTTGGTTACAAATATCGTATGCTTTATTACATAGACAAGTCCATAGAGTCACCTTCTGATACAGTCACGAATTTAGTAATCGATTCCTTCAAAACAGCCGTTGTTCCTCTAGGATATTTATAGCTCTTTTCTTTAACACCTCTTTCATTAGGTCTAACATGGTTTCTAAGATAATCAGTTGAATCCTTTGTAATAACACAAACATCCACATTAGAACCAGATCCTAAATCATTAAAAATACCAGCTTCAATAGCTTCTCTGACAAGATCAATTGCTTCTTCACGCTACAAAATAAAACTTAGCTCCCTTTCGTTTATCGCATGCACATGTCTTTTTTCAACTTACATTCATATTTGGTTTCCATTTGCTTTCAAACACACTCATTGCAGCCAATGAACCTGAACCCATTGTAACATAGGGTAAGTTATCAGTACTACCATGAGGATATACAGTATAAAGTTGAGGGCCAGTAACATCGAAACCACCGAGGACAAGAGCGGCACCAATATGGCCTTGATATCTTTTAAGAAAATATTAGTATTTTCATTCTTTGTGTTGTATATTAAAATTGTAATTTACTTGTATAACATTTGCTTTAACAAAGTCATTGCTGTAGCAACTCTAGGCTTTCTTCCAGTAGCTAAAGAGTGTAACTCGATTTGGGAACTGATCAAATTTGTAGTAAATTCAGTATCGGCGGCTGTACCTGCACCACAACAATAGCTAAAAAGGAGTTAGTCCCTCTTTTTTGTATACTTTGGTTTTCTCGAATCTTACATGTTGGGAGCAATATAATGGATCTTTTCACAGTTTTTATCAGCAACAATAGGTCCTTCAGTAGCTCTCGTATCAGCTCCTAAACAAATACCATCCTTTTTTTTTAAAAAAAAAAAAATGCAATTTAGTAATTTGATGTCAATAAGCAAACAAAGATGCTTACTTTATAAATGAGACCAACAATAGTGGTACCTGTGCTTGTTGCTTTTGGTGGTTTGGCACCGTTAGAGGCTAAAGCTGCATTTCTATAGACAAACAGTATAGAAGGGTCAGTACATAAAGTACAACAATTTCACGTAATGCAGTTTATTCTAACCTTCCGCAGTTATCAAAATTGAAACCTCCTTTTGCTAATCCAGCGTTGATTGTCATGATATTTTGTTTTCTGTGTGTTAAAAAAAAGGAAAATGAAGAGATGCTTTCTAGTATACGCGTCGTTCATCGGGCCAGGAATTTACGTCACTTATGTGACTTTTATTTTCTGTGTGAAGCAAGATGAAATCGGCTTTAAATAAGATCTTGGAGAAAAAACTAAAGCGAAAGTCATCAAGCTACTATCATCAATTGACTACAATAAAGTTACTCTTGTTAGTTTATCTTCTTCTTGCAAGTTCGAGATTCATTAGATTAATTACTATAAAAAGAAATCAATAGTTTTCATAAATTAAGTTTTACATTCCGCCACTTTCCCATCCTCTTTACCCCTTTAACACTATGTCTACTCGCTATGCAAGAACTGCGGATAAAACAACAAATGAAAAAAATGCAAAAACATTAAAGTCACTTTTACAACAAACACCTAACAAGTACTGTGCAGATTGTAAAAAGAAAGGTACGCCATTATACCTAAAGAAGAATGTTTTTGTAATCAAAATGTCGAATAGATGCTCGTTGGGCTTCTTGGAATTTGGGAATATTCATTTGTATTCGGTGTTCGGGTATTCATCGTTCTCTTGGTGTGCACATTAGCAAAGGTAAGCATGAAGCTTGAAACTTATATAAAAAAAGTAGCGATACAATTACAACCACCCTTTTTTTTTGAATAGTTAAATCTGTTGACCTGGATACTTGGGTACAAGATCAAGTTGAGAACATGGTTCGCTGGGGAAATGAACGTGCTAATAAGTAATTAAAAAAGCGAAAAAGTATTTGCTGAATGCTTATGAGAAAATATATTAGATATTGGGAGGCCAATTTGGGTGATAGAAAACCATCAGAGAGCAACATGGAAATGTGGATTCGAGCAAAATATGAGCAAAAGAGATGGGCAATGAAAGGCCCAATTCCTGATCCTAGCACGCTAGGAGATGGAAATGACATCCAAAAGCAAGAAAAGGTAACAAGTTCGTGTGTAACACAGTATAAAAAGTAAATAACACAACTCTTTCTTTCTTCTCTCTTTCAGCCTTCGCAACCCCCTGCAAGACAAGCAGACAAGCCAAAGCCAAAGCAATCTGAGTTTGCAAACCTTGATGCGTTCTTGACTTCACCTTCTTCTCCTGTCACAAATCATCAGTCTGCTAATACTTCTGCTTCACAACTTCAAGGCGCTGATTTTTTCTTTGGGTCTACTGAAAACAATATTAAGACAAATACACAGCAGCAACAGCAACAGCAACAACAGCAGCAACAGCAACAACAAAAGCATAATGATATTAAGTCCTCCATTTTATCTTTATACAACACTATGCCTGCTGCACAACCTCCTATTCAACAACAACAGTTCTATGCTGGAAATTCTCAAAATCAATTGACAGGATTAAACTTTGGCTATGGTCAACAACCTGTAAATAATAATAACAATATGTGGGGGTCTTTTGCCTCTGCCACTTCTACGCAACCTCACAATAATATCAACAATGGTTGGGGATCTTTTACTTCGCCTGTACAGCCACAAAGCAATATGCCTCAGGGAGGCCAATTCTTTTCTTCATCTAGTGGTAATGGTAATAGTAATAGTGCTGTACAAAAAGAACCAAAGAAAGAGTAAGTTGACTGTTATATAAATAGCATAAGTGCATAACTAATTTGAATATTTTATTAGTGTATTTGCAGACCTTTTAGGTTAAGAGGAAGAGCTTATAGACAAAGTTAATAAACTAAAAAAGACTTTTTTTTTTGCTTATATAAACTTACAAAATACAAAGTGGAAATGATAAAGAAGGTATACTAATCAAGTCAGTATTAGCATTCGATAATGTTATTAAATACATGATGTTCTCCATTATAATTCTGATTGGCAGATAAAAAAATGCCAATTAACAACTGAAATATATAATGCCATGACACACTATTTGGGCAAGTATAATTTATAAGCTACTATCGGATAAATTGAGAGCCAGGTATATAATAGTTGTTTATATGACAGCAAGAGTATGACCTCATTAAGTAAAGTAAGAAATATGGAGAAATATAGTATTTCTTTGTTCTTTGAAATTGTCTATTTTAGTAAGCAAACCTTGGCAATCAAAATTGTATTGTATCGATTTAAATGAATAAAAAAAACTTCTTGATGCCACTTTTATTAACAGAAGAGAGGTTGCAAATTATGACATGGATTATAATAGTCAAGTGCGTGCATGTTTATAATGAAAGTAGCGTTATAAACATTATTGTATTGAGAAGGTTTTAATAAAATTTGACATTATGATAAGATGTAAGCATGCTTGATGTAGGAATAGCTGTGGAATGATAGCATGGGATGGTGTTCTGTCTCTGTATTCTCTAGCTCGAAGCAAAGATGATGATAGAGAGCTTGAGTGATTTTTTTTTTGAGGAAAGAAACTGAGTGCATGACCCATAGTTCATTGTCCAGGATACAATAGGCATACAGATGTAAGTAATAATGACAAAAACGCTTCATAGACCTATCATTAGTGTAGATGATACTTCAGATATTGTCTAAAAAGCAAGATGCGATGATACTCTGATTAGTGAACTATAAATAATAGGTTGTACTAGATGGTTTTGTTAATATTTAGAGAAAAGATGAATCTACTGTTGTTGATGTTAATACGCTTAATGAAAATATTGTTTTAATGGAAGGACTAATGTTAATAGTCTTTGCCTTTGTAGTTCTTTAGGAATGCCAAATAGATGATTTTTAGAATCACATAAGGCCATTTTCCATCTATCATATTCTTCTTTCTACACAATGGGTGTAAAACAAAGAACATTCAGGAACTCCAGTTCCATCATATTTAGATCAGCCAATCCCACCCTTGCTATATCCAGAATTTATTTGTGAATATACTATCGTCTAAGTACTTATTAGTAAGCATCAGTACAGTAATAAATAATCGATACTCTGATTCTTTTGCACTTTGTATTCGAGGACTGTTTTGTAATAAGACTGCGATGTATTTAAGTGATATGAAACCACAGATTCTGAAAGTCGTATCGTACTTAATATTTTTCAAAGAATAAATGAAATGCTACAAATGATTAAAGTATACGCAAGAGGCGTTATTACTTTTACAAAATTTTTATATACTGTATTTGTCTTTCTTTATTCAACACTCTGGACATTCAAGTCTTTTCTCAGTTTAGACCCCAAATGAAAATATATAATTAACTGACGTCTTGCATGGCACATTAAATATACCACAATAGACGAAGACTTGGCTAATTCGACTAAAGATAACCTGACGTTTAGTCTAGCATCTGTTGCTTCCTTTCGTTGCAGCAGCAATAAGAAAGAGCTTAATTTAATATCACTATAAAATACTTTTTGTAATAAATAACATTGATTTTTATTATTGTGGATACGTGAAAATCCTTTTCTGTAGTGGTAGAATAAAATAAAAAACAATGGATTTGTACTCAGGTAAGGAAAAAATGTTGATTGGCTAATAGTACCAATACAGCATATTAATTCTGGTTGGTTAGTCAATATCAGTTACCAATATCCTAAAAGTGTCTATTTTTCTTTTCGTGTCGACACATACGCTTTGGAAACAGTTGCTTATAAAATCGTATAATTAAATACTAATTATGAATATTATAAATGGCCTTACGGCTTCATGCTACAAACTTTTGATATTCAATGTCATGGCTTTAATTTTCGCAGTTGCATAATGGTCTGTATTCGTATGTGTTCTGTAACAACTTGAGTTGATTTAATTGCACAGACTCGGATCTTCAAAGATGAAATGCAATAGATTAAAAGCAAAGCGTCATTTAGAAGCACAAGTACAAAAGACAGGGAATATGTGACTGTTATATTTGTTTAAAAGCCACAATTTTTAACATTTAGATACTTTTTTTTTTTTTTTCTTTTTTTGATACAGCTTTGCTCTTTTGACATAATGGCATCAAAGAAAAAGATAACAACAGCTACCACCACAAAGGAGAAACCAGCATTAATAAATAACAAAAAAGTAGATCAACCAAAAGAAAAGAAATCTTTAAAGAGACGCGCTGACGAAGAAGAAAGTGATCAAGAAGATTTTGGTAATGTTAGTATTGATATGAACTCTGAAGACGAAGAAGAGAAGTTTGCAGAAAGTAACGATGAGAATGATGAAGAAATAGAGGAATTTCCAGAAATCGATCTTAGTGCTGATGAAGATGAAGATGAAGACGATGATGATTTTGAAGGAGATAGTGAAGAAAACGAAGAAGAAGAGGAGGAGGAGGATGAAGATATGGAAGAAGACTTTGATGCTGAATTAGAAGCAGATCTTGAAAGAGAAGATAATGAAAGCGATGAAGAGGAAAAGGAAGAAGGCGAGTTCAAAATGTAAGATACCATTTTATATTTCATTTGATAAAGTATTTACTGTATATTAGCTCCCCTCCATACCGACAACACTATGCAAATGAAAAATTACCGGATATTGAAGGAAATTATGACAGTGATACCTCAACTGAAGAAACTGAAAACACAATTGGTAATATACCACTTGAATGGTACAAGGATTTGCCGCATATTGGCTATGATATTGACGGCAAAAAGGTTTTGAAGCCTGCGACTGCAGATGAACTTGACAAATTTTTGGCTACAGTTGAAGATCCTGATTCGTGGAAAACTGTAAAGAGCGACAAGGAGGGTAAAGACGTTGTACTTAACGATACGGAATTAGATATCATTCAACGTCTTCAGAGAGGTATCATTCCTGATTCTACCTACAATCCTTATGAGCCTACGGTAGAATGGTTTACTTCAAAGACGGAAGTAATGCCCTTGTCAGCACGCCCTGAACCAAAGAGTCGATTTATTCCATCTAAATGGGAAGCAAAGAAGATTATGAAGATTGTCCGTGCCATCAGACAAGGTCGTATCGTACCTCGCAAACCAAAAGATGAAAAGCCTAGATTTTATAACCTTTGGGGTGATGACGATGCTCCTCGTGAAGACCATATTATGCACGTTGCTGCACCCAAGATGAAGTTGCCCGAACACGATGAAAGCTACAACCCTCCTGAAGAATATCTCTTGAATGAAGAAGAAACTAAAGAATGGGAAGAACTGGATGAAGAAGATAGAAAAAAGAACTATCTTCCCAAGAAACATTCCAGTCTGCGCCATGTCGCTGCATACGATAAATTTATCCAGGAAAGATTCCAACGCTGTCTTGATCTTTACCTGGCTCCTCGTGTCCGTAAGAACAGATTGGACATTGATCCTGAATCGCTTGTTCCAAAGCTTCCTAGTCCTAAGGATCTTCGTCCCTTCCCTACACGTCAATCTCTTACATACGAAGGCCATACAGCTCGTATCCGTGCACTTTCTGTCCATCCTAATGGTCTCTATGTGCTTTCAGGCTCCGATGACAACACCTGTCGTCTTTGGGAAGTGTTGACAGGTCGCTGTCTTTCCATGTGGAAATTTGAAGGTATTATTCATGCTCTTGCTTGGTGTCCTAATCCAGATGTCTGGCTATTTGCTATCTCTGTTGGTCACGGTGAAGTACACTTGATTTCACCACCCAAGCTCTGCTCTCCTGTACAAGCTATGAATATAGATCAATTCACTAAAGGTGGTTTTGCCAACCCTGCTGAAAGCAAACAAAATGTGTCTTGGATCAAGGCTAATGAATCAGACGAGGAAAAATATGGCTACAAAGCTCGTATTCAACATCCTCAAGCTGTCAAGCAACTTACCTGGCACAGAAAGGGTGATTACCTTGCTACTGTTGCGCCTGACGCAAAGAACCTTGCTGTACTTATCCATCAGGTTTCAAAACATCAAACACAAGCTCCCTTTAAGCGTCTTAAGGGCCTCGTACAAAAAGTGGCATTCCATCCTATTAAGCCTGTCTTCTTTGTTGCTGTAAGTTTCCTTATTCTACATATAATTTTATTGGCTGATATCTGTTTTTTTAGACACAAATCTATGTCCGTATTTATGATTTGATGCAGCAACAGTTAATTAAGACATTACAGACTGGTGTCAAGTGGGTTTCAAGTATTGACGTTCATCCAGGTGGAGACAATGTGGTGATTGGTTCATACGATAAGAGAGTTTGTTGGTTTGATCTTGATCTCAGCTCAAGGCCATACAAGTCTTTAAGGTAAAGCTTAAAATGAGAGTACGAATTGAACGAGAAAACATGATTTAAAATATAAATTAGATTTCATACAAGAGCTGTGCGTCAAGTTGCGTTTCACAAGCGATACCCGTTATTTGCCTCTTCATCCGATGATGGTACAATTCAAATCTTTTATGGTATGGTTTACAATGATTTATTACAGAATCCTTTGATTGTTCCTGTAAAGATCTTGAAGGGTCATGATATTAAGGATAGTCTTGGTGTATTGAATGTTGAATTCCACCCTACACAACCATGGATCTTTTCAACTGGTTCTGATGGTACTTTTAGACTTTGGACATAAAAAAATTATCAATGCACATGTACATTACTCTCTTTCTTCCATTTGCTTTTCTCTTTTATTTTTTGTTGCTTAGAAAATAAACAATAAAAGAAATATAATCTATTACCAGCAAAAAAAAAAGTATAAAAAAAGGATTTTTATAATAAATAAATACATTTTAGACAAGTTTGTAAAGAATAAGAAAAGGATTATTTTGCAAATAAAGAAAAATATTATAGTAAACCAACATTTCGCAAATTTTCATGAACTACGATATCATTCACAGCGTTCATGACGAACCTAATTTGGTTTGTATCTGTTGCACATGTCAAGTGAGTATAAATCTGTTTGGTATCGGCTCTATTATTTAAAGAAACAAATTTTTCCAAGATGTATTGACATGCGGCTTCATAGTTACTGCCACCACGATAATCACTAAAATAATTTTCCAAGGGGCTTTTAGATATCTTTTCTGCAAACAAATCAATCTTGTTGAGAAATAGAATGATTGAAGTCTTGATAAACCACCGTGAATTGCAGATGGAATCAAACAAGGTGAGTGACTCTTGAAGGCGGTTCACACTTTCATCCTCAAACAGCACTTGATCGTATTCTGAAATGGCCACTAAAAATAACAAGGCCGTGACATTTTCAAAGCAGTGAATCCATTTTTTACGTTCGGATCGTTGCCCGCCGACGTCAAACATTCTATAAGTCAGTGTATCGATTGCGAAAGTGGTTTCTGTGATGCCTGTTGATTTCACTCGAGATCGGAGCACGTCTTGATCGCTTGGCATATAATTTGGATGACCGATACGAAGAATAGAATCAAAATAACTAGAGGATAGGTGAGTGCCTTTTTTAGTCAATTAGAGATCAACTTACTATCGAGCTGAATCATTTAATTGAAATTCGTTTGCCCTTGAAACACACTCCTGAACACCTGAATCATCCCAAAGTGAGCAAATAGCCTCTACTAATTCCCGGCCTAAACAATCAATCTGTGGTGGTGCGTCAAGTACAAGCTGCTTGTGCATCTCATTTTCTGGATTTCGAAATGCGATACCAAGGTTTTCCATGGCTTCTAGTGTGACAAGCATGGATTGCATTGTATTACTGAATATGACTTCTTTAAAACTCTCTCTTTCTTCTGGTGTATAACCTCCATCATGAATCAACTTCATCTGTTTTAATATAGTGGATTTTCCAGATTCACCCGCTCCTACATGGGTCATGTTAGTTTATAATAAATCAAAGGGGGTAAAGCATTTACCAAGGAGCAGCATTTTAATCTCTTTTCGCATATTGACGCGAGCACGCTTTATGTCTGCATCAATTTCTTGGCTTCTTTGCTTTTCTTCAGCTTTTTCAGTAGAATTACAACAACCCATTTTTGTAAATTATGTGAAATAAAATAAAAAAAAAGAAAGGGAAAGAAAAATTTAACACTTTTGTGTTTTCAAGGAGATTCACAGTAATAATAGAAATAAGGAGGGAGGGTTATAAAATTAAAGTTTAAACAAGTATGAAACATGTAAACAAGAAAAAATATAAAAGGAAAATTGATTATCCCATTTATTATAGGTTTGAGTTAAAAATGTCAACTTATGTTTCTCCCATTTTATATGTTCTGAATGCCATTTTCCTAATGTCCTTGATCATTTTCTTTGAATGTAAGAGTTGAAAATGAGCCAACTCGTCTGATATCGTTTGATGTGATTGCACGATCTGGTTGTCCAGATCATTTGTATCCTTTTATTGGAAATTAGCACAAGTGACACGCTTTATTCTCATGTGTTACCTTGAGCTTTCTTTCTTGCTCTTCTGCTGTAAAAATAATTTGCCAAATGCTCTGTCTTTTCCTTTGGTCTTCTTCTTCTTCAATTGACCGTCTTTCTTTAATCAAGTTTAAGGATTTTTGTAATGATAACTAAAATAGAGTAAGATTTATGTTTACAACAAACCAAGCTATTACCAATATTCCATCCATTAAATCATGCCTTAATTGACAAGCTTTTAAAAAAGGTAAAAGTGACTATGACAAAATAATTTAATTTATAACTCCTTAATTCATCATCCTCCCTTACAGTATAATTACACATCGCATTTGCACAGACTTTGATCGTCTCATGTATGACTGGATCCTGTATAACAACTTTTAAACTTGTAACTGTATTGATGAGTTCCGCTTGTAAATCTAATCATACAAGAAAATTAACATTCGATTATTATTTTATTTTTCCCTCAAAAAAAAAAAAGTATAAAAAAGACACATTATTTACCCTGTTTCCTGTTCATTATTCTTCTGCCTGTAAACAATACTTTTGAATAATCTTTCTTGAGTGGTAAAATGGTGTCCTGAATATATCTAAAAAAGCATTCCTCATCATTACCATTTACCTTTACGAGTAATGAATTGCATTGAAGCTTTTCTAAAAGTAGTTTTCGTCTTGAAAATGAACTATTTCGAATCACCGATTGTTCTAAATTGACAGAGGACCTCACAAATGAACAAACGAGGTCATGGCAGCAAAGAATAGGATGATGTTGTATCCAGTTCATGAAGCATTGGAGTCGATCGAGTATAGAATTAATCAACAAATAGGATGGAATGACCAGATCAGACGGATCGACTAGATCGTTCAGTGCGGGTAAGAAAAGTTCAGGCATTTCATAAAGCAATCCTTGTCTCAAGTAGAGAAAGTCTTGTAATCTTCTCTTGACGACTTTCATTGTTTCTGGTCGGTTTATCTAACAAGTGTCATCATCCTCTCTTTCCCTGCTTTTCTATTCACTTACTTGTCCACTGTTGATGATAAAATAAACTTTTGAATTTTCATTTTTTAATGATTGCTTTATAACGGCTCTTGTAACAGACCAAAAATAATTACAATGGAAATGACATTTTGATAAAGAAGGGATACTCGTGTTTAATATTAAGTCTATATTTTAACATTTTACGTTAGCCAACTATAATGAATTGTATGTACACTTATTACCATCTAAAACTGAAGCAATTTCAGAAAGTCGACAGACATCAATAGGTCTCTCTCCATGACTATTCATCAAGTCAAGCTGCCCTTCATATTTTTGAAATGCTTTGATGAATGAGATAGTAGTAGATACACTGGCTGGAGTCACTGTTTCAACTGCTAAATGCAAAGCTGTGTTGTACTCTGGCCAATCTTGAACATGAAGAAGGTGTCTAAAGGTTTTGATGATGAAATCCAAGCTCTTTTCTTCCATCAAAATTCCTCTACTTAGGCGTATCGCAATCATATGTATTATCGTTCTACCTTGATGATCTGCAACCTGTATCTCGTTGTTCCCTAATTGATCTGCAAAAAGCCCGATCAAGTCAAGCCGTCCACTAGAAGCCCAAGTCATAAGTGGACATCTACCCAGATGATCAGTGTCTCGAAGGATATAATGCAAATCGATACGTTGCTGTTCATAAAGATACTTTAGAAAATCGAAATTCTTACAGAGGTGATAAAATGTCTCTCCCTTGTTATTTTTACAATGCACTAAATCCTTTGAATCCAATTGACAGAGTCCAAGTACGTAAAGCATAAACTTAGCAGAACAATGATTGGAGGCAGCCAGATGCAGTACTGTGTCACCTGAAAGGGGGTTCTTCATCACCAAAGGCTGTCTGCAATTACAGCAAGATACAAGCTGTTTTAGTATTAAAAGATCGTTGGTTCTGCAAGCATACATCAAGGCAGAATTTCCATGGTTGTCTGTGATTTGGATAGTAGAGAGCACATAGGGATCTTGCAGCAGGACACTGATCGAACTTTTTGATCTACTCTTAATAGCACACATTAAAGGAGTCATACCAGCATCGTTCACATCCGTCGCTTTTACACCTCCTTGTTGTTGGATGATATACTCGAGAATGTCTGTTTGGCCACAGAGACTGGCCATTATCAAAGCATTATTACCTTCCTTGTCACGAGGATCAAATGAAAGACTACAATAATATTTTTCAAAGCTCATCAAATCATTTGCCTTGATGCTAGCCCATAAGGTTTCGTTTCTGAGTGACAATTCGAGTATATTTGAATGAAGTATGAAATTCAAAACACCTTCAAATGTACTCAATGAATAGCCATATAGACCCACAGATACATCTCTTTTAAAGCTATAATCCTATACTTCATTAATCACTGCCTGTTTGTTACCTATCGCTTACTTTCATATAAATCAAATTTGCAATAAGATGAGGTAGCTTACTTCTTATCATTGTCATCAAGAGTAATGGCACTATAGCATCTGTACCCATAAATGATTCATTTCTCGTTAATTCTGATATAGTATTCAGTAAACAATTTAATTTCTCAATAGGTGTTCTAAGTGATCCAATCTTTTCAAATAATACAGTTGCTTGTTGAACTTGTCTTCTTTCATTCTTGATGTAAGATGGTAATGATATTTGTGAAAAGTCCAAATATTCCAAATCATCTAGTATAGACGATAACTTTTGATCTTCCTCTAATAACAATTGAGTCATCTTGAAAAAAACGACATCATATGTTTCTTCCATAAAACAACTCTCGAAAGCTGCACACAAATCATCAATCTTTAAGCCCTTGTCAATCAGATCCTCACATACAGACTCGATAAACTAAATGAAAACAAACTATGAGCTATATTTCTCCTTTTTTGTTTACAAAGAAAAGAGAAAAACATCGACTTACATGATAACCACTTTCTAATATATCTTGCATACAACTACGTAAGTCTTTTAGTGAGTAACAGTGAGAGGAAGCCTCAGAGAATTTTGTAAATAATATATCGATTATTTGTAAAACGTGATTTTTATAGCGGTATTCACCAATCATGGATTTTAATATACTAAATTAAGATCATTAATCGTATTCTTTCTTCATTTTAAATTACTTCTTACTGTGAACTAAAATGATCCTATAAAAGAATAATTCATATCTTGTATATGAGGATTCTCTTTTGAGCTTACTTTATGTGTAGATCTAAAGATATCACTATCCAAATACAATAGTAAATGAGTACATTGACCTTTATCGTTGTGCAGCAATTTTGAGTATAAAATTCTTGACTGTTGAGCCGTAGAAATTATGCAACCATGGCTGAATTTTAAGTGATTTCCAGATATGGTAACTAGCGATGGTTCTTTCTTCTCTTTACATGGTTTCATTGGTATCAATAGCAAGTTATTGTTATTTGAACATGAAGGTTCCTGAAAAGGAACATGAATAACATGGTTAGCTAGTTTATGAGAGAATTAGATTCTATTCAGCAACCATTTCAATTCACATGTTACCTAAGTAATCGTAATCGTAAGGTTCATTTGGACAAAAAGGTGGTAAAAGAACAATGGAAAATTTTTGTTTGTTGTTCAGCCTTTGATCACTTAGAATACAGTTTAACATACCGAATAAGAAAAAGAGAGAAAAAGCAAGAAAGTGAAAGAGAGAGAGAGGGACGTGTCATGCACTGTTTGTTATATTTTAAAGCAAATTACCATATTTAGTACAAACACTATTAAATCAAAATATATATACTTATTCCCCCATTCTTTTCTTTTTTATTAAAAAATTTGAGGGGAAAGAAGAAGGAGGGGGTGAAGAGGTTAGTTAGTATAATTAATCCCACTATAACACATAGACACAATTTAAAAGAATAGGATTGTTAGGTAACGTAACATTTTTGTCAGACTCTTTAAAAGAGATTAATTAGTAAGCAAAGCTAAAGAGTCATCTTACAAGACTTGTCTGTTAAATCCTTGGTTTTAGCATTAGTTGCTTGCGATGTTTATCAATCAATTGACTATCAACCTTCGTACATATTCGTAACCTTATTGTCAAAAACAAACAGTGACGATTGCATATTTTGTGTTACTACATCCTGAAAGCGCTGCTTCCTCGAGCGGCTTATTTCAAAAAAAAAAAAAAAAAAAAAAAAGAGACTTGTTTATAACTTTTAACGGAGGGGCACAAATGTGATCGATAGCATGACAAGGAGTATGCAATGGTGATATCAGTGACAATATCACCTTTTCCAAACCTTAGAAGCATTGTTTGTAAAGTCCCTTAATTGTGTACGCTTTAACTATTTATAGAAAAAAAAATGAAAACCTGTTGAAAAGGGAGGAAGGAGCTGTAAAGAATAAGGTTCTGTGTTGCCCCAGTAAGCCTTCCTCCCTAAAAAAAAACAAAAGAGAAGACTATTAACCTTTTCAAATACCTACTTCTTTTTTTCTTCTTCTTGTTTTCCTTATCTTTGCTGTGTGTTTGTTTGTTTGAGGAATGGGCTCAGTTTGTTGTAAAGAAGAACCTGTTGATTTACTATCTGAAGGTAAAGAAAAAAGAAGACGAGAAGGCAAAAAAGTGAAATAAATAAATGTTCACTCTTGAACAGTTGAACTATCACATTTTGTACTATTAAGGTCCGTTGGTAAAGGCGCATTTGGAAAGGTTCGAGTTGTTCAGCACAAAGGCACTCAAAAATTATACGCGTTAAAATATATCAATAAAGAGAAATGCATTCAAATGAAAGCGGTTGAAAATATTATTTCAGAGCGACGGCTTCTTGAACATATTGATCACAGTCTCATTGTCAACTTGCGTTATGCTTTTCAAGACGATGAAAATCTATTTATGGTACTCGACTTAATGCTAGGTGGAGATCTACGCTTTCACCTTGAAATGATGGGTGCTTTACCTGAGAGTTATGTTCAATTCTATGCTGCTGAAATAGCCTTAACTTTGAATTATTTGCACAGCAAAAAAATTATTCATAGGTATGCACTACTTATAGTAAGCCAGTTATACAATATTTAACGTTTCTCTTTTACATTCAGAGATATCAAGCCCGATAACATCTTGCTGGACAAAAAAGGGCATGCCCACTTGACTGATTTTAATGTTGCAATTCAACTTGGCAATAAAAATACGAAGCCGCTGACATCTGTCACAGGAAGTATGGCATACATGGCACCCGAAATCTTAAGAAAACAAGGATATTTTTATTCTGTAGATTGGTGGTCTCTAGGTATATCACTTTACGAACTATTGTATGGAAGGGTAAGCTTCTTTCTTTACCAACACTGTTTGTTTTTAACTTTCTCTTTTTAGAGACCATTTCAAGGAAAAACGAACGAAGAATTACAAAGATCCATTCTTTATGATTCCATAGAGTTCCCAAAAGAGGTAAATGTCTCTTCAAATGCAATCAGCTTTATCAGAGAGCTATTGAAGAGAGACATTCATGAACGCATCGGTGTGGGAGAATCAGGCTTTGAAAAGCTTAAAAGCCATCCGTGGTTAAAAGACATGTGCTGGGATATTCTGGCTTCTAAAGTATTAAATGCACCATTTGTGCCAGATGTAATTCAATATCAAATAGTATGAAAAAATTACTTAATCCTATGTATAGGAAACAAAATCTAACTTCGACCCTACACACGAACTTGAAGAAGTATTGTTAGAGGATAATCCACTGAAAGTTAAAAAGAGAATCGGGAAATTCCCAAAGAAGAGCATATCCAATCATGAATTGGCTATCATGGCTATGGAAGATGGGTTCCCTGAAAAGATGCTGCTTGAAGAAAAGTTTCTAACTTATGATTATACTAAACCAAATGTAAGCATATACAGATTCACTAATTGAATAAAAACAAGATCTCAGACAAGAAAATATTACTATAGGGTGCAAGAACATACTCAACAGATGAAAACTACCATCCCTCAAAAACATCAACCAGTACATTAATAGGTGCTTCAAGCTCACATTTAGATAAGCCTAAATCTGTTCATACCGCATAAACAGAACATCTATTTCTTTTCGCACTTAGTCGTAATATTCACAAGAAACTTCATAATTTATGCTTTATATTATATAAAATTAATTAATCTTCTCTTTTTCTCTTCTTCTTTCATTTGACATCTAAACGTTTGT